>NC_139225.1:14595147-15150147 GCF_055691185.1 Crinia signifera | reverse complement strand
ATATACTACTATATACCATTATATATCACCATATACCGTTATACACCACTATATACCACCATATACCACTATATACCGTTATATACCACCATATACCACTATATGCCACCATATACTACTATACACCATTATATACCACCATATACTACTATATACTATTATGTACCACTATATACCACTATATACCATTATATACCACTATATACCACTATATAACATTATACACAGCTATATACCATTATATACCACTATATACCACCATATACTATTATATACCATTATATACCACTATATACCACTATATACCATTATATACCACTATATACCACCATATACCACTACATACCGTTATATACCACCATATATAACTATATACCATTATATAAGACTATATACCATTATATACTACCATATACCACCATATACCACTATATAACATTATACACAGCTATATAAAATTATATACCACTATATACCACCACATACCATTATATACCATTATATACCATTATATACCACCATATACCAACATATACCATTATATACCACCATATACCACCATATACCACTATATACAATTATATACCATTATATACCACCATATACCATTATATACCACCATATACCACTATATACCACCATATACCACTATATACCATTATCTACCACCATATACTACTATATACCATTATATACCACCATATACCATTATATACCATTATATACCACCATATACCAACATATACCACTATATACCACCATATAATACTATATACCATTATATACCACCATATACCATTATATACCATTATATACCATTATATACCACTATATACCACCATATACCATTATATACCACTATATACCATTATATACCACCATATAACATTATATACCATTATATACCACTATATACCACCATATACCACTATATACCATTATATACCACTATATACCACCATATACCACTATATACCATTATCTACCACCAAATACTACTATATACCACCATATACCATTATATACCATTATATACCACTATATACCAACATATACCATTATATACCACTATATACCATTATATACCACTATATTCCACCATATATACCAACATATACCTCTATATACCACTATATACCACCATATACCACTTTATACCATTATATACCACTATATAACACTGTAAACCATTATATACCACTATATACCACCATATACCAATATATACCACTACGTACTACTATATACCACTATATACCGTTATACAGAGCTATATACCATTATATACCACTATATACCAACATATACCATTATATACCACTATATACCAACATATACCATTATATACCACTATATACCAACATATACCATTATATACCCCTATATACAATCATATACCACCATATACCACTATATACCAACATATACCATTATATTCCATCATATACCATTATATACCTTTATATACAATCATATACCACCATATACCACTATATACCAACATATACCACTATATACCAACATATACCATTATATACCACTATATACAATCATATACCACCATATACCACCATATACTACTATATACCATCATATACCACCATATACCACTATATACCATTATACACAGCTATATACCATTATATACTACCATATACCACCATATACCATTATATACCACTATGTGCCATTATATACCACCATATACCACTATATACCACCATATACCACTATATACCACCATATACTACTATATACCATTATATACCACCATATACCATTATATACCGCTATATACCAACATATACCATTATATACCACCATATACCATTATATACCACTATATACCACCATATACCACTATATACCATTATCTACCACCATATACTACTATATACCATTATATACCACCATATACCATTATATACCATTATATACCACCATATACCACTATATACCAACATATACCAACATATACCATTACAGTATATACCACTATATACCATTATATACCACTATATACCATTATATACCACTATATTCCACCATATACCACTATATACCAACATATACCTCTATATACCACTATATACCACTTTATACCATTATATACCACTATATAACACTGTACACCATTATATACCACTATATACCACCATTATACCATTATATACCACCATATACCAATATATACCACTACGTACTACCATATACCACTATATAACGTTATACAGAGCTATATATCATTATATACCACTATATACCAACATATACCATTATATACCACTATATACCATCATATACCACCATATACCACCATATACTACTATATACCATCATATACCACCATATACCACTATATACCATTATACACAGCTATATACCATTATATACTACCATATACCACCATATACCATTATATACCACTATGTGCCACCATATACCACTATATACCATTATTTACCCCCCCACACACCATGCCCAGATTGCCCTGGGAATGCTGGGCATTCCCATGGGCTATGCCCCCCTCTCGCACTACTAGGTGCAAGTGTGTCGGTGAACACCGCTGGCACCCTGCGTCTGCACATGCGCAGATGTGCGTCCCCCTGGTGGTGATAATAGTGACTTGTGACAATGGTGATTTATTATAATAGTGCCTTATGGTGACAGTAGAGCCCCATGGTGACACTAGTGACATGTGGTGACAATGGTGACTTATGGTGACAATAGAGACTCGTGGTGACAATGGTTATTTATGATGGTAGTAGTGCCCCATAGATACAATAGTGACCTGTGGTGTCAATGGGTATTTATGATGACAGTAGTGCCCCATGGTGACATCAGTGTGACAATGGGGATTTATGATAATAGTGACTTATGGTGACAATGGTTAATTAAGTGTGATGACAGTAGGGCCCTATCCTGACAATAGTGACTCGTGGTGACATTGGTGATTTATGATGATAATAGGGACTTATGGTGACAATAGTGAAAAGTGGTGACAATAGTTATTTATGATGACAGTAGTGCCCCATGGTGACATCAGTGTGACAATGGTGATTTATGATGATAATAGTGACTTATGGTGACAATGGTTATTTATGGTGACAATAGTGAAAAGTTGTGACAATAGTTATTTATGATGACAGTAGTGCCCCATGGTGACATCAGTGTGACAATGGTGATTTATGATGATAATAGTGACTTATGGTGACAATAGTTATCTATGTTTGATGACAGTAGGGCCCCATGGTGACAATGGTGACATGTGGTGAGATTGGTCATTTATGATAATAGTGACCATGGTTATTTATGTATGATGACAGTAGGGCCCCATGGTGACAATAGGGACTTGTGGTGACAATGGTGATTTATGATGATAAAAGTGACTTATGGTGACAATAGTTATTTATGTTTGATGACAGTAGGGCCCCATGGTGACAATGGTGACATGTGGTGAGATTGGTCATTTATGATAATAGTGACCATGGTTATTTATGTATGATGACAGTAGGGCCCCATGGTGACAATAGGGACTTGTGGTGACAATGGTGATTTATGATGATAAAAGTGACTTATGGTGACAATGGTTATTTATGGTGACAATAGTGAAAAGTGGTGACAATGGTTATTTATGATGACAGTAGTGCCCAATGGTGACATCAGTGTGACAAATTGACAATGGTGATTTATGATGATAATAGTGACAATGGTTAATTATGTTTGATGACAGAAGGGCCCCATGGTGACAATAGTGACTTGTGGTGATGTTGATGATTTATGATAATAGTGACCATGGTTGTTTATGTATGACAGTGTTTTTCAACTACTGTGCCGTGGCGCACTAGTGTGCCTTGAGCTGTTCTCAAGTGTGCCCCCAGATCTAGAGATGCAGATGCCCAAACCAGTTTACAGCCACCACCAGTGCAATGGTTATTTACTGGTCTCTTCTTTCAATTTAAAGGGCCAATGTGTTTTATTTTTGTTACTTGTGTGATTAGTTTTTTTTTTTTTATATGGGGGCTAATGATGACAATAGTGACTTGTGGTGACAATGGTGATTTATGATGATAATAATAGTGAGTTATGGTGACAATGGTTATTTATGGTGACAAAAGTGAAAAGTGGTGACAATGGTGATTCATGATGACAGTAGTGCCCTGGGGTGACAATAGTGACCAGTGGTGACAATGTTTTTTTTTTTTTATGACAGTAGTGCCTCGTGGTGACAACAGTGACTTGTGGTGACAATGGTGATTTATTATGATAATAGTGATCAGGTGAGAGGGAGACACTGCTGTATAGTGTCAAATCTGCAAATCTGGTCACCTCTTGTGTAATGAGGTCTGCACATAAGGGTCATGTAAGCGCCACTGATATAATTATCAGCAGCCTGAGGATAATGCCTCAGTGTCATATACAGATGTCTGTAGGGGGGAGGGGATCTCACCTAGGGCCTTATTCTGATCGGTGCGGCCCGATCAGAATATGCGGCCGCGACCGTGCAGGCGAATCCCCGCCTTCCATACGGATCGCCACCTGCCGTCCGTACGCGGATATGTGGCGATCCGCATGAAATTGGACGGGGATACGCCTCCTCCGTCTTGGGAGCAGCCCCTGCATTCGATGGTCGCCGAACATCGAATGCAGGGCCGCACGCTCCACCAGGTCCCGCAACACAAGACCACACGGACACTTGTCCGTGTGAAATCATGTATGGGGGCGGGCAGCTGACATCCGGCGATGTCAGATGCCCGCCCCGTACCCACGCGTCACGGCCTCATTACCATGCATACGCCCCGCGTTTGCATGGGAACGCCCATGAAACGCGGGGCGTATGCATAGGGTAATGAGGCTAAGTAGCCCCTCACGCCCCTCTACGCCCCCTGTGCGGCGTATAAAGAATCCGTGCGGCGAAATCGCCTGCACATGCGCAGAGTGACCTCTGCACATGCGCAGACGATCAACATCGGCGGTCCGTCCGCATGCGGGAATATCCGCACCGATCAGAATAAGGGCCCTGCAGACAGAAGATACTCCTCCTCACTGTAATGCTGTCATCAGGTGTGCACAGCAACATTATTCATATATATATATATATATATATATATATATATATATATATATATACACACACACACACACACTATATGTATATATATAAATATATATATAAAAGTCTGGAGGTGCGGCACTCGGTGAGAAATAATTAGTGCCGGACCATTGGACTATATATATATACATATATATATATATTTCATACACACATACACAGTGTATATATATATATTATGTACACATATACTGTACACAGTGTATATATATTCTCTATGCACATACACAGTGTGTATATACTCTGTACATACAGTATATATACTGGTATAGTCTGTGTGCTGGGATGACACATTATACGTGGGTTATGTCAGGGTGTGTTGGCGCAGTGACATCACAGTGACGCTTTGTGTTGCAGAGATTATTATTTATTTATTACCAGTTTCTTATATAGCGCACACATATTCCGCAGCGCTTTACAGAGAATAGTTGAACAGTCACATCAGTCCCTGCCCCACAGGAGCTTACAATCTATATTCTCTACCACATGTACACGCACACACAGACATTCTAGGGTTAATTTTGTTGGAAGCCAATTGACCTGCCAGTATATTATTGGATTGTGGGAGGAAACCGGAGTACCCAGAGTAAACCCACACAAACACGGGGAGAATATACAAACTCCGCACAGTTAGGGACATGGTGGGTATTGAACCCATGACCTCAGTGCTGTGAGGCGGTAATGCTAACCATTACATCATCCATGTGCTGGGATGACTCATTATACGTGGGTTACGTCAGGGTACGTTGGCGCACAGACGCTTTGTGTTGCAGAGATCCCCCTGTGTGCTGGGTTGCCATATTATACGTGGGTTACGTCAGGGTACATTGGCGCAGTGACATCACAGTGACTCTTTGTGTTGCAGAGATCCCCCTGTGCGCCGGCTGCAATCAGCACATTGTGGACAGGTTCATCCTGAAGGTACTGGACCGGCACTGGCACAGTAAGTGCCTGAAGTGCAGCGACTGCCAGGTGCCGCTGGCTGAGAAGTGCTTTAGCCGAGGGGAGAACGTCTACTGCAAAGACGACTTCTTTAAGTAAGTTATTATTGTTATTGTGGTGTGTATACAGAGGCTCCATATTGTGCTGCTCAGTCCTGCACGAATGGTACCTGTCGTCATGTCACGGTGACATACACTGCGGGACAAGGCACATGCTTAGCTTACCTCATTGTGACTTTTGTCTCAGTGATGGATGGCTATAGTACCTAGTGTGGGCATAGGCTGAAGACTGATCCGGCCAGCAAAATGGCCGCCTGCGCCAGGCACAAGATCTATATGTGGGTCAGCTGTTTATATTACTAACTGATTTTGTTTCCTCCCTTCAGAAGATTTGGGACAAAATGTGCAGCCTGCCAACAAGGAATCCCCCCCACACAGGTGGTGCGTCGGGCACAGGAGTTCGTGTACCACCTGCACTGCTTTTCCTGCATCGTGTGCAAGAGGCAACTGGCCACCGGGGATGAGTTCTACCTAATGGAGGACAGTAGACTGGTCTGCAAGGGGGACTATGAGACGGCCAAGCAGAGAGGTACCTGGCTCAGTTGTTCCTTTCCTGCTTCCATACTGTAGGAATGATCACTTTGTGTGTGAGTCAGGGTGCTCGGTCTCTGCCTCCTTGGTCAGGGTGACCCAGCACAGTGCGGACACTCAGATTGTTCCGGTACATTCAGAGCCTAATATGCAAGATACTGGCATGAGCCTCATTTTCCCTGTATGTCAGCGTCTGGGTCTCCCTGTGACCACTTTATAGGAGTCTAGATCACATGTGGGTGACCCAGTTCTGCGTCTATTTCATACAAAATTCCCATTCCAGTGTGACCTGTGCTCTGACATACCCGGCTTACATTAACACATACAGAACCCGAATGACATGTGAATGACAGGATTCAGTGGCGTAAGTTCATCCCAGTAGCCCGGAGGCAAGATAAACATTGGTGTGCACAACCCCCCCCCCCCCCCCCTCCCAACATTATTATGTTAAAAAAAAAAAAACAGTGTGACATCTATGGTCCTGCTAGGAGGGGGATTCAGCCACAGAAGCGATATTGACAATTTTCAATTAACTGATTCAAACTAGCAGTGGAGGAGAGGTGCCCCCTTGGGAATATGAGCCCGGCGGCAGATGACTCCATTGTCTCCCAGAGTTACGCCTCTGACAGGATTACAGAACACACTACATGCATGCCCTGATTAGCGGCAATGGAATGTGATTGGTTTCATTGGGAAATTACAGTGCAACTTCCCAAACGGACGTTGCTTGTTCTGTGTTACCATCTTTATATAGATATTCGCTACACACATTTAAAAAAGATACAAATAAAAAGTGATATTACATAGAGTCCCCTGTAGATATTGTACAGGAATGTATAATGTTATGGAACTGCACAAATTACAAAAGAAAAAAATTTAAGGTAGGAAAAAAGTTTCTAAAATTTCAGTTTGTTTTTTTACTAGATTGTCCTAAAAATAATTCTAATTTTTTTATTCTCTGAAGCCATATAATACCTTCTCCCAACACTCGACTGTCTTCCACTTACCTCTCAAATCTACTCCTGCTGAAATTAATTATTGATATCATAATCCATAATAAATATACTCAATTGTCGATGATATAAAAAAAATATACATTGTAATAAATCATTTATAATTTTAATAATTCAATTTTAGTTTGCTCTTAAAATATAAAATATATTGTGGAAAAGTCAGTAATAAGTAAAAACAAATATTTATATACAATTATAGATCAAAAATAAATAATTAAAATAGATAAAAAAAAATAGGAGGAATTCTCCAAAATAAAAATAATTCTATCATTTTTTTATTTTTCCAAGCCTCTTGGGTATAAGTAGCTCAAGATTCTTAATATTTGAACCTATTTTTTATTATTATAATATTAAAGTTATATATATTAAAAAAAAGTTTTTATAAAAACAATGATTCATTTTAATTTACTTTTAATTTGTTTTTGTTTCTTAAATAAAAAATCATATCCTGTAAAAAAATTTTTTAGATGGGTAACAATTAATGCTGAGATTTTGGTGACAAGTTCATATGTTGTTTCCATCTAAACTTCTGTGATGATCTTGGCTAAATAGAGCTATTTGTACATTGTATTTTTTTTAGTCATATCATTTTTAGATTTATTACTGGTGGTAATCTGAGAAAAAAAACCTAGCATAGCATAAATCCCCTCAGGTCTAGAATCAAGTGAAGAACAAATTCAGATTCTTATGTATCACATTCAAATTGAAAAATATTTATTGCAAAATAAAATTAAAAATGAAAAAGGAATTGTCTGACAATTATTTTGTTTTTATTATAATACTAATAAATATTCATTTATTCAACTTTTTTTCATATAATGCTTTAAATGCAAAAAAAGTATAATTTTTAATTAATAAAGCCTTTATTTTCCACTTATTTCAGAAGCAGAATCAACAGCCAAAAGGCCAAGGACAACAATTACCGCTAAGCAGCTAGAGACACTGAAAAATGCGTATAACAACTCTCCGAAACCTGCCAGGCACGTCAGAGAACAGCTGTCGTCCGAGACGGGTCTGGACATGAGAGTGGTGCAGGTAAGGACTGATCTGCATGTTAATAAGAAAATGTATATTCATTGTATGTGCATAAACAACGATTTATTTGCATTCAGTAACCACTGAGAACCAAAGCCCCTAAATTCAGGGCGAGGGAGGAAAATGTTCTGAAGGACTTTGTAAACAAATACAATTTTTTTACTTTGGCCATTTTGTATTTTTGTATGCAGGTGGATAAAAGGATTATTTTAGTAGATTTATATTTGCGTTTAAATTAATGGTCCACCAATAAAAATGATCTGAAACAGATATATAATTAAAAACACTCTGGTATGATACCATAAAACCGTCAGGATTTATCAGAAATGAAAAATTCCTTTTTTACAAAGTGGGATGTGTGTGTGTGTGTATATACAATTACACAGTGGGATGTGTGTGTATACAATTACACACTCCTATGTGCTATAAAAATAAATTTATTTTTATTTCGCTACTACTAGACATTCATGAGTAACAAATTGAATACATTGCATTTATAAATGAACTTTTATTTTAATATACGTAGAAATTATCTGTAAATGTATATTTCTTTGTGGTCAGTAACGCTAATGTATTACGCCACCGCTTCCCCTTTCCCATTACTGTATATAAAGGTCTGGTTCCAGAACAGAAGAGCAAAGGAGAAAAGATTAAAAAAAGACGCCGGCAGACAGAGATGGGGGCAATATTTCAGAAACATGAAGAGGTCTAGGGGGAATTCAAAATCTGACAAAGACAGTATCCAGGAAGAGGGACCAGACAGCGACGCGGAGGTCTCATTCACAGGTACGGACACCACAGCCCTTACTGTATGATGCCGCTGATTCTGTACTGTTTGTGCTGTTACATACTGTAGTCCTGCTGATCTTACTCCTCCAGCCCAGATACAAAACGTAAGGCCAAAATATAAGGAGGTTCCCAAACCCTGGCTACCACTGTTCCCTTTACAGCTAAAATTCCCAGCAGGAAATTAATTTGTTTCTCCAGCATACGTGTAGGGGATGGACAGCTTGTACGGCTGCAGAATACGGCGTAGAGGGGATTCACTGCTGTCCACATGGAGATTTTTTACTGATCCTTCCAATGGTGGCTGTTGTGGTCTCTTCTATTGTATTATACTATCAGACGGTGTTACAGTAGTGACAGGTGTATTATACAATCAGCCTACCTGCAGCACTTAGTGTACTGTACATTACAGGACGGTGTTACAGTAGTGAGAGATGTATTATACAATCAGCCTACCTGCAGCACTTAGTGTACTGTACATTACAGGACAGTGTTACAGTAGTGACAGGTGTATTATACAATCAGCCTACCTGCAGCACTTAGTGTACTGTACATTACAGGACGGTGTTACAGTAGTGACAGGTGTATTATACAATCAGCCTACCTGCAGCACTTAGTGTACTGTACATTACAGGACGGTGTTACAGTAGTGACATATGTATTATACAATCAGCCTACCTACAGCCGCTTAGTGTACTGTACATTACAGGACGGTGTTACAGTAGTGAGAGATGTATTATACAATCAGCCTACCTGCAGCACTTAGTGTACTGTACATTACAGGATGGTGTTACAGTAGTGACAGGTGTATTATACAATCAGCCTACCTGCAGCGCTTAGTGTACTGTACATTACAGGACAGTGTTACAGTAGTGACAGGTGTACTATACAATCAGCCTACCTGCAGCACTTAGTGTACTGTACATTACAGGACGGTGTTACAGTAGTGAGAGATGTATTATACAATCAGCCTACCTGCAGCGCTTAGTGTACTGTACATTACAGGACAGTCTTACAGTAGTGAGAGATGTATTATACAATCAGCCTACCTGCAGCGCTTAGTGTACTGTACATTACAGGACAGTGTTACAGTAGTGACAGGTGTATTATACAATCTGCCTACCTACAGCCGCTTAGTGTACTGTACATTACAGGATGGTGTTACAGTAGTGACAGGTGTATTATACAATCCGCCTACCTACAGCCGCTTAGTGAACTGTACATTACAGGATGGTGTTACAGTAGTGACAGGTGTATTATACAATCAGCCTACCTACAGCCGCTTAGTGTACTGTACATTACAGGACGGTGTTACAGTAGTGACAGATGTATTATACAATCAGCCTACCTACAGCCACTTAGTGTTCTGTACATTACAGAACGGTGATACAGCAGTGACAGATGTATTATACAATCAGCCGACCTGCAGCCACTTAGTGTTCTGTACATTACAGGACGGTGTTACAGTAGTGACAGGTGTATTATACAATCAGCCTACCTGCCGCCGCTTAGTGTACTGTATATTACAGGACGGTGTTACAGTAGTGACAGGTGTATTATACAATCAGCCTACCTGCAGCCGCTTAGTGTACTGTATATTACAGGACGGTGTTACAGTAGTGACAGGTGTATTATACAATCAGCCTACCTGCCGCCGCTTAGTGTACTGTATATTACAGGACGGTGTTACAGTAGTGACAGGTGTATTATACAATCAGCCTACCTGCAGCCGCTTAGTGTACTGTATATTACAGGACGGTGTTACAGTAGTGACAGATGTATTATACAATCAGCCTACCTACAGCCACTTAGTGTTCTGTACATTACAGAACGGTGATACAGCAGTGACAGATGTATTATACAATCAGCCTACCTGCAGCCGCTTAGTGTACTGTACATTACAGGACGGTGTTACAGTAGTGACAGGTGTATTATACAATCAGCCTACCTGCAGCCGCTTAGTGTACTGTATATTACAGGACAGTGTTACAGTAGTGACAGGTGTATTATACAATCAGCCTACCTGCAGCCGCTTAGTGTACTGTATATTACAGGACGGTGTTACAGTAGTGACAGATGTATTATACAATCAGCCTACCTACAGCCACTTAGTGTTCTGTACATTACAGAACGGTGATACAGCAGTGACAGATGTATTATACAATCAGCCTACCTTCAGCGCTTAGTGTACTGTACATTACAGGACGGTGTTACAGTAGTGACAGGTGTATTATACAATCAGCCTACCCAGGGCAGCCGAGAGGAATGCCGGGCCCCGGTAAAATTTGGGGGTGTGGTCTAAGTGTGGGAGGTGTGGCCACACCCCCAAGAAAATGCTAAAAACTCTAAACTCAGCAGCAGCACACACCTACAGCATGTGCTGTGCTGACAGAAGGCTCAGCATGAGCTCTCACGCTGTCAGTGAGACACTCATGCTGAGCCTGCTGTCAGCACAGCACATGCTGTAGAAGTGTGTGCTGCTGTTGCTGTCCGGGAGTGGTCGGACCAGGGCCCCTGCCGGGCCCCTCCAGCAAGCCAGGGCCCGGGTAATTAGTACCCGCTCCCCCTCCCTCTCGGCTGCCCTGAGCCTACCTGCAGCCGCTTAGTGTACTGTATATTACAGGACAGTGTTACAGTAGTGACAGGTGTATTATACAATCCGCCTACTTACAGCCGCTTAGTGTACTGTACATTACAGGATGGTGTTACAGTAGTGACAGGTGTATTATACAATCAGCCTACCTGCAGCGCTTAGTGTACTGTACATTACAGGATGGTGTTACAGTAGTGACAGGTGTATTATACAATCAGCCGACCTGCAGCCACTTAGTGTACTGTATATTACAGGACAGTGTTACAGTAGTGACAGGTGTATTATACAATCAGCCTACCTGCAGCCACTCAGTGTACTGTACATTACAGGACGGTGATACAGTAGTGACAGGTGTATTATTCAATCAGCATACCTACAGCTGCTTAGTGTACTGTACACAGGGCCAGCTCCACCACTAGGCATCCACACTCCCTCCCGTCCTCTTCGCTCCATCGCTGACCGCCGACTGACCTCTCACCTAATCACCTCCTCCCACTCCCGTGTCCAAGATTTCTCTCGCGCTGCCCCCCTGCACTGGAACAACCTCCCGCCACCCATCAGGCTATCTGATTCCCTTACCTCCTTCAAGCGCTCCCTCAAAACCCACTTTTTTCGACTAGCCTATCCCTCCTCCTAACCTCTTTTGATCCTCCTATCCTGCCTCCGTTCCCCTCCGTTCCTACTTATCCTATTGTATTTCGTTCGTCCACCCACCTATTTTTAGTATGTTAACTCTTATGAGCAGGGCCCTCCTTCCTCACGTACTCACCCTACCTCATTACCTCACCTGTGCTCCTGTCCTGTTCTTCCCTTCCTCTACTTCATCTTCGGTCTCCTTGACTATTTTGACACCTACTTCTGAACTGATGCTGATTTTAGTTTTACCAGCTATACCCCTATTTATACTGTATCTTTCTACACACCCTGTACGTTACCTTGTAATTTTTTTTTTTTTTTTTTGCTATGTACGGCGCTGCGGACACTTTGTGGCGCCTTATAAATAAACGTACTACTACTACTACTACTAGGCAGGACTAGGCATTTGCCTAGGGCGCCGGCCACTGGAGGGCGGTACTGAGCCCCCGAGGTACCATAGAGAGGTACCTGAAAGGAGCGGGGAGCAGGTGAGTATGTAATCCACCTCCCTCTCCCCTTCCCCATCCCGCCCGTTAATTAACGCTGCCCCCCCCCCCCCCGCGCCGCCCGCTCCCTGCTGGGGGGATTTCAGTGCAGTAGTATCGCCCGCAACCCCACCCCCCCCCCCGCCTCCGCAGTATCGTCCGCATCCTCCCCCCCGGCGGGCGGTGGTGGGCGGCGCAGGGGATTTTGCCTGGGGCGGGGGGCTTGCACCGGCCCTGACTGTACATTACAGGACGGTGTTACAGTAGTGACAGGTGTATTATACAATCAGCCTATTCTTACACATTGTATTATCCTTATTGCAGATGAACCCACCATGTCTGAGCTGAGCCATTCCAATGGGATTTACAACAGCCTAAACCAAGCATCTCCAGTGTTGGGTAGACCGGCCGGAAGTAACAGCGCATTTTCCTTGGAACATGGCGGCATCCCATCCTCAGACCAGTATCACGACCTGAGATCTAACAGTCCCTATGGAGTACCACAGTCGCCAGCCTCGTTACAGGCCATGTCAGTCCACCAGCCATTAATTCCAAGTTTGGCATTCCCAGATGCTGGCTTGGGCATACTGGCACAAGGTGGGCAGGTCTTGCCCCCATCTATGAGAGTATTAGGAGCAAGTGGACCGAATTCCGACCTTTCTACTGGTAGTAGTGGTGGATACCCAGACTTTCCTGCCAGCCCGGCTTCCTGGTTAGATGAAGTGGACCATGCCCAGTTTTGACATGAGACTTGAACTCCGTTCCATTATATGAAAGTTGTGGGTTAACTTTTTATTCTGAAAAGGAATGGACAGGACGGCATCACGCCATCCCAACGTCTGTCCGGGAACTGCTTACCGAGGTGCAAACGGGTACTGTGACTGAGAGGGCACGGGTTGACAATGGACATCTTCATTCAGGACTTTGGGGACTTCACTGTGATGTCATAGCGTGTTCGGAACGGAAGAGAAAGACTTCTATGTGTCAGTGACTTCTGCGTCGTTATCCTTGTGACGTATGATTCAAGTTATCTAACACCGTTGTGGAATATACATCATTTGTTTTATTTATCCCAAACATGAAGCAATAGAGAAGGAAGCAGCAGGACCCCTGTACATTGAGTTTCAGAGGCTATGTGAGAAACTTTAAAGGAACGACACCTCCTTTAATCAAACATGCCCCCATATACAGCCAATACTGTGGGAACCACCATGGGAGCTCCACTGGCCTCTTGGCTGGTAGACGTTGGCCATTTATAAAACTCTGCTGAAGGGCTAAAGGCAGAAATGGGGCCAGGTTGTCCAGCCCCCTAGGCAAAATGTCAGCTTACTGCCCCACCCACCACCGCCCTTGCACCAATACCGCCTTTCTAGAACATATGGAGGAGGCGTCTTAGAAGTTCAACACCTGCTGTTTGCATTAAGTTCAACAAGTTGCCTCTCAGTCAGTCATCCATAATTTAGGGGAACCCCCAAGATTCTGGAGGCCCCAAGCAGCTGCCTCTCCTGGCTACGGATGGTTTGCAATATGCAGAAATCAGGGGGGTCTCCCTCTACCTGGTGGAAATGGTGGACGTGTATGGAAAAGAGGTCCAATATCGGACAACTGTTTTATAAAGTAAATATAATTTTAAGAAATATATATATATCCCTGTATTTACAAGAGCAGAGAAGCTGGAAATAAATACATTTGTAGATCAATGGTATGAGGTATATAAGTTTTTTGGGGGTTTAATTAAAACTGATTGAACATTTTCTCCACAACGATGACGATGAGTTTCTTCTGGCTGACCAGCCGCGCCGCGTTTTGTTACTGTACCACACGGTGTAAAATAAAACATCTCATGTTGAAATTGCACTTAAAATCTGTTGCCAAAAACAAGAAAAAAAATTCTGAAATCATTGTCACGGTCCATCTTGATATCGTCCAACATCAGTGAATTTTTTTTTTATATATAATATTTAACTTTATACTATAATTTTTATGTTAATAGTTGTAAACCGGCAAATAAAAAGCAATTTGGTTATTGGTATAAAAATTCAGTATGTAAATTGTTCCTGGTGCACTAATTGCTGTGGAATATGTGTTTGTCAATGTGTATCAGTTACTTGCTCCTTAATGATCAAACATTTCAAGACATTCAATAAATTTGTCAGCAAAAATGCTAATTCCGTCTGGCGAAATTTACTAACCAGAAATAATTTATTAGCCTTTTAGGAAATACTATTTGTAACCGGCAAGAAATCTTTTTTTTTAATATTAAATTATTTATTAGCACGGTATAAAAAAAATTTGTTGGGAATAATCAAATTTTTTTTGTTTTACATCCTAAGGGGGGACACGGACCTATACACCGACCAGCGCAAGCGCTGACAAAAATACATCACATAAAAATAATAAAGAAATGTGTCGCTACTGTACTTGGGATATTGGGCCTTATTCTGGTTCACTCGCAAAAGCAAATTCTCTCTCTACTGGACAAAACCATGCTGCTCTGCAGGGGGGGCAGATGTAACATGCGCAGAGAGAGTTCGATTTGGGTGGGGCTTGTACTTCAAACTGATATCTAGAGTGCAGTGTAAAGTGTAAAAGTAATGCAGTCAGTATTTTCTCTGCACAGAAACAAAATAACACCCAAATGTAACTCTCTCTGCACCTGTTACATCTGCCCCACCTGCAGTGCACATGGTTTTGTCCATTAGAGAGATCATTTGTTTTTGCGAGTGAACCAGAATGATGCCCATAAAGTGTGACAATATACACTAGAGGTTGTGTTGGGTCAGGGCCGGCGCCACCACTAGGCAGCTCTAGGCATTTGCCTAGGGCGCCGGCACCTGGAGGGCGGCAGTTCGCCCCTCACCCCCAGCACTGTGGTACCTGTGAAGAATCTTGCGTCCCCGGCGTCCCTGCTGAGTGCTGGTGCGTGCAGGGGTGTCCGTGCCGCCGAGGGAACCTGCGGCGCTGTTATTGTGTATAAGCTTGTCGCGGCCGGCGGGGTCCCTACAGTGAATAGAAAATAACTAACGCTTTGCGCGCGGCGGCGCGGGAAGCGCTAGTTATTTTCTATTCAGTGTAGGGACCCCGCCGGCCGCGACAAGCTTATACACAATAACAGCGCCGGCGGCACGGACACCCCTGCACACACCAGCACTCAGCAGGGACGCCGGGGACGCAAGTTTTTTTACACAGGTACCAACCTCCCCCCCCCCCCCCCCGGCACCGGGGCGCCCCCACCCCGACTCGCCTGGGGCGCTCCGGTGCCTTGCACCGGCCCTGTGTTGGGTAGATCAGCAATGAGCCCCCTACAAGGTTATTAGTTGTACAAATTATATTTCACTGAATGTATGGTAATAATATAACAGAATATGTAGCAAAACAGCGGAATCTCAAATTCATATTATACAACACAAACAAACACAATTACACACACACACACAGACACGCACAATTACACAAAAACCAAGGTAAATGCTTTATGCAAATATTCCCAAGGATTAAGGGATTTGAGGATCAACTGTGGTTAATTACAGAACAATCACATTCCCCAAATAGACTTATTTCGGATAGAAAGTAAAGATGTTCTAATCAGGTAAAACAGTTGCTTCCTAAAGATTAACATTTATTATTCATTTGTCAATTTCAACATTTACTGTGATATTTACTGTTTTATACATTTTACATTATTACCTTTACCCCAGAATAGAGCTATTTACACCAAGAATTGGCCTGTATCTAGCAGGAAGCTTGGTTCTTGAATAATTAACGGTTGGAGCAGAGGATCTAATAGGCCGACTGATGGTTGAAAAAGCGATCCTCTCGCTGTAATAAATGAATATATATATATCGCCTTGTGACTGCAGAGACACACTCATCCTTCCAGAGGAGAAACCTCACCGTATTCTTTGTCTACGGCACTGAGGAGCACAGAATCTAGATCATAAAACACCTACAGCAGTTGGCTTATGTTTTTATTCTGGATCTTTGATACCATTGTCAGTACTCATTCCGGTCAGGGCACAGATTTCCCCTTTTTTTCCATCCAACCGGTTTATATGAACTCATCTATCGATTGATACCCTTACACCCCTGAAGAAGTCCCACCGGGACGAAACGCGTAGGGTCTTTCAGAATAAAGGGTTCTTCAACTGAAAATTAAGAAATTTTACTGTATCATAATCATAATCTGTCAGAAATTGTGTTACACATGAAATTTATCCTACTAGATCCATGATTAAGTATGTTTTGTGTCATTTTATGAAATAAATTTTTAAAAAATCTGTCATTATATATTCATGTGCACATAATCTGTGAAACTACCAGCGCACCTCTATACCCTTTTCTTGTCTTCATGTTTATAATATACCTCTATTAACAGCGAGGTATCTAGTGGTGCTGCGAACCTTAGAGCGCAGACAGGGCCCCAACCCCCCCTTTTTTATATATATATATATATATATATATATATATATATACACACACATATATATATATATATACACACACACACACACACACACATCGTAAATAGATACAAATTATGTTTTATCTATTAAGAGTATAAAAACATATCAGTAATTACTGTATAATAGTTTTCGACATTATAAATCCATTTAACACATTTAAATTGGTTGTATGCAGGCAGGAGGCGGTGTGCAGGCAGGGGGTGGTGGGGATGATGTGCAGGCAGGAGGCAGTGTGCAGGCAGGGGGTGGTGGGGATGATGTGCAGGCAGGGGGTGGTGTGCAGGCAGGGGGTGGTGTGCAGGCAGGAGGAGGTGTGCAGGCAGGAGGCGGTGTGCAGTCAGGGGGTGGTGTGCAGGCAGGAGGCGGTGTGCAGGCAGGGGGTGGTGTGCAGGCAGGGGGCGGTGTGCAGGCAGGGGGTGGTGTGCAGGCAGGAGGAGGTGTGCAGGCAGGGGGTGGTGTGCAGGCAGTAAGTGGTATGCAGGTAGGAGGTGGTATGCAGGCAGGGGGTGGTGTGCAGGCAGGAGGAGGTGTGCAGGCAGGGGGTGGTGTGCAGGCAGTAAGTGGTATGCAGGTAGGAGGTGGTATGCAGGCAGGGGGTGGTGTGCAGGCAGGAGGCGGTGTGTAGGCAGGGGGCGGTGTGCAGGCACTAAGTGGTATGCAGGCAGGAGGCGGTGTGCAGGCAGGGGGCGGTGTGCAGACAGTAAGTGGTATCCAGGCAGGGGGTGGTGTGCAGGCAGGGGGTGGTGTGCAGGCAGGGGGCGGTGTGCAGGCACTAAGTGGTATGCAGGCAGGGGGTGGTGTGCAGGCAGGAGGTGGTATGCAGGCAGGGGATGGTGGGCAGGCAGGAGGCGGTGTGCAGGCAGGGGGTGGTATGCAGGCAGGGGGCGGTGTGCAGGCAGTAAGTGGTATGCAGGCAGGGGGTGGTGTGCAGGCAGGAGGCGATGTGTAGGCAGGAGGCGATGTGCAGGCAGGGGGTGGTGTGCAGGCAGGGGGCGATGTGCAGGCAGGAGGCGGTGTCCAGGCAGGGGGCGGTGTGCAGGCAGGGGGTGGTGTGCAGGCAGGAGGCGGTGTGCAGGCAGGGGGTGGTGTGCAGGCAGTAAGTGGTATGCAGGTAGGAGGTGGTATGCAGGCAGGGGGTGGTGTGCAGGCAGGAGGCGATGTGCAGGCAGGAGGCGATGTGCAGGCAGGGGGTGGTGTGAAGGCAGGGGGTGGTGTGCAGGCAGGGGGTGGTGTGCAGGCAGGGGGTGGTGTGCAGGCAGGGGGCGATGTGCAGGCAGGGGGTGATGTGCAGGCAGGGTAGTGGTGTGCAGGCAGGGGTGGTGTGCAGGCAGGGGGCGATGTGCAGGCAGGAGGCGATGTGCAGGCAGGAGGCGGTGTGCAGGCAGTAAGTGGTATGTAGGCTGGGCGCTGAAAGTTTGGGTAATAACTTCCACAGGCTCTATATTCCACCCACAGAAGGTAGAAGGCTAGGCAGCCATCTTGGGTGCACTACATGGGATAACCCTTGTAGGATAAGGTCATGTCTTGAAGAGGTGACACAAAGTAGCAATAGGTAGTATTACATCCCACCCGACTCTGGAGGCAGCAGGGCCCGCCCAATCCCTGCGTCTGTACCGAGGAGGATAAATAAATAACCTACAATTGAGTTAGTCTAGCTGGAATAGAGGCTGAGCTGGGATTTCCTGCAGGTGGGTAACCTGACTCATTCCCAATGTCCGACAACACAACAGGAGCAAATGACTGAGTAATGTGTGGAACACAGAGCTAATCCCAGAAGCCTAATGCCAGGTAATGCAGGTGACCAAGGACCACAGGGGTGTCCGCAGCTGGTGTGTCGCAGTGTACAAAGACCTCCCCCTGGACCCATTCTGCAGCCCCATTGTCATCTCTGAGACGCACCAGCACCGGCCCCACGTGAGAAGCCTGGAAATTACATTTACTGCAAAACCAACTTCCTCTGCTGTTCTCACGCAGCTCATTGTTCCGGACAAACTGCGATTACAGACGTCAGAGGGTCACGGAAAGTTCTATATATATGTTACATGGATCAGAAGCTGTTGTAGGTGTGTGCACCTTGTACATGTCCCTCTGCCAGGTGCTGCGCTCATGTTACCTTTCCCATCAGCACAGGGCCTCTGTAACTGCTATCTGTTAGTACCAGTGTGGGGTGAGAATACCAGGCCATTGTGGGGTGAGAGGGCCAGGTTAGTATCAGGCCGGTGTGGGGTGAGAGGGTCAGGTTAGTATCAGGCCGGTGTGGGGTAAGAGGGTCAGGTTAGTATCAGGCCGGTGTGGGGTGAGAGGGTCAGGTTAGTATCAGGCCAGTGTGGGGTAAGAGGGTCAGGTTAGTATCAGGCCGGTGTGGGGAGAGAGGGCCGGGTTAGTATCAGGCCATTGTGGGGTGAGTGGGCCGGGTTAGTACCAGGCCATTGTGGGGTGAGAGGGCCAGGTTAGTATCACTGCGGGGTAAGAGGGTCAGGTTAGTACCAGTGTGGGGAGAGAGGGCCAGGTTAGTACCACTGCGGGGTAAGAGGGTCAGGTTAGTACCAGTGTGGGGAGAGAGGGCCGGGTTAGTATCAGGCCATTGTGGGTGAGTGGGCCGGGTTAGTATCAGGCCGGTGTGGGGTGAGAGGGCCAGGTTAGTATCAGTCCCGTGCGGGATGAGTGGTACGGGCTAGTACCAGTGTGGGGTGAGAGGGCCAGGTTAGTACCAGTGTGGGGTGAGAGGGCCGGATTAGTATAAGGCCATTGTGGGGTGAGAGGGCCGGGTTAGTATCAGGCCGGTGTGGGGTGAGAGGGCCAGGTTAATACGAGTATGAGGTGAGAGGGCCGGGTTAGTACCCCTGCGGGGTAAGAGGGTCAGGTTAGTACCAGTGTGAGGTGAGTGGGCGAGTTAGTATCAGACCATTGTGGGGTGAGAGGGCCTGGGCCAGGTTAGTACCAGTGCGGGGTGAGAGTACCAGGCCATTGTGGGGTTAGTGGCCCGGATTAGTACCACTGCGGTGTAAGAGGATCGGGTTAGTACCAGTGTGGGGTGAGAGGGCTGGGTTAGTACCAGTGTGGGGTGAGAGGGCTGGGATAATATCAGTGTGGGGTGAGAGGGCTGGGTTATTACTAGTGTGGGGTGAGAAGTCCGGGTTAGTACCAGTGTGGGGTGAGAAGGACGGGTTATTACCAGTGCAGGGTGAGAAGGACGGGTTATTACCAGTGCGGGGTGAGAAGTCCAGGTTAGTGCCTTAGCAATACCCACATATGACTTGGCAATAGCAGGTGAGTGTTGCTGGCAGGAGAGGCACTGGCAGTGTAATAATTAGGGCAGTATAATATCTGCTGCATGATAGGTAGCTGGGGAACAGCGTCACAGTGATAAGTGGGGTGAGGGAGGTTGGGGGTTACGGGGAAGGTGCAGCTAACTGCTCAGACTCACATGTTATATAGCAGCTTGGAATTCATTTTAAGTTCAGAAGTGGATAGGTTAGATACATCATATATATATATATATATATATATATATATATATATATGTCTAGTGTCTGTGAGTCTGCGAAACACTGACATCTGCTGGCAGAGAGTGACACTGCATCTCTTTCTCACACATGCACAAGCACTGAAGGTAGCTTTCGAAGCTTTTGCTTTGAGCGGGCTTACTAGTTTAGTATAGGTCTTTTGTATCACTCACAGGAGAATGGAGATTCTGAGCATTGATTTACAGTACCGTATATCGGCTGGTGCCAGATTACCGCTCAAATCCCCCCTTTATCACATCATATTCCCAGAAAACTCCCATTTTCAGGACATGGGGTCAGATTCTCTAAGCTTCAAAAGTGATAAAATGGAGAGTGACAAACAGCCAGCCAATCGGCTCCTGTCTGACATTTTTCAAACACAGTCTGTGACATGGCAGGTAGGAGCTGATTGGCTGGCTGTTTATCACTCTCCATTTTATCACTTTTGAAGCTTAGAGAATCTGGCCCAAGGACATACATACCCGGGAAGGGATCGCACGTTGCAATGCGTTCCTGTAGTAAATGGGCCCCACTCTCTGTTAATACTTGGTCTTTGTTGTATTACTATGTAGATTGTCAGCTCCCGGGACCAGTGATGGAGGTGAATGAAGGAAATACTCTCAGTACAGCGCTAGGCATTATGGGGGAAATTTACTAACACGGGAGTTCCATTTCGCATGGGATGTTGCTGTGGGCAAAAAATCCAACCCTAATTTATTTAGCACCTTCTAGAAGATAATAGATAGTAATATGGCTAGGCTGGTTCCTAATTGTGAGGTGCCCCGGCGTATGCAGGCGCCATACAAATACATAGTAAAATAAAAGGTAACAATATAATAAAGCTTTATATAAATAACTGTAGAGTGTAACGGGAAGGACTCTGTGTGGAATCAGCCCAGAGGACAAGCACCACAGCCCCCCTGACATTACCCCCCCCCCCCCCCCCCCAGTGTGCGGCTCCCCCCCCCCCCCCCCCCCCCCCAGTGTGCGGCTGTTACTGAGAGGTGTAAACGTTGTGCTCATCTGCAGGGGACTAAATCATTGGTGACAGTTACATCTCTGAAGGGCACTTAGGATTAATGTCACCATTTAGTGCTTAATGAAGCGACAACATGTAGGACCCCCAGGAGGGTGGCAGTGATGCCAGCGTCCCCCCCGGGGGGCTCCCAGCGGTAACATCAGCTGGTGTCCTGAATAACACTGAGGAGAATTAGCATATGGAGACAGAACATCCCATTAGCAGAACACAAACATCCCGGCGGCCTGTGGTCATGGCCGTCGCTCAGGAGCTGGGGCTGATTATCCGCCTAGTTAGGCTGCTGCTCTGCTCATATGGCCACAGGGGGGATTGGCTGTTATATGTATATCATCTCTGTGCAGCGATAATATGGGACCAATCCTAACCAATAGTAATAGCACTGATATACCTCTCCCACCTCATTACAGTGCCACTCCCACCTCATTACAGTGCCTCTCCCACCTCATTACAGTGCCTCTCTCACCTCACATTACAGTGCCTCTCCCACCTCACGTTACAGTGCCTCTCTCACCTCATTACAGTGCCTCTCTCACCTCATTACAGTGCCTCTCCCACCTCATTACAGTGCCTCTCCCACCTCACATTACAGTGCCTCTCCCACCTCATTACAGTGCCTCTCCTGCACCAGGGTATAATACCTCTCCCACCACACATTACAGTGCCTCTCCCACCTCAATACAGTGCCTCTCCCACCTCACATTACAGTGCCTCTCCTGCACCATGGTATAATACCCCTCCCACCTCACATTACAGTGCCTCTACCACCTCACATTACAGTGCCTCTCCCACCTCATTACAGTGCCTCTCCCACCTCATTACAGTGCCTCTCCCACCTCACATTACAGTGCCTCTCCCACCTCACATTACTGTGCCTCTCCCACCTCACATTACAGTGCCTCTCCCTCCTCTCATTGCAGTGCCTCTCCTGCTCCAGGGTATAATACCGCTACCACATCACATTACAGTGCCTCTTCCACCTCACATTACAGTGCCTCTCCCACCTCACATTACTGTGCCTCTCCCACCTCACATTACAGTGCCTCTCCCTCCTCACATTGCAGTGCCTCTCCTGCTCCAGGGTATAATACCGCTACCACATCACATTACAGTGCCTCTTCCACCTCACATTACAGTGCCTCTCCCACCTCACATTACTGTGCCTCTCCCACCTCACATTACAGTGCCTCTCCCTCCTCACATTGCAGTGCCTCTCCTGCTCCAGGGTATAATACCGCTACCACATCACATTACAGTGCCTCTTCCACCTCACATTACAGTGCCTCTCCCACCTCACATTACTGTGCCTCTCCCACCTCACATTACAGTGCCTCTCCCTCCTCACATTGCAGTGCCTCTCCTGCTCCAGGGTATAATACCGCTACCACCTCACATTACAGTGCCTCTTCTGCATCAGGGTACAGTGCCTCTCCTGCATCAGCGTACAGTGCCTCTCCCGCATCAGGATGCAGTGCCTCTCCCGCATCAGGGTGCAGTGCCTCTTCTGCATCAGGGTACAGTGCCTCTCCTGCATCAGCGTACAGTGCCTCTCCCGCATCAGGATGCAGTGCCTCTCCCGCATCAGGGTGCAGTGTCTGCATCAGGGTACAGTGCCTCTCCCACATCAGCGTACAGTGCCTCTCCCGCATCAGAGTACAGTGCCTCTCCCGCATCAGGATGCAGTGCCTCTCCCGCATCAGGGTGCAGTGCCTCTCCCGCATCAGGCTACAGTGCCTCTCCCGCATCAGGCTACAGTGCCTCTCCCGCATCAGGCTGCAGTGCCTCTCCCGCATCAGGGTACAGTGCCTCTCCCGCATCAGGGTGCAGTGCCTCTCCCGCATCAGGCTACAGTGCCTCTCCCGCATCAGGCTACAGTGCCTCTCCCGCATCAGGCTACAGTGCCTCTCCCGCATCAGGCTACAGTGCCTCTTCCGCATCAGGGTACAGTGCCTCTCCCGCATCAGGGTACAGTGCCTCTCCCGCATCAGGGTACAGTGCCTCTCCCGCATCAGGGTACAGTTCCGTTCCCGCATCAGGGTACAGTGCCTCTCCCACATCTGGGTACAGTGCCTCTCCCGCATCAGGGTACAGTGCCTCTCCCGCATCAGGGTACAGTTCCGTTCCCGCATCAGGGTACAGTGCCTCTTCTGTATCAAGGTACAGTGCCTCTCCTGCATCAGGCTACAGTGCCTATCCCGCATCAGGGTACAGTGCCTCTCCCGCATCAGGCTGCAGTGCCTCTCCCGCATCAGGGTACAGTGCCTCTCCCGCATCAGGGTACAGTGCCTCTCCCGCATCAGGGTGCAGTGCCTCTCCCGCATCAGGCTGCAGTGCCTCTCCTGCATCAGGCTACAGTGCCTCTCCCGCATCAGGGTACAGTGCCTTTCCCGCATCAGGCTACAGTGCCTCTCCCGCATCAGGGTACAGTGCCTCTCTCGCATCAGGGTACAGTGCCTCTCCCGCATCAGGTTACAGTGCCTCTCCCGCATCAGGGATCAGGGTACAGTTCCGTTCCCGCATCAGGGTACAGTGCCTCTTCTGTATCAAGGTACAGTGCCTCTCCCGCATCAGAGTACAGTGCCTCTCCCGCATCAGAGTACAGTGCCTCTCCCGCATCAGGGTACAGTGCCTCTCTCGCATCAGGGTACAGTGCCTCTCCCGCATCTGGGTACAGTGCCTCTCCAGCATCAGGCTACAGTGCCTCTCCCGCATCAGGGTACAGTGCCTCTCCCGCATCAGGGTGCAGTGCCTCTCCCGCATCAGGCTGCAGTGCCTCTCCTGCATCAGGCTACAGTGCCTCTCCCGCATCAGGGTACAGTGCCTTTCCCGCATCAGGCTACAGTGCCTCTCCCGCATCAGGGTACAGTGCCTCTCTCGCATCAGGGTACAGTGCCTATCCCGCATCAGGTTACAGTGCCTCTCCCGCATCAGGGATCAGGGTACAGTTCCGTTCCCGCATCAGGGTACAGTGCCTCTTCTGTATCAAGGTACAGTGCCTCTCCCGCATCAGAGTACAGTGCCTCTCCCGCATCAGAGTACAGTGCCTCTCCCGCATCAGGGTACAGTGCCTCTCTCGCATCAGGGTACAGTGCCTCTCCCGCATCTGGGTACAGTGCCTCTCCAGCATCAGGCTACAGTGCCTCTCCCGCATCAGGGTACAGTGCCTCTCCCGCATTCGGTTACATTGCCTCTCCCGCATCAGAGTACAGTGCCTCTCCTGCATCAGGGTACAGTGCCTCTCCCGCATCTGGTTACAGTGCCTCTCCAGCATCAGAGTACAGTGCCTCTCCAGCATCAGAGTACAGTGCCTCTCCTGCATCAGGATACAGTGCCTCTCCCGCATCTGGTTACAGTGCCTCTCCCGCATCTGGTTACAGTGCCTCTCTTGCATCAGGGTTTCTGTGCCTCTCCCACACCGGGTCTCGGTGCCTCTCCCACACCGGGCCTCTCCCACATTGGGTCTCGGTGCCTTTCCCACATCAGGAACTGGTGCCTCTCCCTTATTGGGTTTCAGTGCCTCTCCCACATGGGGTCTCGGTGCCTCTCGCACATCACCATCACTCTACTATCCACTGGGCCACTAGTCCGCTGGCACACACAGACCCCACATACCTCATCATGCTGGCATTTAGGTGGCGCTATAGACACTGCCATACCCCTGGGTAAGTGCTACTGATGCCCATGAGGTGCCTGCGCCAGTATCCCTTGGTGACATCTGTGCAGAGATCCCTAGCAAGCCTGTACCCAGTGCTGTACCCGACTCTGCACAGGAGGAGATGGCAGTACTGGATCAGGCTCTTACATTGGGGTCCATAACTAGCATTGCCATATCGTGTTCTCATTCTAGGCCGCCATTTTTTGTTTGGGGGACATGTGGCCCCTTACTAGCCCCCGGGTCCCTAGTCTACGCCAGAAGACTGTGTGAGGGGTTAATATAAACCCATGGCCATCTGCGGCTGGACGCCCAGAGCAGCACTGACCGGGCAGCAGTGAGGCATCCTGGGAGCGGCCATGTCAGGGATGGATGGTACATATGGAGCTCTCCCCTGGGGCTCGCTGTAAAGCGTGCAGCCCTCATGCTCGGACAGGATTATAAAGTGCTAATCCCCCTCTGGGACCCTCAGTACTGGAGAGGATATCAGGCTGCCCCCTATTGCAGGTGGCTTTCCAGACACTGGATTATCTCAATTCATTTAGCAATCGTTCCTTCGGGGGCCCCGGAATATTCTGCAATGAGTAGTTTTATAATATACGCTATTAAACGGCGCTCAAGTGGCGTCTGGGGAGCCCCCTTTCCAGCCATCGCTGTGGACGGATTTAATTAATATCACAGGGATGGCTCCGTGCCTCTGGAAGGGCAGCAGAGGAGGAAGTGTGGGGGGGGGCCACCACATCGTGCATAGACTGCGTCGCGCTGCACTTCTGCTGTTGCCGGTGCTATAGAGTGCCAACAGCTCTCCTCTATTTAACCCATACACCCCCCTCACAGTGCAAACTAAGGACCAAACCCGACAAACTCATCCGAAAATGTATCAAATATAATATTCAACAAAACAACAAAAATAAGGTTAATAATAATATCCCCCCCCCCCCCCCCCCCCACCAGCTCTCTGGTCCTCTCCGTATACTCACCACAGGCTCGTTCACATGACTAATCCCCTTTTAGGGTCGTTCAGAGGATAGCACAAGTGTGGGACACAAATATATATATATCTTACACATGGCGCGGCTGGTGCCATCATACCGGGTGGTTATAGGCCAATAATGAATTGTTTTATGGTCTGGGATGGTGACATATTACACCAATTAATATTGTATCTTGTAAGATATATCCTGGAGGTTTCAGGCCCAGCAGGACAGGCGGCGATGAGGCTCCTGAGCGCAGTAAGTGCAGAAAGCCGCGACACTGATTAGTCGGGGCACAATACGTTTATGATAACAAATAACGGTTCATTACATTAAATTCTCTCGGGCGGAAGGAGGGGCGAGGAGTCCCCCCCATACTAATGGACACTTTCTTTATGAAGTCACCAGCACCGCATCAATTCTAACACCCCTTATTTATGTAGAGGAGAGAGAACAAAGAGGACGCGGGCCAGGGGGTTAACTTTCCCCCGCACCTGACTCCCCGTACGTGTTACGGGGGGAATCCATCACGCCGGGACACAAACGCTGCCAGCCGCCTCTGCTCACACTGGAATTAAAATGTAAATAATTTCGGAATTATTCAACGTCAGGTGCGGCGGAAAAAGGTCACATGATTGGTGAGCGCCATATATCTCCGGGCCCATTTAAGAGCCTTATTTTTTTCTTCTTTTAACAGTTCCCAAAAAAAATGATATGAAGGTTTTTATGCTGAACATAATAATGTGTAACAAGTGCGGCTGAGAGAGATTGGGCGCCGCGGCGGATGGTTGTGCTGCGTAAACGTTTTTTTTGTTATTCCTATGATCGTTTTACTTATAGTACAATATTGTTATTTAATAGGACACAGGAAGACCAAGGACTGGAGAAAAAAGACATTATGGGGCTTATTCAGAAGCGGACACATATGTGTTCCAAACATATGGTGGAAAAGACTTTTACAATTCTGCATAAAAGTGGCCGCGGGCGCAGTTGTCACAGTTACGTATATAATACGCCCTTACGCTTCCAGCCGCTGCCTGCCCCTGCCTAATATGGCTAGACTGTGGGCACTGCCCAAATGAGGCACCATGCTTTGCATCCGCCTGGACTGCAGCAGGAACCTCCGATCCCTGCTGTGATCCCTCCTGCACAGCCGTCGGCCGCTTCCCACAAAGGTACCTATGGGGGATGCATTGCTGCCCGATGTATCAATGGCTGGTCATGCAGAGACCCCCACACCCGGCTGAGCACACTGCGTAGATGGTTTCCCTTTGGAGTCCTGGCCCTGCTTGTGCAATAGGATACATGGGGGGGGGATAGGATCATATATAACAATGGGATATTTGTATATGAGATCCTTCTTAAATGGGCCCCAAAGGGCTGGCAGTGTCCCGCGGCGGGGGGGGGGGGGGCTTCTCAGGAGTCCCCCCTGTCAGCTGCTCAGCAGCGCTATTACCGCAGTCACAGGGGCTGGTGGCTTGGTTAGAGACTCACATAGCCTCTGGGCCATGCCCCCACAGTGGCAAAAAGGGGACGTGGCCTCACGGGAAGACACGTTTATAGGCCACGTCCCCTTTTACGGTAAGCCACGCCCCCTGATTTTGCCCCGCGCCTTTGTCCCTCTTTAAGGAGACTACGAGTTGAGAGGTATGGATAAGCGGATGGGACTAGTGTTGGTAAGGTAGAAAAGGATCTCCATCACATCCTAAATAGATACATATACTGTATAACAAAGGGGCGCTCTGATTGTTGTCTGATACAGAGAGAACTAAACCAACCCACCGCACAGAAACCTGGTCTACTGGGTGCTGCCATTACCAACCCAACACACAGGAACCTGGTCTACTGGGCGCTGCCATTACCAACCCAACACACAGTAACCTGATCTACTGGGCGCCGCCATTACCAACTCAACACACAGGAACCTGAGCGCCGCCATTACCAACCCAACACACAGAACCCTGGTCTACTGGGCGCAGCCATTACCTACCCAACACACAGAACCCTGGTCTACTGGGCACTGCCATTACCAACCCAACACACAGGAACCTGGTCTACTGGGCGCTGCCATTACCAACCCAACACACAAAACCCTGGTCTACTGGGCACTGCCATTACCAACCCAACACACAGGAACCTGGTCTACTGGGCGCTGCCATTACCAACCCAACACACAGGAACCTGATCTACTGGGCGCCGCCATTAACAACCCAACACACAGGAACCTGGTCTACTGGGCGCTGCCATTACCAACCCAACACACAGGAACCTGGTCTACTGGGCGCCGCCATTACCAACCCAACACACAGGAACCTGGCAGCTGCCATTACCAACCCAACACAAAGAAACCTGGTCTACTGGGCGCTGTCATTACCTACCCAACACACAGGAACCTGGTCTACTGGGTGCTGCCATTACCAACCCAACACACAGGAACCTGGTCTACTGGGCGCTGACATTACCAACCCAACACACAGGAACCTGGGCACCGCCATTACCAACCCAACACACAGAACCCTGAACTACTGGGCACTGCCATTACCAACCCAACACACATGAACCTGGTCTACTGGGCGCTGCCATTACCAACCCAACATACAGGAACCTGGGTGCCACCATTACCAACCCAACACACAGAAACCTGGTCTACTGGGTGCTGCCATTACCTACCCAACACACAGGAACCTGGTCTACTGGGCACAGCCATTACCAACCCAACACACAGGAACCTAGTCTACTGGGCGCTGCCATTACCAACCCAACACACAGGAACCTGGTCTACTGGGCACCGCCATTACCAACCCAACACACAGGAACCTGGGCACCGCCATTACCAACCCAACACACAGAACCCTGGTCTACTGGGCACAGCCATTACCAACCCAACACACAGGAACCTGGTCTACTGGGCGCCGCCATTATCAACCCAACACACAGGAACCTGGTCTACTGGGCGCCGCCATTACCTACCCAACACACAAGAACCTGGGCGCCGCCATTACCAACCCAACACACAGAAACCTGGTCTACTGGGCGCTGCCATTACCAACCCAACACACAGAACCCTGGTCTACTGGGCGCTGCCATTACCAACCCAACACACAGGAACCTGGGCGCTGCCATTACCAACCCAACACACAGAAACCTGGTCTACTGGGCGCTGCCATTACCAACCCAACACACAGGAACCTGGTCTACTGGGTGCTGCCATTACCAACCCAACACACAGGAACCTGGGCACCGCCATTACCAAACCAACACACAGAACCCTGGTCTACTGGGCGCTGCCATTACCAACCCAACACACAGAACCCTGGTCTACTGGGCGCTGCCATTACCAACCCAACACACAGGAACCTGGGCGCCGCCATTACCAACCCAACACACAGAAACCTGGTCTACTGGGCGCTGCCATTACCAACCCAACACACAGGAACCTGGTCTACTGGGTGCTGCCATTACCAACCCAACACACAGGAACCTGGGCACCGCCATTACCAAACCAACACACAGAACCCTGGTCTACTGGGCGCTGCCATTACCAACCCAACACACAGGAACCTGGGCGCCGCCATTACCAACCCAACACACAGGAACCTGGTCTACTGGGTGCTGCCATTACCAACCCAACACACAGGAACCTGGGCACCGCCATTACCAAACCAACACACAGAACCCTGGTCTACTGGGCGCTGCCATTACCAACCCAACACACAGGAACCTGGGCACCGCCATTACCAACCCAACACACAGAAACCTGGTCTACTGGGCGCTGGCATTACCTACCCAACACTCAGGAACCTGGTCTACTGGGCGCTGCCATTACTAACCCAACACACAGGAACCTAGTCTACTGGGCGCTGCCATTACCAACCCAACACACAGGAACCTAGTCTACTGGGCGCTGCCATTACCAACCCAACACACAGGAACCTGGTCTACTGAACACCGCCATTACCAACCCAACACACAGGAACCTGGGCACCACCATTACCAACCCAACACACAGAACCCTGGTCTACTGGGCACCGCCATTACCAACCCAACACACAGGAACCTGGGCGCCGCCATTATCAACCCAACACACAGGAACCTGGTCTACTGGGCGCTGCCATTACCAACTCAACACACAGGAACCTGGTCTACTGGGCACCGCCATTACCAACCCAACACACAGGAACCTGGGCACCACCATTACCAACCCAACACACAGAACCCTGGTCTACTGGGCGCCGCCATTACTAACTCAACACACAGGAACTGGTCTTCTGGGCGCCGCCATTACCAACACAACACACAGAACCCTGGTCTACTGGGCGCCGCCATTACCAACCCAACACACAGGAACCTGGGCACCACCATTACCAACCCAACACACAGAACCCTGGTCTACTGGGCGCCGCCATTACTAACTCAACACACAGGAACTGGTCTTCTGGGCGCCGCCATTACCAACACAACACACAGAACCCTGGTCTACTGGGCGCCGCCATTACCAACCCAACACACAGGAACCTGGTCTACTGGGCGCCGCCATTACCTACCCAACACACAAGAACCTGGGCGCACCATTACCAACCCAACACACAGAAACCTGGTCTACTGGGCACCGCCATTACCAACCCAACACACAGGAACCTGGTCTTCTGGGCGCCACCATTACCAACACAACACACAGAACCTGGTCTACTGGGCGCCACCATTACCAACACAACACACAGGAACCTGGTCTTCTGGGGCACTGTTTAGGTCAATGGTCTTTGCATATGGATGCATTTCCTAAAATCATATCAGGATTCTTTGTGTTCCTCGCGGAATGATCGGACATTTCTAGTTGCTGTACGACAAGCGGCCTAATAACGAGTCTGGATTTGTGGTTCTGCGTTCAGGCGGCTTACATACAGCTTCATCATAGCCGTCATTATTGGCCCAGCTCATGTAGTTCAAGGCCCCTGGAGAGAAATCACATCTGCTGGCTGGATGTCATTTTGTCCCCCTCGTTAATGACCTTGTAGAGATTAACATGGACTTCTCCATATGCCACTAGATTATCTGATGGCAGCTGGAAGCACAGAGTGTTAGATGTGAAGGCTGACACTGGGCCGCCCTGGATGTCGTCAATGGCGGGCTGTCGTCTATCGCAGACTGATAGTGCCTCGTCCAGATGTGACTTATCACATATACCACAGCGCTGTACACTGGTCCGTGCACCAGCAGAGTGTACACTCTATATTCCCCATCACATGGACACACACATATACCGCAGCGCTGTACAGAGAGTACGTCAGTCACACCGGTCCCTGCACCAGCAGAGCTTACACTCTATATTCCCCATCACATGGACACACACATATACCGCAGCGCTGTACAGAGTACGTCAGTCACACCGGTCCCTGCACCAGCAGAGCTTACACTCTATATTCCTCTTTACATGGTCACACACATATACCGCAGCGCTGTACAGAGTATGTCAGTCACACCGGTCCCTGCACCAGCAGAGCTTACACTCTATATTCCCCATCACATGGGCACACACATATACCGCAGCGCTGTACAGAGAGTACGTCAGTCACACCGGTCCCTGCACCAGCAGAGCTTACACTCTATATTCCCCATCACATGGACACACACATATACCGCAGCGCTGTACAGAGTATGTCAGTCACACCGGTCCCTGCACCAGCAGAGCTTACACTCTATATTCCCCATCAATGGTCACACACATATACCGCAGCGCTGTACAGAGAGTACGTCAGTCACACCGGTCCCTGCACCAGCAGAGCTTACACTCTATATTCCCCATCACATGGACCCACACATATACCGCAGCGCTGTACAGAGAGTATGTCAGTCACACAGGTCCCTGCACCAGCAGAGCTTACACTCTATATTCCCCATCACATGGTCACACACATATACCGCAGCGCTGTACAGAGAGTATGTCAGTCACACCGGTTCCTGCGCCAGCAGAGCTTACACTCTATATTCCCCATCACATGGACACACACATATACCGCAGCGCTGTACAGATTATGTCAGTCACACCGGTCCCTGCACCAGCAGAGCTTACACTCTATATTCCCCATCACATGGACACACACATATACCACAGCGCTGTACAGAGAGTACGTCAGTCACATCGGTCCCTGCACCAGCAGAGCTTACACTCTATATTCCCCATCACATGGGCACACACATATACCGCAGCGCTGTACAGAGAGTATGTCAGTCACATCGGTCCCTGCACCAGCAGAGCTTACACTCTATATTCCCCATCACATGGACACACACATATACCGCAACGCTGTACAGAGAGTACGTCAGTCACACCGGTCCCTGCACCAGCAGAGCTTACACTCTATATTCCCCATCACATGAACACACACATATACCGCAGCGCTGTACAGCGAGTATATCATTCACACCGGTCCCTGCACCAGCAGAGCTTACACTCTATATTCCCCATCACATGGTCACACACAAATACCGCAGCGCTGTACAGAGTAAGGGACCCATTTATCATGTAACGCATTTACAATGCGATCTGGGCGGAATGTTACGGACCAGGATCGCACTGTAAAATGCAATACTAGCGCTGGGATGTATCATCCCACAAGCGCAGGGACAGGGCTTCAAAAGGATCCGGTCCCTGCCATGTCCTGAGCCCAGTCTCGGACATGGCAGGGACCGGATGTGCGGTTATGCGCTGCCCCCCCCCCCTCGCTGACCCCACTACCCCACCGGCAGTGCGATCCCGTAGCCATAGGCTACAATGGGCTACCGCCATCTCAGAATGGTGATAGACCAGGGATGCGAAGCCGGGCTGCCCGATGTTGATACATCGGACAGCTTTGCATACCCCTTAGAAACCTATGGGGGAGGCGGCTGGCGGCGTTGTAGGGGGGATCGCAGCAGGGATCGGAGATTCCTGTTGCCGTCTTCTTTGGTAAATTCGAGTGATACTTAATATTTGTGGCTAACCCCCAAAAATGGGAGTTTTCGGGGATTTATTTGCAAATATTGTTTGATAAATGGGCCCCCTATTGCCTAAAAGTAACTGTGTAAGACGTGCTTGTTCTGTGAACGATGGAGGGCAGCTCCCAGCACACACTGAGGAAATAATGTACAGAGTGAGCAGGTGCAGAGCACAGGAATACGGATGGACCTGGCACAGTGTACGGGGGGGGGGGGGGTAAGTGACAGCGGAAAAGGTCATCTCCGCCTATGGCATCCGGCACCACACTCACCAACTACTGATCACCCCGCTCCTGACATTTATCCGTACGGTGCTGCTGGGATACACAAAGGTCAGGGCGATGTGGGCGAGCGGATACAGGAACGTGGCCCATTGACTTATAACTTATTCCAGGCCAGGGATATACAGACGTGGGTATAACGTTCTCCCTCCCAGGGAATTCCAAAAGCTTTGTTTGGTGGCCCTGTATAAGGCACGGAGGAGGGGCCTCCCGACATGAGGAATGGACACAGAGGACAGGGTCGGCAACAAACAGAGGATTGGGGTCTACTTGTAGAGCGATTGGCTGTTCTTAAAGGGCCAATATGACATCACGCCGGGTAGCAGGAGACAGACTGGGGCTACGAGGCTGAGATGGGAGAGATAATATAGGCCCTTATTCTGATCGGTGCGGATATTCCCGCATTCTTACGGAGCGGTCCGCACGCCACGGTGTTCTGCCGCGTGCGGCCATCGTCCGTAGAAACGCCCACGGGTCCTCCGCATTCGGACGGACTCACTCTTTAAGAACAGGGCGTGTTTACGGACGACATACAAACCATGCGTGTGCGGGAGAAACACTCCGATTCTGCACGGTATTACAGAGTATTACAGAGTATGCTCGGGAATACCGCATCCGAACGGGAGCCAAGCGGTGCTACCGCCCGTAAGCGGAGTATTTACGCCAAACAACCCACTATTATGTATCTTCTGCAATACATCACATGACCCACTTATTCAATTACCTATCCTCATAAAAAACTGCTTATTTGGAATTGGAATCAATTAGATGTCAATATATCCTTACAAGCATGCCTAACACATGCATTGCACACATTAACCCTTACAGCAATTGAAGCTGCAATGGTTTCAATTAAAGCACTGACAAGCGTCCTATTAGTGATTAATGAGTAAAGGAGTCGATTTTATTGGGTTCAGGTGTTAATGCTTGTAGTCATTAGGCGGTCCGTTCGCCTCCCGCAGGAACGAGTGGTGTCCGCAAAGCAATAGTGGCCTTTTGGACACCGCACATTTCTTCCCTTTTTGTTCGCGTGCATTCGGAGTGCTATCCGAATGTACGCCCCCCAACATAAGTGTACTCCCCCGTGTCCGCCCATGTTTCCGCCCCGTTTTGCCCACTTTGAAACTACGCCCATGTGTCATTCCGCATGACGCCCATAATACGCCCATATTTCCCGAATGATTGCGGGGACCAGTTTTGTACAGGATTTGCCCGAACAGGTACGGAGTCAAGGCGTGGCACATGCGCGTAGCGTTCTCCACGCATGCGCAGACGCCGTAAAGACGCGATCCGAAAGTATGCGGAAAAGTACGCATCAATCAGAATAAGGGCCATAGAATAGTACCGGCAGATACCGGGGGAGATGAGCGCAACTTGCCGCCTGTTTATTTATTACCAGTTTCTTATATAGCGCAGCAGATTCCGTTACGCTTTACAATAGGAGACAGTGATCGAACAAACTGGAAATTTACAGACGGTCAAAGGTATGAGGGCCCTGCTCGCAAGCTTACAATCTATAGCCTGTTATTGGGACTCAGCACAATGTGTTATACTGTATACAGTATATGTGCAGGCAGTACATCACTTAATTGTACACATCTCTCTCTATATAAATATATTATACCACCCAACTGTCCCTATATTCGCGGCGGGCAGTGTCCCCCTGTCCCTCAGAGCTCTGCTTAGCATGTGCATGGTGTTACTGGGGGCAGCATTACCATGAAACCACGCCCCTTTTACCAAGGCCACGCCTCCTTTTCAGGAGTCCCGAGGATTGCAGGCATTTTAAATTTGGGATGTTTGAGAATAGGGATCGTATACCAAGGAGAGAGGGTCTGGTGGCGAGGCCAGCATCTCCCATAGTGCTAGGCAGGCAACCACAACGAGGATGGGGCGTGGCTCAGTGCAGCAATTCATCTTTTCATTGGATGGTTGTTTATCACTCTCCATCTATAGTTTTTTGAAGCTTGATACATCTGGCCCTTTATCTCGATTTTGCTGTGCGACTATTGGCCACAGGTCACACAAAAATGTGTCTGTCCAACCAACCAACTAGTGGCTCCCAAACAGGCATTCAGACAAATCCAGGTGAAATCAGTGGCGTATGACCTGTTCCAGCCGCCGACACGTTACGTACCGTCCGCCCGCTTGGGGGGTCCTATATCTATAAAAGTCCTGTTACAGCAACAAAGGCCAGCGCTCCCAGCAGTCATTACCTATGGTAATCTCCCAGACAGTGTGTGTGTGTGTGTGTGTGTGTGGGGGGTCTAGGACAATGAGTCAGGACAGCAGGACGCATCAGCTGACATAACCTATCAATCACCTGATCAATCAGCGTCGGGGTGGACGGGGAATATTCGGAGGGATCATTCACAGAATTCTGTTCAGGGAAACATCATAAATGTTTTATATTCAGATGTTGTTTTTCCCCTATAACAGTTTCCTTATATTGACTCCCAAATTAGTGCATCACTGGCTGGCCGTTATGTATGCCTAACCTGTCGCTGGAAGTCTAGAAGCAAATTCCCAGTTGTGCCTATGTTCTATAAGTACCCGCCGCTCCAGTAATACTCTACCTGAATATTAGCAGAACATTTATTTTTACATTATATAATAAATAAATAAATAAAGCAGCAGCAGCAGGTAAACTAATGTGATCATGGTTGGGCTGATTAGCAGCACCTGTACTCTCCTGATACAAGTGTTTCCAGGGCAGGAGATAATTGCTCAAGTGATAGGCCGGTGGTATGAGCTACAGTAGGGACCACTGTGACATACTGAAGCGTTTGTCCTTTGCTGTGACACCTGTATGTTGCAATGCTGTTACCATACTTGCTTATGCTGATTACCTGCTCCAAAATAATGACCAAGACTTCACCTTATCCAGTGTATGTGAGTCCTTGTCACAAATTTATATATATTTAATATCCATATAGGAATATATAAAAATGCATTATTATTTGTACACCTGTTTTTTACATTGTATCTGCGATGTAAAAATGTAATTCACTGTTATATAACTTGCTAAGAGCGACCCAATAACTATTCTCGTAATCGCGTATATTTCTTGACCGCCGTCCGGTCAACGAAGAGTCAACAACAGATTCATTAGTAAATGTGTCTATTAATGCGTTATTACATTAGATGTGATCATAGCATGAATACATCGTTTTGTTTAATTGAATGAAGTGTTCTCACATCCGAATGATCGTTTATTGCAAACGACATTAAAATAATAATGGCCGTTGTGCGGAAGTTTTATTACAGCCTTTGCTTTGTGCCTCCCGCTTATAAATAATCTGCTATGCGGCCTGTCAGTGTATAGATCAGCAGCTCGGCATTATGGGATCAGGTATATTGGGAGCCTCACATGGGGGTGTATAAGAGAGGGGGGGGGGGGTGTTTCAGCGTGCGTGGGGCACTGTGATATCTCTACTGCGCAGATCTCTGGGTGGCGGATACATCACCATTACCGTATTTATATCTGTGGTGTTGGTGGAGGGGTAAGTGCACAGTCCATGGCGGACCTGCCACCTGGATGAAGGATATATATGGTATTCCGGCCAAGGGGGTGACGGTGGTCAAAAGGCCAACCCCGGCATTCCCGATATGTAGAATACAGACAGAGCTTCCTTAGGTGTCCTAACGCTCTCCCCCTACCCCCGCACGCTCCCTTGCAGTAGCCTGACCCTACCCCCCCAACTGCAGCCTGACCCTACCCACCCAACCGCAGCCTGACCCTTCCCCCTCAACCGCAGCCTGACCTTACCCCCCCAACCGCAGCCTGACCTTACCCCCCCAACCGCAGCCTGAACCTACCCACCAACCACAGGTTGAACCTACCCCGCCCCCCCTCAACAGCAGCTGGAACCTACCTACCCTTAACCCCAGCCTAACCCTCATACTCCACCGCCTACACTTAACCCTCCGCTTCGCAGCCTAACCCTACCCCCCACAGCCTTACCTTCCTCCCCGCAGCCTAACCTAGCCCCCCAACTTCAGCCTGACCCTACCCCCCCAACCACAGCCTGAACCTACCCCCCCCCCGAACTACAGCCTGAACCTACCCCCCCAAACACAGCCTAACCCTCATACTACACCGCCTACACTTAACCCTCCGCTTCGCAGCCTAACCCTACCCCCCCCCACAGTCTTACCTTCCTCCCCGCAGCCTATCCCTAGCCCCCCATCTCCAGCCTGACCCTCATACTCCACTGCCTACACCTAGCCCTCAGCTTAACAGCCTAACACCCCCCCACACACACACACACACAGCATTACCTTCCTCCCCGCAGCCTGACCCTAGACCCCCCCTAAGCTTACGGGTGTAGTACAGGGGTCCGACAGTTGGGATCCCGACAGTCATTAGGCCGACGTCGGGATCCCTACTGGCCGGACCCAGACAGCATGGTGAGCGCAACTAGGCCCCTTGCGGGCTCGCTACGCGAGCCACCTATTCTTTTCTACCTCTATGGGGGTCGTGGACGAGGTAAAATAGCCGACGGCCGTCGGGAACCCGGCTGTCGGTGTTTTGACAGTCGGGATCACAACGTCAGGTAAATGACTGTCGGGACCCTGTCCGGCACCCCCCGCTTACACACCAATACTAGCTGTTGGTATTCCAGCTTCAGCATCCTGATCCTTTCAAGGTTCCGGTACTGGTCTCTGATGGCAGTTGGGATGACAGCGTCGGTATATTGAATGCCGGCATCTTGACCTCTGGGACGCTGACCACATCCTTTGGACGCAACTGCCCATGTCCCAAATGCACTGAACGATACAGGTGGCGATAACCTATAAATAAGCCCCTTAGCAATCTGATAGGACCCATCTATACGAAATGGCCGCTTCTGGTGTTAAGCGCAGCTCGCATGCAGACGCCACAATACAATAATAATGGGGAAGAAACGTCATTGTACTTGTGTATTATTATATGTAGTCTTCCTCTACAGCGCGCCAGCCCACGGTGCTGATAAATAACGCACCATTCATGCTAATATCCCACCTGCCCGTCTCCAGCACCAGCCATGATCCCAGTTATATTGCAGCGGACCCAGCGTCTGATGGGGGAAAAGGTAAGGGGTCGGAGGTCAGCACAAATACTGATTATTTATCTCTGTAATAACATAACACACTGAATATATTACTGGTAATAAGATTGGTGAGGATCTCAGAATATATGAGCGTGTAATGGGCAGGGCGCACGGGAGGAGGAACACACAAGCTTATGGTAATGATGAATGACCTTCAGGGAGATTACAAGGACACCGTCGATGCAAATGGTCTGACAGTGATCAAAGCTGTACTGTATCTGTATGTGTCTGCTGCCCCTCCCTGACGGGCCGTATACCTGTATGTGACGCCGCCCCTCCTCCCGACAGGCCATATACCTGTTTGTGGTGCTCCCTCTCCCCGACGAGCCATATACCTGTATGTGGTGCTCCCCCCTTCTCCCCGATGGGCCGTATACCTGTATGTGGTGCTCCTCCCTAATCCCCGATGGTCCGTATACCTGTATGTGGTGCTCCTTCCCTCCCCGATGGTCCGTATACCTGAATGTGGTGCCCCCCTCCCTGACGGGCCGTATACCTGTATGTGGTGCTCCCCCCTCCTCAATGGCCCTTATACCTGTATGTGGTGCTCCCCCTTCCAGACGGACCGTATACCTGTATGTGGTGCTCCTCCCTCCTCCCCGATGGGCCGTATACCTGTATGTGGTGCTCCCCCCTCCTCCCCGATGGGCCGTATACCTGTATGTGGTGCCCCCCTCCCCGACGGGCCGTATACCTGTATGTGGTGCTCCCCCCTCCCCAATGGCTCTTATACCTGTATGTGGTGCTCCCCCTTCCAGATGGACCGTATACCTGTATGTGGTGCTCCCCCTCCCCGATGGGCCGTATACCTGTATGTGGTGCTCCCCCTCCCCAATGGGCCGTATACCTGTATGTGGTGTTCCCCCTCCCCGATGGGCCGTATACCTGTATGTGGTGCTCCCCCCTGATGGGCCGTATATCTGTATGTGGTGCTCCCCCCCGATGGGCCGTATACCTGTATGTGGTGCTCCTCCCCTCCTCAATGGTCCGTATACCTGTATGTGGTGCTCCTCCCCTCCCCGATGGTCCGTATACCTGTATGTGGTGCTCCTCCCCGATGGGCCGTATACCTGTATGTGGTGCTACTCCCCTCCTCGATGGTCCGTATACCTGTATGTGGTGCTCCTCCCCTCCCCGATGGTCCGTATACCTGAATGTGGTGCTCCTCCCCTCCCCGATGGGCCGTATATCTGTATGTGGTGCTCCCCCCTCCCGGTGGGCCGTATACCTATATGTCTCTGCTTCCCCTCCACGACGAGCCGTATACCTGTATGTGGTGCTCCCCCTCCATGATGGGCCATATACCTGTATGTGGTGCTCCCCCTCCCCAATGGGCTCTATACCTATTTGTGGTGCTCCCCCTCCCCGATGGGCCTTATACCTGTATGTGGCGCTCCCCCCTCCTCCCCGATGGGCCGTATACATGTATGTGGTGCTCCCACCTCCTCCCCGATGGGCCGTATACCTGTATGTGGTGCTCCCCCTCCCCAATGGGCCGTATACCTGTATGTGGTGTTCCCCCTCCCCGATGGGCCGTATACCTGTATGTGGTGCTGCCCCCTGATGGGCCATATATCTGTATGTGGTGCTCCCCCCCCCCCGATGGGCCGTATACCTGTATGTGGTGCTCCTCCCCACCTCAATGGTCCTTATACCTGTATGTGGTGCTCCTCCCCTCCCCGATGGTCCGTATACCTGTATGTGGTGCTCCTCCCCTCCCCGATGGGCCGTATACCTGTATGTGGTGCTACTCCCCTCCTCAATGGTCCGTATACCTGTATGTGGTGCTCCTCCCCTCCCCGATGGTCCGTATACCTGAATGTGGTGCTCCTCCCCTCCCCGATGGGCCGTATATCTGTATGTGGTGCTCCTCCCCTCCCCGATGGTCCGTATACCTGAATGTGGTGCTCCTCCCCTCCCCGATGGGCCGTATATCTGTATGTGGTGCTCCCCCCTCCCGGTGGGCCGTATACCTGTATGTCTCTGCTTCCCCTCCCCGATGGGCCATATACCTGTATGTGGTTCTCCTTCCCTCCCCGATGGGCCGTATACCTGTATGTGGTGCTCCCCTCCTCCCCGATGGGCCCTATACCTGTATGTGGTGCTCCCACCTCCTCCCCGATGGGCCGTATACCTGTATGTGGTGTTCCTCCCTTCCCCGATGGCCTGTATACCTGTATGTAGTTCTCCTTCCCTCCCCGATGGGCCGTATATCTGTATGTGGTGCTCCCCTTCCCGATGGGCCTCATCTATAGCATGCTGCTGCTGTTGCTGTTTGTAGTGAGCTCTAACTTGGGGTAAGAATGCTTGTCAGTAATGTTTCTTTAGTTAAACACATTTCTTTTCTTTCTTTTTACAGTATCTGGTGCCCATACTGATTTGGTTAATGTTATAACAGTATAGAACACTGGCACACACAATAAATATAGGTAATGCCTACAAGATGCAGACCGTCCAGTGTTCACAATATATAACATTTAATACACAGTAAACATACATGGATGAATTCACACAAGGTCAAATTGCATTTGGAATTTATTTACTAAAGGTCCACATGTCATTAATTTGACACAAGCATTAGGTTGACAAAGGCTAGGTCGACAGTCAAAAGGTCGACATGGTGCATAATTGCCTACCCTCCTGCATTCTGCAGGAGACTCCCTGAAATTGCAGCAATCTCCCTCTCTCCCTCATTAGTCTAGCAATCTGCAATCTCCCTCATTCCACCTAGCCAGGGCCAGTGCTTGGCACCGGAGCGCCCCAAACGGGGAGGGGAAGGGGGGAGGGCGCCCGGCGATCAATCACTCACCTGCTCCACAGGGGGGGGGGTCAACCCGGCACTCACACGCTGTGTTGCTCCACCGGGAAGGGGGGGGGGGGGTTGTGCGGCGAGCAGCGCCGTGACGTTCCAGGGGGGGGGGGGGGGCTTGCCGGGTCCAGCGATTCTAGGGGGGGGCTTGCCGTGTGATGTGGGTCGCTGCGACACTCCTCAGGGGGGGGGGAGGGCGGCTTGTTGGTTGATGTGGCATGGGTCGCCGCGTCGCTCCATGGGGGTGGGTGATGCAGCGGCCCCGAGTCACTCCAGGGGGTGGGGGGGGGGGAGTGGTGGCCGCAATCAGTGCCGCTCAACTCCATCCCAGGGGTGGGCAGCTACAAACTGCCGCCCTCCAGTCCCATTACACTGTTACATTTTTGGGGAAAAAGGAATAAGCGATAGATACATTTACATTGAACCATCAGCACCATTTCCCAGCACGTTACCAAGTATAGTATCTCTTACTAACGGCTTTGGGGCTCATCTACATTTGCATAGAAGTCATTTTAAATTACACACCACGTTCACTATCTCTTTTCACAATCTCTCCATATATGGAACTAGACACGCCCTTTGGGTGGAGCATGACACGCCCCTCAATGGGGCGCTGTGCAATAATCTCCCTGAAACTAGTTTTCAAAAGTAGGCAAGTATGACATGGGGTTTTTCACTTTTTTACCCCGAATATCGCCATAGTCGGCATGGGCACTAAAAAAAGTGCTCTGCGTCCCTTTGGCACCCTGTAGGTGTAGGTTTGGTAGGGCATGAAATATCACGTCAGCACATGTCAGCTAAGAAAAAGTGAAAAAACCTATGTCAACCTTGACTGACGACCTAGCCCATGTCGACCTAATGCTTTTGTCGACCTAATGACATGTCAACCTAAGCCCACATCGACCTTACCACGTGTCGACCATGGCTCATATCAACCCAATGTATGTCGACTTTAGTGCTGACTTTAAAAACCGTATACCGCGCCACGCGATATCTCCCTCATTCGCCGTTGTGTTGGAAGTGATATTTTATTTGTTATGGAAGATCACCAAATTCTGCGAGGAGGACATGACGGGGATTCTTGTGGTCCGAGGTCAGCCCAGAAAGCACTGATGCGGACAGTGTGGGTTGCTAGGGGTTACGGCATATCTGCACAGTGGTTTCCTACTATTAATACAATTTAATTTTCCACTAGAACCTGATAACATTCTTGAATGTAGAAAATAAATCCATAATATCATTATTCTATCATTATTGTAACCGCGTCACCCGTACAGAGGGGGCACCTGCTCCGCAGAACACACAATTATCCCTTAATGGCTATATGTCCTTTTTAATCTTTAAATAACTCTCGGCTTTGCTCCATATAAATACATAGATATGAGATATGGCGGCGATATAAAACCTTTCAGCGCCGCCATTAACCTTCTACACTCTACTTAATATCTTCCTCATAAGGAGCTTTAAATTAGTGTTTTAAATGAAATCAATAAATTACGTGTAATAATCCTCCGCGTGACGCGTCATTTTTCCGCTTTCAGACATATTTTCCGTTCCCAGCGCCTATGTCCCAACGCGTTGGCCATATAACACTTGTTCTAATATTAAAATGGCAGCTGGCGTATAAATTGTGAATCATTAGCACTCTGTATTGATTTATCCCTCAGCGCGCTCCCCGCCGCCCCGGCCCAGCACACAGCCTCCATATTACTCCATTGAATTGAGATTCATTCCCTATTTCAGGGTCAGAGACTGGGACCTCCTGAGCTTGAACTTCTATCAACCTGGAGCTGATCAATACCCGGAGATAAATTTGTTTTTGGCTGCTGAAAGAGATTAAGTGGTCGTAAATACCGCTAACCCCCCCCCAAGAAGCCGTCGAGCGAAGTGACTGACAGGAAGGGGGAGACTCGTCCTAAGCACGGACATTATCAGCAGCTGCGCTGTGGGGGGTAGATGGCGTGTATATATAGATCACACATATGGAAATATCTGGTCTGTCTGATCAAAAACAAATCGTTACTCAAAAGTTACTCATTGCCAACTTCCAGATTTTTGTGAGTGTCTGTCCCACTTCCACCCGGTACAGAATGCTCTGCTCCCTGACTTCCTATACTCCATTGCACTGGGATGAGAACAATGCTTGTAAGCCAGTGGGGGCTTTATATACTAAGGGATTGGTGGGAGGTCTGCCCCTGGGGGTGACGCTACAGATTTACCCAGAGTCACAGGAGACCACCTAAGAGGCTGGATTTAAATTAATAAGTAGATTACAGGGGCCCGAGGGGTCCACTCAGACCATAACCATAATGTTCTATGGGCCTGCTGCAGCTTTGTTAGCAAATGGGCAAAACCAGGCTGTGCTGCAGGTGGGGCAGATGTAACAGGTGCATAGAGAGTTAGATTTGGATGGGGGTCTTTAAACTAAATTGCAGCAGTCTAATGTGTGCGCTCCATTTAAAAGATTGGAGCTCATTGGCCACCATACTGCAGGCCCCAAACACCAGGCCCCCTAGGCTGCGGCCCCAAACACCAGGCCCCCTATGCTGCGGCCCCAAACACCAGACACCCTAGGCCTCGGCTCCAAACACCAGGCACCCTAGGCCTCGGCTCCAAACACCAGGCCCCCTAGGCTGCGGCCCCAAACACCAGGCCCCCTAGGCTGCGGCCCCAAACCCCAGGCCCCCTAGGCTGCGGCCCCAAACACCAGGCCCCTTAGGCTGCGGCCCCAAACACCAGGCCCCGTAGGCTGCGGCCCCAAACACCAGGCCCCCTAGGCTGCGGCCCCAAACACCAGGCACCCTAGGCCTCGGCTCCAAACACCAGGCCCCCTAGGCTGCGGCCCCAAACACCAGGCACCCTAGGCCACGGCCCCAATCACCAGGCCCCCTATGCCGCGGCCCCAAAAACCAGCCCCTGGCTCCAAACACCAGGCCCCCTAGGCTGCGGCCCCAAACACCAGGCCCCCTACACTGCGGCCCCAAACACCAGGCCCCTACACTGCGGCCCCAAACACCAGGCCCCCTAGGCTGCGGCCCCAAACACCAGGCTCCCTAGGCTGTGGCCCCAAGCACCAGGCCCCCTAGGCTGCGGCCCCAAACACCAGGCCCCTACACTGCGGCCCCAAACACCAGGCCCCCTAGGCTGCGGCCCCAAACACCAGGCTCCCTAGGCTGTGGCCCCAAGCACCAGGCCCCCTAGGCTGTGGCCCCAAACACTAGGCCCCCTAGGCTGTGGCCCCAAACACCAGGCCCCCTAGGCTGCGGCCCCAAACACCAGGTCCCCTAGGCTGCAGCCCCAAACACCAGACCCCCTAGGCTGCGGCCCCAAACACCAGGCCCCCTAGGCTGTGGCACCAAACACCAGGCCCCCTAGGCTGCAACCCTTGTTCTGCAGGTGCCGCACTCCTCAGTGGCCACTGGACAGAACTGGCATGGACTGCGTTGGGTGCTAGTGAAATCATTCCTTGGACGTTGTAAGTGCCAGTGTCCTATCACACCACTGTGCCAATGCTCTGGGTACAATGCAGGGAGAACAGGCTGCTGGGGGGGATTTCATGCGACAATGACACAGATTGCAGCATTAAGGCCCGGTCTCCGCAGTGCACAGCAATAAGGCGGCGGGGTGACCACACAAGTCATATCCTCTTGTATCTCCTGGAAGCAGGGACTTACAATTAGACTGGCATGGCATGGTATATTATTATTATTATAATTTTATTTATAAGGCACCACAAGTGTTTCGCAGCGCCGTACAAAGGAACAATACAGGGAGACAAAACTTGGCATAACATTGAATAAATAACAAAAATACAGTACAAATAAAGAGCACCACAGTTCAATACACATTACAGCTTAAAAGTAAGTAGTGAGGACCCAATCAACATACAACTAGAGGCTTGTGGCCAATAATGGAGAGGAGTATGCAGATGAAGATGGTCACTGAGTGTTGGAGTATAGGAGAGCTGTGAGTGACATGTGAAGAGAAGTGGGCTTTAACAACAGGAGGGAAGAGGGTATAGCACTGGCATGGCATGGTATAGCACTGGCATGGTATAGCACTGGCATGGCATGGTATAGCACTGGCATGGCATGGTATAGCACTGGCAAGGTATGGTATAGCACTGGCATGGTATGGTATAGCACTGGCATGGTATGGTATAGCACTGGCATGGCATGGTATAGCACTGGCATGGCATAGCACTGGCATGGCATGGTATAGCACTGGCATGGCATGGTATAGCACTGGCAAGGTATGGTATAGCACTGGCATGGTATAGCACTGCCATGGCATGGTATAGCACTGGCATGGTATGGTATAGCACTGGCATGGCATGGTATAGCACTGGCATGGCATGGTATAGCACTGGCATGGCATGGTATAGCACCCGCAGGATGTAATGGGGCTCATTCTCTGAGCAGGAACATGGCTGCCCATTGGTGCAGGGGGGGGGGGGGGTTACTGCATGCGATGACGTTATGACACAGGGTCGCTGTACACCCGTCTGCTCTGCCTTTCTGTATAATTAAAGTCCCTTACTGAGCTCATTGGCATATCATTAGCATAGGACGCGGCGGGAGGGGCCGGATATTTTATACCATCAGCATTTTATTAAGCAAATGACGGCGTCAGGAGTGCGGGGCCCAACCATAAATCCCGGCTCTGGGCAACCACAGGGAATAAATATGCATGAGTTATCTCCCCACTGATGTGCCACAACACAAGCTGGTACAGAGGCTCAGCGCTCAGTGGCCTATACACATGTATGACGTCCCCGTGTTCCCGGCCACTAGCCTGACGCAGGCGTGTCCATAATGTGGTGACACGTGTGCTGCTACTGTGTGTGTCAACACTTTGGTTGTGTCAACATTTTTTCATTGTTGACCCAGTGCATGTTGAACTTTTGTGCATGTCGACCTCCTACTGTCTACCTAGAAACTGTTGACATCTGGATATTCAGAGTCCTCACCGGTGAAATTTTGGAGTACCCCCCACCCCCGGCTGTGCCCTAATAATGCTCCCAGGCCTGAAGTGATCTTATGTATGACCACAATGTGGCCACAGGGGGCACTGTACTATTGCTGTGTATGACTATGTAACCTCCAGCAGCCCCATAAGCAGGAGGTCGGACCTTCCTATGTTATAGTAATACAGGGAGAGTGACGCCATTTGCGCGGACAAAACCCAAACAAAACACTTTTTTTATTGCGTCGGAGTGTTGAGATGATTGAGGGCGAGTAAGCTCCTGTGATGTGTGTATGCCGGGCGTATTAGTGCTAAGCGCCGGCCCGATCCCACATCACAGCCCATATTATTATTCTGTCGCAGGCCCAGACTCTGACAAGTAAATCTCATATTTTAAACACAGGATTAATTTTTTTATTACTACTGGAGAGGATTAGCGACAAAGCCCAAAATCTGCGCCGCACAACACAGGGAAATAAACTGAATATCATTTGTCTGCAGCAGCTGATGATAAGCCGGTGGTAAGTAGCGCTGGGGACAATAAGTGTCCACGGGGGACAGTAGGTGATATTGGGGATACCGGCTACATGGTAGAAACGGCTGCGGTAACTATAAGGCACAGACGTAAGGCAGTGATATGGATATTACAGGTCACCATGGACTAGCGCCAGGCTGTGGTACTATAAGGCACAGACGTAATGCAGTGATAGGGATATTACAGGTCACCAGGGACTAGCACCAGGCTGTGGTACTATAAGGCACAGGCGTAAGGCAGTGATATGGATATTACAGGTCACCATGGACTAGCACCAGACTGCACAGGCACAGACGTAAGGCAGTGATATGGATATTACAGGTCACCACGGACTAGCAACAGGCTGCGGTACTATAAGGCACAGACGTAAGGCAGTGATATGGATATTACAGGTCACCAGGGACTAGCACCAGGCTGTGGTACTATAAGGCACAGACGTAAGGCAGTGATATGGATATTACAGGTCACCAGGGACTAGCACCAGGCTGTGGTACTATAAGGCACAGACGTAAGGCAGTGATATGGATATTACAGGTCACCAGGGACTAGCGCCAGGCTGCGGTACTATAAGGCACAGACGTAAGGCAGTGATATGGATATTACAGGTCACCAGGGACTAGCACCAGGCTGTGGTACTATAAGGCACAGACGTAAGGCAGTGATATGGATATTACAGGTCACCAGGGACTAGCACCAGGCTGTGGTACTATAAGGCACAGACGTAAGGCAGTGATATGGATATTACAAGTCACCAGGGACTAGCACCAGGCTGTGGTACTATAAGGCACAGACGTAAGGCAGTGTTAGGGATATTACAGGTCACCAGGGACTAACACCAGGCTGTGGTACTATAAGGCACAGATGTAAGGCAGTGATAGGGATATTACAGGTCACCAGGGACTAGCACCGGGCTGCGGTACTATAAGGCACAGACATAGCGCAGTAGGTCACCAGGGACTAACACCAGGCTGTGGTACTATAAGGCACAGACGTAAGGCAGTGATATGGATATTACAGGTCACCAGGGACTAGCACCAGGCTGCGATACTATAAGGCATAGACGTAAGGCAGTGATAGGGATATTACAGGTCATTATGGACTAGCACCAGGCTGCGGTACTATAAGGCACAGACGTAAGGCAGTGATATGGATATTAGAGGTCACCATGGACTAGCACCGGGCTGTGGTACTATAAGGCACAGGCGTAAGGCAGTGATATGGATATTACAGGTCACCATGGACTAGCACCAGACTGCACAGGCACAGACGTAAGGCAGTGATATGGATATTACAGGTCACCACGGACTAGCAACAGGCTGCGGTACTATAAGGCACAGACGTAAGGCAGTGATATGGATATTACAGGTCACCAGGGACTAGCACCAGGCTGTGGTACTATAAGGCACAGACGTAAGGCAGTGATATGGATATTACAGGTCACCAGGGACTAGCACCAGGCTGTGGTACTATAAGGCACAGACGTAAGGCAGTGATATGGATATTACAGGTCACCAGGGACTAGCACCAGGCTGTGGTACTATAAGGCACAGACGTAAGGCAGTGATATGGATATTACAAGTCACCAGGGACTAGCACCAGGCTGTGGTACTATAAGGCACAGACGTAAGGCAGTGTTAGGGATATTACAGGTCACCAGGGACTAGCACCAGGCTGTGGTACTATAAGACACAGACGTAAGGCAGTTATAGGGATATTACAGGTCACCAGGGACTAGCACCAGGCTGTGGTACTATAAGGCACAGACGTAAGGCAGTGATAGGGATATTACAGGTCACCAGGGACTAACACCAGGCTGTGGTACTATAAGGCACAGACGTAAGGCAGTGATATGGATGTTACAGGTCACCAGGGACTAACACCAGGCTGTGGTACTATAAGACACAGACGTAAGGCAGTTATAGGGATATTACAGGTCACCAGGGACTAGCACCAGGCTGTGGTACTATAAGGCACAGACGTAAGGCAGTGATAGGGATATTACAGGTCACCAGGGACTAACACCAGGCTGTGGTACTATAAGGCACAGACGTAAGGCAGTGATATGGATATTACAGGTCACCAGGGACTAGCACCAGGCTGTGGTACTATAAGGCACAGACGTAAGGCAGTGATATGGATGTTACAGGTCACCAGGGACTAGCACCAGGCTGCGGTACTATAAGGCACAGACGTAAGGCAGTGATAGGGATATTACAGGTCACCAGGGACTAGCACCAGGCTGCGGTACTATAAGGCACAGATGTAAGGCAGTGATAGGGATATTACAGGTCACCAGGGACTAGCACCAGGCTGCGGTACTATAAGGCACAGATGTTAGGCAGTGATAGTGATATTACAGGTCACCATGGACTAGCCCCAGGCTGCGGTACTATAAGGCACAGACGTAAGGCAGTGATAGGGATATTACAGGTCACCATGAACTAGCACCAGGCTGTGGTACTATAAGGCACAGATGTAAGGCAGTGATATGGATATTACAGGTCACCAGGGACTAGCGCCAGGCTGCGGTACTATAAGGCACAGACGTAAGGCAGTGATATGGATATTACAGGTCACCAGGGACTAGCGCCAGGCTGCGGTACTATAAGGCACAGACGTAAGGCAGTGATAGGGATATTACAGGTCACCAGGGACTAGCACCAGGCTGCGGTACTATAAGGCAACGACGTAAGGCAGGGATAGGGATATTACAGGTCACCAGGGACTAGCACCAGGCTGCGGTACTATAAGGCACAGACGTAAGGCAGTGATAGGGATATTACAGGTCACCATGGGCTAGCACCAGGCTGTGGTACTATAAGGCACAGACGTAAGGCAGTGATATGGATATTACAGGTCACCATGGACTAGCACCAGGCTGCGGTACTAGAAGGCACAGACGTAATGCAGTGATATGGATATTACAGGTCATCATGGACTAGCGCCAGGCTGTGGTACTATAAGTCACAGGCGTAAGGCAGTGATATGGATATTACAGGTCACCAGGGACTAGCACCAGGCTGCGGTACTATAAGGCACAGACGTAAGGCAGTGATATGGATATTACAGGTCACCAGGGACTAGCACCAGGCTGTGGTACTATAAGGCACAGACGTAATGCAGTGATATGGATATTACAGGTCACCAGGGACTAGCACCAGGCTGCGCAGGCACAGACGTAAGGCAGTGATAGGGATATTACAGGTCACCAGGGACTAGCACCAGGCTGTGGTACTATAAGGCACAGACGTAAGGCAGTGATAGGGATATTACAGGTCACCAGGGACTAGCACCAGGCTGTGGTACTATAAGGCACAGACATAAGGCAGTGATAGGGATATTAGAGGTCACCATGGACTAGCGCCAGGTTGCGGTACTATAAGGCACAGACGTAAGGCAGTGATATGGATATTACAGGTCACCAGGGACTACCGCCAGGCTGCGGTACTATAAGGCACAGACGTAAGGCAGTGATATGGATATTACAGGTCACCATGGACTAGCGCCAGGCTGCGGTACTATAAGGCACAGACGTAAGGCAGTGATATGGATATTACAGGTCACCATGGACTAGCACCAGGCTGTGGTACTATAAGGCACAGATGTAAGGCAGTGATATGGATATTACAGGTCACCAGGGAATAGCACCAGGCTGCGGTACTATAAGGCACAGACGTAATGCAGTGATATGGATATTACAGGTCACCAGGGACTAGCGCCAGGCTGTGGTACTATAAGGCACAGATGTAAGGCAGTGATAGGGATATTACAGGTCACCAGGGACTAGCACCAGGGTGTGGTACTATAAGGCACAGACGTAATGCAGTGATATGGATATTACAGGTCACCAGGGACTGGCACCAGGCTGCGGTACTATAAGGCACAGATGTAAGGCAGTGATATGGATATTACAGGTCACCAGGACTAGCACCAGGCTGTGTTACTATAAGGCACAGACGTAAGGCAGTGATAGGGATATTACAGGTCACCAGGGACTAGCGCCAGGCTGTGTTACTATAAGGCACAGACGTAAGGCAGTGATAGGGATATTAGAGGTCACCAGGGACTAGCGCCAGGCTGCGGTACTATAAGGCACAGATGTAAGGCAGTGATAGGGATATTACAGGTCACCAGGGACTAGCGCCAGGCTGTGGTACTATAAGGCACAGACATAAGGCAGTGATATGGATATTACAGGTCACCATGGACTAGCGCCAGGCTGTGGTAGGGATATTACAGGTCACCAGGGACTAGCACCAGGCTGTGGTAACTATAAGACACAGACGTAAGGCAGTGATATGGATATTACAGGTCACTAGGGACTAGCACCGGGCTGTGGTACTATAAGGCACAGATGTAAGGCAGTGATATGGATATTATAGGTCACTAGGGACTAGCACCGGGCTGTGGTACTATAAGGCACAGACGTAAGGCAGTTATAGGGATATTACAGGTCACCAGGGACTAGCGCCTGGCTGTGGTACTATAAGGCACAGACGTAATGCAGTGATATGGATATTACAGGTCACCAGGGACTAGCACCAGGCTGTGGTACTATAAGGCACAGACGTAAGGCAGTGATAGGGATATTAGAGGTCACCATGGACTAGCGCCAGGTTGCGGTACTATAAGGCACAGACGTAAGGCAGTGATATGGATATTACAGGTCACCATGGACTAGCGCCAGGCTGCGGTACTATAAGGCACAGACGTAAGGCAGTGATATGGATATTACAGGTCACCAGGGACTAGCACCAGGCTGTGGTACTATAAGGCACAGATGTAAGGCAGTGATAGGGATATTACAGGTCACCAGGGACTAGCGCCAGGCTGTGGTACTATAAGGCACAGACGTAAGGCAGTGATAGGGATATTAGAGGTCACCATGGACTAGCGCCAGGTTGCGGTACTATAAGGCACAGACGTAAGGCAGTGATAGGGATATTACAGGTCACCAGGGACTAGCGCCAGGCTGTGGTACTATAAGGCACAGACGTAAGGCAGTGATATGGATATTACAGGTCACCAGGGACTAGCACCAGGCTGTGGTACTATAAGGCACAGATGTAAGGCAGTGATAGGGATATTACAGGTCACCAGGGACTAGCGCCAGGCTGTGGTACTATAAGGCACAGACGTAAGGCAGTGATAGGGATATTAGAGGTCACCATGGACTAGCGCCAGGTTGCGGTACTATAAGGCACAGACGTAAGGCAGTGATATGGATATAACAGGTCACCAGGGACTAGCACCAGGCTGTGGTACTATAAGGCACAGACGTAAGGCAGTGATATGGATATTACAGGTCACCATGGACTAGCGCCGGGCTGCGGTACTATAAGGCACAGACGTAAGGCAGTGATATGGATATTACAGGTCACCATGGACTAGCACCAGGCTGTGGTACTATAAGGCACAGATGTAAGGCAGTGATATGGATATTACAGGTCACCAGGGACTAGCGCCAGGCTGCGGTACTATAAGGCACAGACGTAATGCAGTGATATGGATATTACAGGTCACCATGGACTAGCACCAGGCTGCGATACTATAAGGCACAGACGTAATGCAGTGATATGGATATTACAGGTCACCAGGGACTAGCGCCAGGCTGCGGTACTATAAGACACAGACGTAATGCAGTGATATGGATATTACAGGTCACCAGGACTAGCACCAGGCTGTGTTACTATAAGGCACAGACGTAAGGCAGTGATAGGGATATTACAGGTCACCAGGGACTAGCGCCAGGCTGTGTTACTATAAGGCACAGACGTAAGGCAGTGATAGGGATATTAGAGGTCACCAGGGACTAGCGCCAGGCTGCGGTACTATAAGGCACAGATGTAAGGCAGTGATAGGGATATTACAGGTCACCAGGGACTAGCGCCAGGCTGTGGTACTATAAGGCACAGACATAAGGCAGTGATATGGATATTACAGGTCACCATGGACTAGCGCCAGGCTGTGGTAGGGATATTACAGGTCACCAGGGACTAGCACCAGGCTGTGGTAACTATAAGACACAGACGTAAGGCAGTGATATGGATATTACAGGTCACTAGGGACTAGCACCGGGCTGTGGTACTATAAGGCACAGATGTAAGGCAGTGATATGGATATTATAGGTCACTAGGGACTAGCACCGGGCTGTGGTACTATAAGGCACAGACGTAAGGCAGTTATAGGGATATTACAGGTCACCAGGGACTAGCGCCTGGCTGTGGTACTATAAGGCACAGACGTAATGCAGTGATATGGATATTACAGGTCACCAGGGACTAGCACCAGGCTGTGGTACTATAAGGCACAGACGTAAGGCAGTGATAGGGATATTAGAGGTCACCATGGACTAGCGCCAGGTTGCGGTACTATAAGGCACAGACGTAAGGCAGTGATATGGATATTACAGGTCACCATGGACTAGCGCCAGGCTGCGGTACTATAAGGCACAGACGTAAGGCAGTGATATGGATATTACAGGTCACCAGGGACTAGCACCAGGCTGTGGTACTATAAGGCACAGACGTAAGGCAGTGATAGGGATATTACAGGTCACCAGGGACTAGCGCCAGGCTGTGGTACTATAAGGCACAGACGTAAGGCAGTGATAGGGATATTAGAGGTCACCATGGACTAGCGCCAGGTTGCGGTACTATAAGGCACAGACGTAAGGCAGTGATAGGGATATTACAGGTCACCAGGGACTAGCGCCAGGCTGTGGTACTATAAGGCACAGACGTAAGGCAGTGATATGGATATTACAGGTCACCAGGGACTAGCACCAGGCTGTGGTACTATAAGGCACAGATGTAAGGCAGTGATAGGGATATTACAGGTCACCAGGGACTAGCGCCAGGCTGTGGTACTATAAGGCACAGACGTAAGGCAGTGATAGGGATATTAGAGGTCACCATGGACTAGCGCCAGGTTGCGGTACTATAAGGCACAGACGTAAGGCAGTGATATGGATATAACAGGTCACCAGGGACTAGCACCAGGCTGTGGTACTATAAGGCACAGACGTAAGGCAGTGATATGGATATTACAGGTCACCATGGACTAGCGCCGGGCTGCGGTACTATAAGGCACAGACGTAAGGCAGTGATATGGATATTACAGGTCACCATGGACTAGCACCAGGCTGTGGTACTATAAGGCACAGATGTAAGGCAGTGATATGGATATTACAGGTCACCAGGGACTAGCGCCAGGCTGCGGTACTATAAGGCACAGACGTAATGCAGTGATATGGATATTACAGGTCACCATGGACTAGCACCAGGCTGCGATACTATAAGGCACAGACGTAATGCAGTGATATGGATATTACAGGTCACCAGGGACTAGCGCCAGGCTGCGGTACTATAAGGCACAGACGTAATGCAGTGATAGGGATATTACAGGTCACCAGGGACTAGCGCCAGGCTGCGGTACTATAAGGCACAGACGTAATGCAGTGATATGGATATTACAGGTCACCAGGGACTAGCGCCAGGCTGCGGTACTATAAGGCACAGACGTAAGGCAGTGATATGGATATTACAGGTCACCAGGGACTAGCGCCAGGCTGCGGTACTATAAGGCACAGACGTAAGGCAGTGATATGGATATTACAGGTCACCAGGGACTAGCGCCAGGCTGCGGTACTATAAGGCACAGACGTAAGGCAGTGATATGGATATTACAGGTCACCATGGACTAGCGCCAGGCTGCGGTACTATAAGGCACAGACGTAAGGCAGTGATATGGATATTACAGGTCACTAGGGACTAGCACCGGGCTGTGGTACTATAAGGCACAGATGTAAGGCAGTGATAGGGATATTACAGGTCACCAGGGACTAGCGCCAGGCTGTGGTACTATAAGGCACAGACGTAAGGCAGTGATATGGATATTACAGATCACCATGGACTAGCGCCAGGCTGTGGTAGGGATATTACAGGTCACCAGGGACTAGCGCCTGGCTGTGGTACTATAAGGCACAGACGTAAGGCAGTTATAGGGATATTACAGGTCACCAGGGACTAGCACCAGGCTGTGGTAACTATAAAACACAGACGTAAGGCAGTGATAGGGATATTACAGGTCACCAGGGACTAGCACCAGGCTGTGGTACTATAAGGCACAGACGTAAGGCAGTGCTAGGGATATTACAGGTCACCAGGGACTAGCACCAGGCTGTAGTACTATAAGACACAGACGTAAGGCAGTGATATGGATATTATAGGTCACCAGGGACTAGCGCCAGGCTGCATTACTATAAGGCACAGACGTAAGGCAGTGATATGGATATTACAGGTCACCAGGGACTAGCACCAGGCTGCGGTACTATAAGGCACAGACGTTATGCAGTGATATGGATATTACAGGTCACCAGGGACTAGCACCAGGCTGTGGTACTATAAGGCACAGATGTAAGGCAGTGATATGGATATTACAGGTCACCAGGGACTAGCACCAGGCTGCGATACTATAAGGCACAGACGTAAGGCAGTGAAATGGATATTACAGGTCACCAGGGACTAGCACCAGGCTGCGGTACTATAAGGCACAGACGTAAGGCAGTGATAGGGATATTAGAGGTCACCATGGACTAGCGCCAGGTTGCGGTACTATAAGGCACAGACGTAATGCAGTGATATGGATATTACAGGTCACCAGGGACTAGCACCAGGCTGTGGTACTATAAGGCACAGACGTAAGGCAGTGATATGGATATTACAGGTCACCAGGGACTAGCGCCAGGCTGCGGTACTATAAGGCACAGACGTAATGCAGTGATAGGGATATTACAGGTCACCAGGGACTAGCACCAGGCTGTGCTACTATAAGGCACAGATGTAAGGCAGTGATATGGATATTACAGGTCACCAGGGACTAGCACCAGGCTGTGGTACTATAAGGCACAGATGTAAGGCAGTGATATGGATATTACAGGTCACCAGGGACTAGCGCCAGGCTGCGGTACTATAAGGCACAGACGTAAGGCAGTGATATGGATATTACAGGTCACCAGGGACTAGCGCCAGGCTGCGGTACTATAAGGCACAGACGTAAGGCAGTGATAGGGATATTACAGGTCACCATGGACTAGCGCCAGGCTGTGGTACAAGTCCCAAAGTTCCCGTGCTGCCTCTTCATATTGCGCCATTTTTTTCTGGTGGCCCCTGGGCAACAGACAGACCTTACATTATTTTGGAAACGAACACTATGCATGTGCATCCCCAATACTAACTAGGTCCCATACGGCCTTAACTGTGTGGAGTTTGTATGTCCTCCCTGTGCTTGCATGGGTTTCCTCTAGGTACTCCGGTTTCCTCTCAACAAAAATTGACCATAGAATGTCTGTGTGCGTGTGTACATGTGGTAGGGAATATAGATTGTAAGCTCCACTGGGGCAGGGACTGATGTGAGTGTTCAAGTATTCTCTGTACAGCGCTGCTGAATATGTGTGCGCTATATAATAACTGGTAATAGTCTCTGTACAGCGCTGCAGAATATGTGTGCGCTATATAATAACTGGTAATAATATTCTCTGTACAGTGCTGCGGAATATGTGTGCGCTATATAAATAACTGATGATAATATTCTCTGTACAGCGCTGCGGAATATGTGTGCGCTATATAATACCTGTTAATAATATTATCTGTACAGAGCTGCGGAATATGTGTGTGCTATATAAATAACTGGTAATAATATTCTCTATACAGCGCTGTGGAATATGTGTGCGATATATAATAACTGGTAATAATATTCTCTGTACAGCGCAGTGGAATATGTGTGCGCTATATAATAACTGGTAATAATATTCTCTGTACAGCGCTGCGGAACATGTGTGCGCTATATAAATAACTGGTAATAATATTCTCTGTACAGCGCTGCGGAATATGTGTGCGCTATATAAATAACTGGTAATAATATTCTCTGTACAGCGCATGCGGAATATGTGTGCGCTATATAATAACTGGTAATAATATTCTCTGTACAGCGCTGCGGAATATGTGTGTGCTATATAATAACTGGTAATAATATTCTCTGTACAGCGCTGCGGAATATGTGTGCGCTATATAAATAACTGGTAATAATATTCTCTGTACAGCACTGCGGAATATGTATGCGCTATATAATAACTGGTAATAATATTCTCTGTACAGCGCTGCGGAATATGTGTGTGTTATATAATAACTGGTAATAATATTCTCTGTACAGCGCTGCGGAATATGTGTGCACTATATACATAACAGGTAATAATACTCTGTACAGCACTGCGGAATATGTGTGCGCTATATAATAATTGGTAATACTCTGTACAGCACTGCGGAATATGTGTGCACTATATAAATAACTGGTAATAATATTCTCTGTACAGCGCTGCGGAATATGTGTGTGCTATATAATAACTGGTAATAATAGTCTCTGTACAGCGCTGCGGAATATGTGTGCACTATATAAATAACAGGTAATACTCTGTACAGCGCTGCAGAATATGTGTGCGCTATATAATAACTGGTAATACTCTGTACAGCGCTGCGGTATATGTGTGCACTATATAATAACTGGTAATAAATAAATCCCACCCTGTCCTGTGGATGTGGCCTTACAAGGAGATTCATTTATGAGAAAATAAATGATTGGGTGACACAATGAGGACGGTTCTGGGAACGCCGATCGGCCGCCCTCCAGCGATAAATGGTGATCTTAATCGATCTGCGTATAGAAAGTCCAAGATTTACAGATAATTTGTCAGCCCTGTGACCCCTCCCGTATTTATTCCCCTTTATGTATATAGTCTGCACAGGAGGTCATGAACATGAAGGAGATTAGATGCCACCATATATCAGGACCTTTCAGAGCTGGGATCCGGCTGCACCGCGCTGGTGACCGGGGGTCAGATCCAAGACTGCTAAATGGGAATCATTTCATGGGTGAGAGCGTCACGTGCTGGGGTCACAGGCCGCCTCCAAAATCAATGGGATGAGAAGGCGGCAGTTTATTTTACAGCAACAAAGACTGTTACAGTATGTGTGTATATATATATAGCCAAGCTATGTATAGTCCCCTATAGATAGCAGTGATCACCGTGCGCAGGGTACTGTATAGTCCCCTATAGATAGCAGTGCTCACCTTGCATGCAGCACTTTATAGTCCCCTATAGATAGCAGTGACCACCTTCTGCGTGGCACTGTATAGTCCCCCATAGATAATAGTGATCACCTTGCATGCAGCACTGTATAGTCCCCCATTGATAATAGTGATCACCTTGTGCGCGGCACTGTATAGGCCCCTATAGATAGTAGTGATCACCTTGCACGTGGCACTGTATAGTCCCTTATAGATAGCAGTGAACACATTGCACGCGGCACTTTATAGTCCCCTATAGATAGCACTGATCACCTTGCGCGCAGCACTGTATAATGCCCTATAGATCGCAGTGATCACCTTGTGCGCAGCACTGTCTAGTCCCCTATAGATAGCACTCATCACCTTGCGCACAGCACTGTGTAGTGCCCTATAGATAGCAGTGACCACCCTGCGCGGCACTGTATAGGGACATATAGATAGTAGTGATCCCCTTGTGCACAGCACTGTATAGGCCCCTATAAATAGCAGTGATAACCTTGCGCGGCACTGTATAGGGACCTATAGATAGTAGTGATCCCCTTGCGCGCAGCACTGTATAGTCCCCTATAGATAGCACTGATCACCTTGGACGTGGCACTGTATAGTCCCCTATAGATGGAACTGATCACCTTGCGCGCGGCACTGTATAGTCTCCTATAGATAGTAGTGATCACCTAGCGCGGCACTGTATAAAGCCCTATATATAGTAGTGATCACCTAGCGGGGGGCACTGTATAGGCCCCTATAGATAACACTGATCACCTTGCTGTGGCACTGTACCCTATAGATAGCAGTGACCACCTTGCACGCGACACTGTATAGTCCCCTATAGATAGCAGTGTCTACCTTGCACGCGGCACTGTATAGTCCCCTATAGATAACACTGATCACCTTGCGCGCAGCACTGTATAGTCCCCTATAGATAGTAGTGATCACCTGCGGCACTGTATAGTCCCCTATAGATAGCAGTGATCACCTTGCGCGCAGCACTGTATAGTCCCCTATAGATAGCAGTGATCACCTTGCGCGCAGCACTGTATAGTCCCCTATAGATAGCAGTGACCACCTTGTGCACATCGCTGTATAGGCCCCTCTGTAAATGTTTAGGTTAGCCCCCCACACACCCCAAGCACCCTCAGATGCGGCCTGGAAGGGCGCGACTTGCAGGATTGCTGCTCTCTGTGACCGCTGCCATGCGATGAGGGCACACAGGATGCACAGGCATCTATTGGGGAGACCGGCACCAGCTCTGAGATACATCCCAGCAGCTACACGTCACACTTCACGCTGGACCAGGGTCGTTAGGCCGGACCAGCCATAAATTATCAGCCATACTTAGTCCTCGGGACAAACCTTGGGATTTTAAAACAGGTTCACCAAATTGTCAATTAAGAGCAAATCAATCGCGGACCATTTATCACCATGTTAATCCTTCCAAAGAGACCTGTACAACAATCAATAGCTCCCGTCACTGGGGACCAATCGAGGAGCAGAACGGGGTCAACATCTGCTTTACCAGGGCAACAGCTGAAATTCATCATCTTTCAGAGGAGTCGGAGGCTGCCAACAGCGCTGTTAAAGGCTTCATCGAAGACATACGCAGACACAAAGTCTCCGCCAAGGCACCAGGGGCGCGTCGGTCAGTGGCGTCCAGCGACACGTGAATATTCCCAGCCCATGGATGCCAAGCACAAAGTTATAAGGGCAACAAGTATCACTCACTCCCGAATTATTCCAAATCAGCAGTTTGGGACTCGCTGCGATAAACCGTCGATGGCAGGATTCATAACGTAATAAAAGTGGAGAGGGTGATAGATGCCTACGCCAGGCCCAATATAGCCTGGAATGCAGTTACCTGCAACCAATAAGTCACCGCCCAGACAGGTAGAAAAGCCGCCTCTTGCAAAATGGCAAAATCATCTCTAATCGCCAGGCATGCGCAGATCCATTCGCAAAAACCGGAGCATCTGCGCCAATCTAGGATGTCCAGTAATCTGCGAAGAACCAGGCTGGAAGTGGTCATCGCTGACATCAGAGACTCACCCAGGGCACGCCTGCGTCATCACACACACAGAAACGCCATGATCCTGCCCCTAAATGCTGGCTTCCTGCCAAATAAACTGCAACTGAACTCACGTGAGGTTGAAAGCTGAAGAGATATAAGGGGGTGTAGTGTATTGCTCCGTTAGGGTGTGCCAGCGCCCAGGGCCGCAGACAGGGGGGTGCTATGGGTACAACTGTTCCGGGCCCGGCCGCTCTGACAGAGGGTAGGGCCCGGGCAGCAGCCACGCTAGCACCCCAATCCCCTACAGCCGTCCTCCCCAACGACACAGTGGCGGGCTGCAGGTCCTCCGCAGCCCGCCAAACATAGAAAACCCCCTCGCCCGGACGGATCCTCCTGCAGGAATGCTGGGCCCCCACACTGTAAGCCGTACGTGGTGTGACGTCATCGCGCGGCTTACAGTCATAGTTGCCAGATCATCCCTTTAATAAGCCCAACATATAAATTACACAGGTTCTTGACTACTTTTCAAACGTAATGACAGTTGGCATGAACTCTTGAACTCTGTCACCTCCCAACCATACCAGCTGTCATTACATTTGAAAAGTTTAAAAATTAGTCGAGAACCTGTGTAATTCAAATGTGCGCTTATTAAAGGGGATGATTTGGCAACTATGCTTACAGTGCGGGCGCCCAGCAATGTTCCCTCTAATTTTACGAAGGCTGTGTGCGGCAAAAGATTTTGGCTGTGCAACTTTGGAAGGAAATTTTAATTTTTGTGCGTCACTTATATATAACTGGAAAATGACGTTCAGCATTTGTGTTAACTTTACTTCAAAATGATATTAAAACATTTAAACATTCTAAACACAGCACACATTGTAGTTAATGGGTGAAACACTCATTAATTGAGTCCACAACTGCAAAAAGGGACCACTGCTGCTTTGTGCGCTCTGTTGTAATGTCTGTGCGCATGCTCGTCGAGTTGTGTGCGCGCGCACAAGCGCACAGCTTAGAGTGAACACTGGCGCCCAGCATGCCAGAGGCTGAGGACTCAGATCCTGGGTGTCCTCCTCACAATACACACCATGGAGATCATTGTCACCGCTCTGCGCCACTCTAAGAGACTCGTCACCATTGTGAGGCCTTTTGTGACTGAAGTTGCTGCTTATCCGGATAATTACAGAGGTCACGTAAGGTCAGCAGAAATGGTTTAACCTCTATTCTGGCCGGCATGTCCTCTTTATTTCCCACTATGGCCCCAACCTATTGCATTATTGTGAGAGGATGGTCACACTACAACCGACAAGAGATCTGGGAATCGGGGAAGAGAAAGCAAACAATGGAACTGTACAAACTAGCAGGAGAACTCTGTAGCGCCATTATATAAGCAGGGTAAAGCCCTCTATCAGGACCATGTTATATACTTGCATCCCTGTAATAGAGCCAACATAACATTGATGATATTAAAATCCTAGCACCCAGTGAGCACTGAGGGTCCGTACCCCCCACCTCTATCTGCTGCCCAGCACAAACTGCTTTGTGATGCTGGATAGGGATGGCCATCGATGATTCATAATCATCGATGTTTTATGCCCGATGTACAATGCTTTTGCCATTGATCAAATGGTTTCTCTCAATCGATGGCATGGCATAACTGATTCCCATTCCTAGTGCTGTGCTATGGGGTCGCATTTATCAGGTAATATGTGCCGCTAAATCCCCGAAAATGGGCTGGGATCATTTGGTCTACAGCATGATGGTCGACAGTCATTAGGTCTGCATGGGAAAAGGTTGACATGGTTCTAGGTCGAAAGGTAATTAGTTCGACAATGTCTAGGTCGATAGTCAAAAGGTCGACATGGGGTTTTCCTGTTTTTCACAGTTTTTTTACCTGAATGTCAACACAGTCGACATAGACACCGCATCCCCTCGTATAGCTTGCTGCGCTCGCTATGCGTCGGGCACACTATTTTATTCCCCCCCCCCACGCCCTAGTGGATGGTAGGGCATGAAATACCGTCGGCTCAGTGAACCCCCCCCCCCCCCCAAAAAAAAAAAAACAGTGAAAATCCCCATGTCGACCTTTTGACTGTCGACCTAGACACTGTCGAACCAATGACCAGTCAAACTAATGACCTTTCGACCTAGAACCATGTCAACCTTTTCATATGTCGGCCTAGACCCATGTCGACCTAATGACTGTCTACCATCATGCTGTAGACCAAATACCATCCACTAGGGTGTGTGGGGGGGGGAATAAAATAGTGTGCCCGACGCATAGCGAGCGCAGCAAGCTATACAAGGGGATGCGGTGTCTATGTCGACTGTGTTGACATTCAGGTAAAAAAACTGTGAAAAACAGGAAAACCCCATGTCGACCTTTTGACTATCGACCTAGACATTGTCGAACTAATGACCTTTCGACCTAGAACCATGTCGACCTTTTCCCATGCCGACCTAATGACTGTCGACCATCATGCTGTATGAACATTGGGCAGCCCGGCTTCGCACCCCTGGGCTATCGCCATTCTGAGATAGTCTCTTCTTCCTCCCGGGGGTGCTGTCGCCATGATCGTACGCCCTCCCTGGCTCATTGGCACGTGCCCTTCTGCTCCACAAAAGGTTTCTGTCCTCCCTGAGCTCGCCTTAGGTCACCTGCGTTACGGTTTGACAGGTGCGCGCCCCAAACAAACTCCCCACCTGCCACACGGCAGGTGGGGAGTTTGTTTCCACTACCTGGAAGTGCTGGAGTCTGGCAATGAGCATGGAATCCCTGGCAACAAGCATGAAACACGTGTAACTCCTGGCAATGAGCATGTATCCCCTGGCAATGAGCATGTATCCCCTGGCAATGAGCATGAAATACCTTCAACCATGGCAATAAGCATGTAACCCCTGGCAATGAGCAAGAAACCCCTGACAACAAGCAGGCAGGCAAAATATATATATGATTAATGTATGGGGGTGGGGGGGGGGGGGTGTAAAACATTTTTTGGGGGACAAAATGACAAAATGTGAGGTTGGGCTGCTGTTGCATTCTCCCGTCACCCGCACGTGCACCCCTAATTACCTGTACAAGCTCCGCTGGAAGGACAGATTTGTAGACAATATCTAAGAACATCTGCAGAACCTTAATTACAATGGCTGTTCTCATGGTAAGCAGCCGGACGAGAATAAGGCTAAGTGTAATCTGCCCCAGATCCGCATGCAGATGCTTCTCATCTTAAGGATTGCTCAAGAATTGAGTTGATCTTTAATTTAGTAATCCGGATTCTGGGCACGGTCCTGTATCTGGGAGACGCGGTCTTGTAGGGAGATTACTTCTCCAAGATAGCCACATTCAACGTGAGCCGAACCACTAATATGCCACCAGTGCAGGGCACGCACATCCCACTCTGTGCCTGGGTAAAATTGCTGCGCTGTGTGTGTACACTTGTACTGCCTGTGTGACGTTGCTGCGCTGTGTGCGGCCTGCGCTGTGTGTATGTACAATAGTACTGCCTGTGTAACATTGCTGTGCTGTGTGTGTGTGTGTACACTAGTACTGCCTGTGTGACGTTGCTGCGCTGTGTGTGGCCTGCGCTATGTGTATACACAATAGTACTGCCTGTGTGACATTGCTGCGCTGTGTGTGTGTGCATACAGTAGTACTGCCTGTGTGACGTTGCTGTGTGCGGCCTGCGCTGTGTGTATGTACAATAGTACTGCCTGTGTAACATCGCTGTGCTGAACAGGACTGTGCATGGCCTGTGATAGTGGCAGTATAAGTGTATAGTAGTACTGCCTGTGTGACGTTGCTGCGCTGTTTGTGTGTACAATAGTACTGCCTGTCTAACATCGCTGCGCTGTGTATATAGTAGTACTGCCTGTGTAACATTGCTGCGCTGTGTGTGTGTACACTAGTACTGCCTGTGTGACGTTGCTGTGCTGTGTGCGGTCTGTGCTGTGTGTGTGCAGTATTAATGCCTGTGTACCATTTCTGCGCTGTGTGTGTACAATAGTACTGCCTGTGTAACATCGCTGTGCTGTGTATATAGTAGTACTGTGACATTGCTCTGCTGTGTGTATGTACAGTAGTACCGCCTGTGTAACGTTGCTCTGCTGTGTGTATGTACAGTAGTACCGCCTGTTTACCATTGCTGCGCTGTGTGTATAGTAGTACTGCCTCCTGTGTACCATTGCTGTGCTGTGTGTATGTACAGTAGTACTGCCTGTGTAACATCGCTGTGCTGTGTATATAGTAGTACTGTGACATTGCTCTGCTGTGTGTATGTACAGTAGTACCGCCTGTGTAACGTTGCTCTGCTGTGTGTATGTACAGTAGTACCGCCTGTTTACCATTGCTGCGCTGTGTGTATAGTAGTACTGCCTCCTGTGTACCATTGCTGTGCTGTGTGTATGTACAGTAGTACTGCCTGTGTAACATCGCTGCGCTGTGTGCATGTACAGTAGTACCGCCTGTGTAACTTTGCTCTGCTGTGTGTATAGTAGTACTGCCTCCTGTGTGACATTGCTGCGCTGTGTGTATAGTAGTACCGCATATGTAACGTTGCTGTGCTGTGTTTATGTACAGTAGTACCGCCTGTGTACCTTTGCTGTGCTGTGTGCATAGTAGTACTGCCTGTGTGACATTGCTGCGCTGTGTGTACAGTAGTACTGCCTCCTGTGTGACATTGCTGCGCTGTGTGTACAGAAGTACTGCCTGTGTAACGTTGCTCTGCTGTGTGTGTGTGTGTGTATGTACAGTAGTACCGCCTGTGTACCTTTGCTGTGCTGTGTGTATAGTAGTACTGCCTGTGTGACATTGCTGTGCTGTGTGTATAGTAGTACTGCCTCCTGTGTACCTTTGCTGTGCTGTGTGTATAGTAGTACTGCCTCCTGTGTGACATTGCTGTGCTGTGTGTATAGTAGTACTGCCTGTGTGACATTGCTGTGCTGTGTGTATAGTAGTACTGCCTCCTGTGTACCTTTGCTGTGCTGTGTGTATAGTAGTACTGCCTGTGTAACGTTGCTCTGCTGTGTGTGTGTGTATGTACAGTAGTACCGCCTGTGTACCTTTGCTGTGCTGTGTGTATAGTAGTACTGCCTGTGTGACATTGCTGTGCTGTGTGTATAGTAGTACTGCCTCCTGTGTACCGTTGCTGTGCTGTGTGTATAGTAGTACTGCCTCCTGTGTGACATTGCTGCGCTGTGTGTATAGTAGTACCGCCTCTGTAACGTTGCTGTGCTGTGTTTATGTACAGTAGTACCGCCTGTGTACCTTTGCTGTGCTGTGTGTATAGTAGTACTGCCTGTGTGACATTGCTGTGCTGTGTGTATAGTAGTACTGCCTCCTGTGTACCTTTGCTGTGCTGTGTGTATAGTAGTACTGCCTCCTGTGTGACATTGCTGCGCTGTGTGCAGCCCGCGCTGGGAGGTTAGGGCCTACAGATAACGGGCGCCCAGCTCACCTTCAGCACCATACAGAGGACGGTATCTACACAGAGGAGTTCATGTTTTTAATTTCCGGCGTTGGGGCCTTGACGTGGACGGACAGATGAATGGCCGCTCAGCCCAGATAAATCAGGATAATAGGAGACAGGAGTCAGGGAGCGTCCGAAACATGACAACGTCTAATTCTCCTGTCAGTCACTGCGACGAGTCTATTGTATCTGTACAGCAATGTGCGGCGTGAGATCAATGGTGCCCGGCCCAGCAGTGATTGCTTCAGAGTGTGTGTATGTGTGTGTGTATAAATATATATATATACACACACACACACACACACACACACAAGGTTGGTGCAATAACTAGGGTAACAAGACGACCTGTCATTGTGTACAGTCACCCCCATATGTGTCTCAGCATTTGCTCTGAGGACGGCATCTACCCTGGCATAGAGGAAATCAGTGGCAGGTGCCAGTACTCAGCTTTGTCCGTGCTGCCACTATCACAGGCCGTGCACAGTCCTGTTCCCAGGACATGCCGCTGTCACCGGACACCCCAACAGGTCAGCGATGACAGTCATTGACTGATGTGCCCATAACACAGAGATACCGGACCACACTACACCAACTGCAACTACATTCACTGAAGAAAAGGGGGTCACTCCCCACGTGTGCCACCATTGGGGCACTCCCCACGTATGCCACCGCTGGGGCACTCCCCACGTACGCCACCACCGGGGCACTCCCCACGTACGCCACCGCTGGGGCACTCCCCACGTACGCCACCGCCAGGGCACTCCCCATGTACTCCACCGCCGGGGCACTCACCACGTACGCCACCGCCGGGGCACTCACATCGTACGCCACCGCCGGGGCACTCACCACGTCCGCCACCGCCGGGGCACTCACCATGTCCGCCACCGCCGGGGCACTCACCATGTCCGCCACCGCCGGGGCACTCCCCACGTACGCCACCGCTGGGGCACTCCCCACGTATGCCACCGCTTGGGCACTCCCCACGTACGCCACCGCTGGGGCACTCCCCACGTACGCCACCGCTGGGGCACTCCCCACGTACGCCACCGCTTGGGCACTCACCATGTACGCCACCGCTTGGGCACTCCCCAGGTTTACCACAGCTCATAAACTGACAGGATGACTATGTTGTCAGCAGATGCTGGGATTTGTAGTGTCACAGCAGCTGCAGAACCACACGTTGCATCCTCCTGTGATTTATGGTATTCACAAGAAAAGTGGGGTGGATCTGGTGTATTAGTGACTATGATTGATGACAGCTTCCGGGACTGTCAGGGTGTGCTGGGACTTGTTGTGTGTGTACACAGTGCACTGTATATTGTGTAACTGCAACACAACGTAATCATTTTATTTGTTCAAATATTACCTAAAATTCAAATGTAAAAAGAAGATGACGGCTCGGGGGGGGGATGACAAATACGCCGAAGGCGCGGGGTAAGCAGAGAATTACTTCCATGATTTCCGCTCATAGAAAAACCTCGGAAATTTCCGACCATTTCTCAGAGGAGACAAAACCATTTTCCTGGGGATCAATTTAACCTCAAGAAAGTCGACTCCTTTCAAGCCATAATCCATCATATTTCCCCATCTCCAATCTGTCCATGTCAGAGCATTTTAGGTTAGCGATGAATTATCCTGCAGGGAGCAGAGGGGGTCTTTCCTTGGAGCCGCGAGGAGGGAGTTACCCTACCGCCCGGTGGGTCACATAGTATTAGACGGCGGAGCGCGAGAGGCCCTAACAAACGTGCCCCCATATTGGCAGTTGTTGTGTTGGGCTCATCTGTCAAAAAGGCCCCGTAATCAATCACTCGGTGATCAATATACGCTTTATGCATTAATCAGCCCCTTAAAGAGACGATTAGGAGGTGGCTGTCTGCAGCAGCACAGGACAAAGGAGGGGAAGTGCTGTACATGTATGTAGGCAGCGATTACATCCGCGCAGCCTAATTACCCCCGCACACGTGACACCTGCCCTGAAATGCTGGAATTAAGGAAATCAAAGTTGGTGAGAGATTTATATTGTAGAACACATAAGAGTGCGTAGGTGGGGGGCTCGGAGAACAGATCTGCGCAGCTGTTGATTGGTCTGTCACTTTGATTTGTGGTCTCCTCTGCCAAGATAATGGGTATATCTAACAGCTGGGCACAGGAAAGCCGCCAGGAAATGTATTGTGGGGAAGGCATGCAGATTAGCCTGTTGCAGCGCATCTGTAATAGCACAAAGGAGAGCGAGGACGGCAGATGTGGAGGATACTTCTGTGCGCTACTGGGTGTGTGGCTTGCCAGTCTCTGCCCATGCTGAAGGCCAAGTTCACCCGAGCCCACTACAATCTGTGCAGAAGGCCAATTGCCCCCCAGCCCACTATTCATTGGGCAAAGGCCAAGTGCCCCCAAGCCCACTATGCCCTATGGTTTCATACTGTTGCCAAGGAAGAACGAGAGCCCACAGAGTGCCGTATAGTCACACACTGCCGCCTAGAGAGAGCCCGCAGAGTGCCGCATAGTCACACACTGCCTCCTAGAGAGAGCCCACAGAGTTCCGTACAGTCACACAGTGCCGTCTAGAGAGAGCCCACAGAGTGCCGCATAGTCACACACTGCCGTCTAGAGAGAGCCCGCAGAGTGCCGTATAGTCACACACTGCCGCCTAGAGAGAGCCCACAGAGTGCCGCATAGTCACACACTGCCTCCTAGAGAGATCCTGCAGAGTGCTGTATAGTCACACAGTGCTGCCTAGAGAGATCCTGCAGAGTGCCACATAGTCACACACTGCCGCCTAGAGAGAGCCCACAGAGTGCCGCATAGTCACACACTGCCTCCTAGAAAGAACCCACAGAGTTCCGTACAGTCACACACTGCCCCCTAGAGAAATCCTGCAGAGTGCCGTATAGTCACACACTGCCACCTAGATAGAGTCCACAGAGTGCCGTACAATCACACACTGACCCCTAGAGAAATCCTGCAGAGTGCCGTATAGTCACACACTGCCGCCTAGAGAGATCCTGCAGAGTGCCGTATAGTCACACACTGCCGCCTAGAGAGATCCTGCAGAGTGCCGTATAGTCACACACTGCCGCCTAGAAAGATCCTGCAGAGTGCCGTATAGTCACACAGTGCCGCCTAGAGAGATCCTGCAGAGTGCCGTATAGTCACACACTGCCGACTAGAGAGATCCCGCAGAGTGCCGTACAGTCACACACTGACCCCTAGAGAAATCCTGCAGAGTGCCGTATAGTCACACACTGCCGCCTAGAGAGATCCTGCAGAGTGCCGTATAGTCACACACTGCCGCCTAGAGAGATCCTGCAGAGTGCCGTATAGTCACACACTGCCGCCTAGAAAGATCCTGCAGAGTGCCGTATAGTCACACACTGCCGCCTAGAGAGATCCTGCTGAGTGCCGTATAGTCACACAGTGCCGTCTAGAGAGAGCCCACAGAGTGCCGCATAGTCACACACTGCCTCCTAGAAAGAACCCACAGAGTTCCGTACAGTCACACACTGCCGCCTAGAGAGATCCTGCAGAGTGCCGTATAGTCACACACTGCCGCCTAGATAGAGTCCACAGAGTGCCACATAGTCACACACTGATGCCTAGAAAGAACCCACAAAGTGCCGTACAGTCCCACACTGCCCCCTAGAAAGATCCTGCAGAGTGCTGTATAGTCACACACTGCCGCCTAGAGAGATCCTGCAGAGTACCGTATAGTCACACACTGCCGCCTAGAGAGAGCCCGGAGAGTGCTGTATAGTCACACACTGCCGCCTAGAGAGATCCCTCAGAGTGCCACATAGTCACACACTGTTGCCTAGAAAGAACCCACAGAGTGCCGTACAGTCCCACACTGCCCCCTAGAAAGATCCTGCAGAGTGCTGTATAGTCACACAGTGCCGCCTAGAGAGAGCCCGCAGAGTTCCGCACAGTCACACACTGCCTTCTAGAGAGAGCCCACAGAGTGCCGTATAGTCACACAGTGCCGCCTAGAGAGAGCCCACAGAGTGCCGTACAGTCACACACTGCCGCCTAGAGAGAGCACACAGAGTGCCGTACAGTCACACACTGCCGCCTAGAGAGAGCCCGCAGAGTGCCGTACAGTCACACACTGCCGCCTAGAGAGAGCCCGCAGAGTGCCGTACAGTCACACACTGCTGCCTAGAGAGAGCCCGCAGAGTGCCGTACAGTCACACACTGCCGCCTAGAGAGAGCCCACAGAGTTCCGTACAGTCACACACTGCCGCGTAGAAAGATTAAGCAGAGTGCCGTACAGTCACACACTGCCGCCTAGTGCGATCACGCACAGTGCCGTACAGTCACACACTGCCGCCTAGTGCGATCACGCAGAGTGCCGTACAGTCACACACTGCCGCCTAGTGCGATCACGCAGAGTGCCGTACAGTCACACACTGCCGCCTAGAGAGAGCCCGCAGTGCCGGACCGTCACACACTGCCGCCTAGTGCGATCACGCAGAGTGCCGTACAGTCACACACTGCCGCCTAGAGAGAGCCCACAGAGTGCCGTACAGTCACACACTGCCGCGTAGAAAGATTAAGCAGAGTGCCGTACAGTCACACACTGCCGCCTAGAGCGATCCTGCAGTGCCGGACCGTCACACACTGCCGCCTAGAATTAGTGGATTAGACTGTGCTCAGCAGCACGTAATGATTGTATAAGCGCCATTTGCTGCCCTGCGACATGTTTCTTTAAGACTTCCATATACTAATTACCTGGAGGCGTCTAATGCATTTTGCAGCCTTCCAGCCAGTGGGACAGGTGACGGGTCTGCTGCCGGCATATGCAGAGAGGACTTGAAATAGCTGAATATGCAGAACAGCGGGCAGAATGGGTACTTCATAGTGGGGTACAGCGGGCAGAATGGGTACTTCATAGCAGTGTACAGCGGGCAGAATGGGTACTTCATAGCGGGGTACAGCCGGCAGAATGGGCACAGGGTACAGCAGGCAGAATGGGCACATGGTACAGCGGGCAGAATGGGCACATGGTACAGTGGGCAGAATGGGTTCAGGGTACAGTGGGTAGAACAGGCGCAGGGTACTTCATAGCGGTGTACAGCGGGCAGAATGGGTACTTCATAGCGGTGTACAGTGGGTAGAACAGGCGCAGGGTACAGCGGGTGGAACAGGCGCTGGGTACAGCGGGTAGAACAGGCGCAGGGTACTGCGGGTAGAACCAGCGCAGGGTACAGCGGGTAGAACCAGCGCAGGGTACAGCGGGTAGAACCGGCGCAGGGTACATCGGGTAGAACAGGCGCGGCGTACAGTGGGTAGAACCGGCGCTGGGTACAGCGGGTAGAACCGGCGCAGGGTACAGCGGGTAGAACAGGCGCGGTGTACAGCGGGTAGAACCGGCGCAGGGTACAGCTGGTAGAACCGGCGCAGGGTACAGCGGGTAGAACTGGCACAGGGTACAGCGGGTAGAACAGGCGCGGTGTACAGCGGGTAGAACCGGCGCAGGGTACAGCGGGTAGAACCGGCGCAGGGTACAGCGGGTAGAACAGGCGCGGTGTACAGCGGGTAGAACAGGCGCAGGGTACAGCGGGTAGAACAGGCGCAGGGTACAGCGGGTAGAACCGGCGCAGGGTACAGCGGGTAGAACCGGCGCAGGGTACAGCGGGTAGAACAGGCGCGGTGTACAGCGGGTAGAACCGGCGCGGGGTACAGCGGGTAGAACCGGCGCAGGGTACAGCGGGTAGAACCGGCGCAGGGTACAGCGGGTAGAAACAGCGCAGGGTACAGCGGGTAGAACCGGCGCAGGGTACTTCATAGCGGGGTCCCAGTATTCTCCGCTGGAGACGTTATTATCAGGATCAGGATAGGAAATCGTGGACGTTTCATGTTTTCGATCAGACAAAGGAGAGAGCTCCCGGTACTGGGGGTTATTCTGGTCCTTGCTTATGGTGGCCTGACCGCCTCCCATTCATAAGGGCGATTCCCTCGCAGGGCCTGCGAATGGATGTTACACTTGGGTGCGTGCACCCAGCAAACACGTTGTTCTCCGTGGCCACACGTGCACAGAAGAACATCACTACCCTGTGGGAACACACGGGCGAGCGAATTGACCAGAATTACCCCCTTAGTCCTTGCAGGTGACACCATAATCTCCAGTGAGGGTCAGGCTGCGTCAGCGACCATGGATCACCTGCACCACAGAGCAATCTCCCCCTATTTACTAAGGCGGCCAGGGCCCCATATACACCTACTCATGGCTAATAAGTATATGGCAGACACAGCGACTGATTCTGCGCCGGACGCAGCTGTGTTTGTGCCTGCGTCTTGCTAATGCTGCTACAAAGCCCTTCCCTGGCTTAGACCTGTGCATCAGAATGTGTCAGTGCCCATAGATATGCATTGCTCTGCGGGCTTGAGTAACTCTGTTGCGCCTAACATCTCCGCTGCGCCCAACATCTCCACTGCATCTAAATCTGAATCAACATGTGTCTAGTTACGCCACTGTCTTCTTGAATTGGGGGTAAAACATAGGGATGTCTCCTTAGATTGGGGTACAACATAGGGAGGTCTCCTTGGTTTGGGGGTACAACATAGGGTGGTCTCCTTGGATTGGGGGTGCACCTTGGGAAGGTCTCCTACAGATACCGCTCAGCCAATCACTGGCCTTAGATCATGTAGACGTGATAGCTAATTAGTCGCTGTGAGATTCTGCAGAACTTTCTTAGTAAATAACCCTGTAACGAGATTTATGCAGACAACACGCATCCATATCAGTTTCTAGGACGGTGACTGAGCGACATCCTCATACTCGCTCATTTATCACCCGCCACTAAGTATATTATAGGGACCCGCGACCGGTGCTGTTTGTCCGGGATATGTAGAACACTTTGTTGATTAAATATATTAAACAGTTTATACATCATTGTTTTGAATGAATCAGCATAATTATGCCAGGCATTAGGTAGTGTAATTAAAATAATAGCTTTATTTATGCAATGTGATAAACGTCCGGCAGGTCGTTCGTCAGGAGAGTGTGACAGACGCGGTGCACGGCTTTCTGTCCGCACTTACGTTACACTCAACCTTCTGTTTGTGGCGAGATGCAGAGAACAAAGCAATCACCATGCTATAGGCAGGGGCTAATAATAATAATGTTACTAATAAATAATAATACATAATAATAATTTGGTGTAAAAAAGTCACAAAGCAAATAAATATATAATAGGATTTGCTCCAGGCTCCTGCAGGAAGTTTCTGATGCTTATCAGCAAATGATTTGCACACACTGGGAGGTGGTTGGGTTCTAAGATGGAGAAATAGACAACTAGGAGCAAGAGGCAAGAGTCCAGGCAGGGGGTGAGGGCTCGGCAGGGGGTAAGGGCCCGGGCAGGAGTGTAAGCGCTCAGGCAGGAGATAAGGGAAGGTGGTCAGGGCTTGAGCAGGAGGTTAGGGCCTGGGCAGGGGGGGTTAGGGCCCAAGCTGGAGGTAAGGTGCCAAGCAGGGTAGTAAAGACCCGGGCCAGGAGGTAAGGGTCTGGGCAGGGAGGTAAAGGTCCGGGCAGGGAGGTAAGGGCCCGGGCAGGGAGGTAAGAGCCCAGGGAGGTGAGGGTCCGGGCAGGGAGGTAAGGGTCCGGGCAGGGAGGTAAGGGAAGGGGGTAAGGGCTTGAGCAGGAGGTTAGGGCCCAGGCAGGAGGTAAGGTGCCAAGCAGGGTGCGGCGGTAAAGGCTCGGGCGGGAGGTAAGGGCTCAGGCAGGAGGTAAGGGTCCGGGCAGAGAGGTTAGGAAAGGGGGTAAGGGCTTGAGCAGGAGGTTAGGGCCCAGGAAGGAGGTAAGGTGCCAAGCAGGGTGCAGCGGTAAAGGCTCGAGCTGGGAGGTAAGGGCCTGGGCAGGGAGGTAAGGGCCCGGGATGGACAGCCCTGTAGGACATATAAAGCAGGAGGAACTCTGGGTGACCTGTCAGTAACAGAGGACTTGGAGCATCCAAGCGTTGCACTATCACATCAGCTGTAGCATTTCAGCCTATTAAAGTTGCATGTTCCCCGGTATCAGATGCTGCAGACAGGTCGGGCCGCATTAATATTGAGCACCCTCCGGCATCTTGTCACCAGGAGGTCATCTAAAATCCAAACCATTAGGAGGACTAAATGTGGCTGACGGGGTCAGACGAAGCATCATTCCCCCTCCTAGTGCAGATCACAATCACTGCCCACGGGGTCCGCAGATCACAATCACTGCCCACCAGGACTGCGGATCACAATCACTGCCCACCAGGACTGCGGATCACAATACCTGCCCACGGGTCCGCAGATCACAATACCTGCCCACGGGTCCGCAGATCACAATCACTGCCCACCAGGACTGCGGATCACAATCACTGCCCACGGGTCCGCAGATCACAATCACTGCCCACGGGGTCCGCAGATCACAATCACTGCCCACCAGGACTGCGGATCACAATCACTGCCCACCAGGACTGCGGATCACAATACCTGCCCACGGGTCCGCAGATCACAATCACTGCCCACCAGGACTGCGGATCACAATCACTGCCCACGGGTCCGCAGAACACAATCACTGCCCACAGGGTCCGCAGAACACAATCACTGCCCACCTGGTCCCCGGATCACAATCACTGCCCACCAGGTCCGCAGATCACAATCAGGTCCATGGAACACAATCACTGCCCACCTGGCCCGCAGATCACAATCACTGCCCACCGGGTCCGCAGAACACAATCACTGCCCACCAGGACTGCGGATCACAATCACAGCCCACCAGGTCTGCGGATCACAATCACTGCCCACGGGTCCGCAGAACACAATCACTGCCCACCGGGTCCACAGATCACAATCACTGCCCACCAGGTCCATGGAACACAATCACTGCCCACCTGGCCCGCAGATCACAATCACGGCCCAGCGGGTCCACAGATCACAATCACTGCCCACCAGGTCCATGGAACACAATCACTGCCCACCTGGCCCGCAGATCACAATCACGGCCCAGCGGGTCCTGAGAACACAATCACTGCCCACCGGGTCCGCGGATCACAATCACTGCTTACCTGGACCACAATCACTGCCCACAGGTCCGCAGAACACAATCACTGCCCACCGGGTCCGTGGATCACAATGACTGTCCACCTGGTCCGCAGAACACAATCACTGCCCACCAGGACTGCGGATCACAATCACTGCCCACCGGGTCCGCGGATCACATTCACTGCCCACCGGGTCCGCGGATCACATTCACTGCCCACCGGGTCCGCGGATCACATTCACTGCCCGCCGGGTCCGCTGATCACAATCACTGCCCACTGGGTCCGCGGATCACAATCACTGCCCACCGGGTCCGCGGATCACAATCGCTGCCCACCGGGTCCACGGATCACATTCACTGTCCACCGGGTCCGCGGATCACAATCACTACCCACCGGGTCCCCGGATCACAATCACTGCCCACAGGTCCGCAGAACACAATCACTGCTCCCTGGGTCCGTGGATCACAATGACTGTCCACCGGGTCCGCAGAACACAATCACTGCCCACTGGGTCCGCGGATCACATTCACTGCCCACCGGGTCCACGGATCACAATCACTGCCCACCGGGTCCGCGGATCACAATCACTGCCCACCGGGTCCGCGGATCACATTCACTGCCCACCGGGTCCGCGGATCACAATCACTGCCCACCGGGTCCGCGGATCACAATCACTGCCCACCGGGTCCACGGATCACAATCACTGCCCACCGGGTCCGCGGATCACAATCGCTGCCCACTGGGTCCGCGGATCACATTCACTGTCCACCGGGTCCGCCCTGCCCGCCGGGTCCGCGGATCACGGAGACTGTCAGCGAGTCCCGCACAAAAACAGAACTGGGATCTACGCTAAAAATCAGTATGCTGTAAATAGGCACAACTGGCGCTGCAGAGAAAGCTGCCCGCACCGTGCTGCCCAGATAGTATAAAGTACTGTAGCACCACAGAAAACGTAGCAACCTGTCATTGACAAGTAAGGATGATAGCTGAATATTGCCACATACTGCAGATAACACCACCAGGGCAGCCATCATGGGGGGACCACGTCTCCAGTCCCGGGCCCAGACAGAAAGGGGGCCCAGACAGAAAGGGGGCCCAGGACTGGAGTTTATAAAGTATAATTTGTCATAAACAAAGCTCACACATGTAGAGGTGGAGTAGTGCAGCCAGTGCTACAGACATAGGAGGTCTCACCAGGCACGCCAGGGGTTTGAGAGAGGAAAGGGGGCCCTGCCTGCTTGGTCAATCCTGGGCCCCACAATTTCTGATGCCAACCCTGAGCACCACACATGGGGGGCAGCAGCTTCCTGTATTGTACGTATCTCGTACCGTTACCAGGGTCTGCCATGTTGCTCTGCAGCGCCTGAAGCACAGGACCACGGTGTCCGCCCTTGTGTTACATTAGAACATTTGCGGTGCATCCCTATACAGAGCGCTCTGCAGCTGGAAGCGGAGCCTTTGGAGAGTTTAACAGCTCAGCTCCCAGTTTTTGTATATAAATGTCTCACTCCAACCATGGTCTTATGTTACCCCCCAGCGTAGCGCCATCTGCTCGCTCTGCGCTTACATAATTAACCAGCTTCACATGTCCGGGCTCTCACCGGTACTTGTACTATATTCATGAAAATGTTACCTCTAAAGCCGGGATAAGGTGACTGTCACCTGACACTCCCCACTCAGGCTCCACCGCGCTGCTCTCCTGCCCTCTGTGCTACAGGGAAGCCAACGCCATAAGCCCTGATCTTCACTGCCTCATCCCAACGCCGCAACCTGGGGGAGAGAAGTACAGGATATAAGTCATACATTTATCTGCAGCCCATTATCACGGTCACCTGCTACACGTGTAAAGGGCTGATTCAGGGGTGGAAGCAATTAAAAAGGAGCACTTTACCCTGGGTAACACCATGCTGCGTTGCAGGGGGCAGATGTAACAGGTGCAGAGAGTTAGGTGTGGGAGGGGTGTGTCCTAGAACTGCATACCTCCCAACTGTCACGATTACAGCGGGACAGTCACGATTTTCGGGTCCTGTCCCGCTGTCCCACCCGCGGCAGGCATTGTCCCGCTGCGGGGGGTGGCAGTTGGCAGACCCCCAAATCTAATCAAATAGACGCTGTGCGCATGCGCACAGCATCTATTCTCGTATGAAAATGAGGTTGTGGCTAATTAGCATAAGCTGCACCCTCATTTGCATACACCCGCCCCCTTTTCGGACGCTGCCGCGCGAGTGTCCCTATTTCATCAGCACAGAAGTTGGGAGGTATGGAACTGAGCTACATTGCAGTGTAAGAATACAGCTGCCCAGCATGTGTGGGCTACATACAGAAGCAGCCAGTGACCGAGCACCAGGGTAACACTGTGCTGCACTGCAGGGGGGCAGATGTAACATGTGCAGAGAGTCAGGTATGGCAGAGGGGTATCCTAGCTCAGAGCTACATTTCATTGTGAGAATAACACTGCCCAGTATGTGTGGACTATTATGTGTGTGCAATATACACACACACACACAATAGGGATCCGGGATATATTATACACGTACAATAGGGATCCGGGATATATTATACACGTACAATAGGGATCGGGGATACATTATACACACACAGTAGGGATCCGGGATATATTATATACGCAATAGGGATCCAGGATACATTATACACGTACAATAGGGATCCGGGATATATTATACACACAGTAGGGATCCGGGATATATTATACACGTACAATAGGGATCCGGGATATATTATACACACAGTAGGGATCTGGGATACATTATACACACAGTAGGGATCTGGGATATATTATACACACAGTAGGGATCCGGGATACATTATACACACAGTAGGGATCCGGGATATATTATACACGTACAATAGGGATCTGGGATATATTATACACACAGTAGGGGTCCAGGGTATATTATACATACAATAGGGATCCGGGATACATTATACACACAGTAGGGATCTGGGATATATTATACATACAATAGGGATCGGGGATACATTATACACACACAATAGGGATCGGGGATATATTATATACGCAATAGGGATCCAGGATACATTATACACGTACAATAGGGATCCGGGATATATTATACACACAGTAGGGATCCGGGATATATTATACACGTACAATAGGGATCCGGGATATATTATACACACAGTAGGGATCTGGGATACATTATACACACAGTAGGGATCTGGGATATATTATACACACACAGTAGGGGTCCAGGATATATTATACATACAATAGGGATCCGGGATACATTATACACACAGTAGGGATCTGGGATATATTATACACACACAGTAGGGATCTGGGATACATTATACACACAGTAGGGATCTGGGATATATTATACACACACAGTAGGGATCTGGGATATATTATACACATACAATAGGGATATATTATACTTGGGATGTCGGTATCCAATGATTTGGGGGGATATTAAGCGGCTATAAATCTGATATCGCTTATACCGTGGGGCTGATTCGGAATGTATTCCGTGACATTTGTACACATAATAGTACATATTTTATTAACTTGGTGGCGGTGCCAGACGTGTGTATAGGTATTTAACTAGAGAGATTAATGGCAGGGATTCAGCTAATAAATCTGTGGCGATGTGGGAGCGAGCGCTGAGCATGGCGAGGTGGCTGCTAATATCCTGCGCGTACACAGCACGGAGCCCCACACCGCTGACCCGCCAACGCATTCATCTCCCTATTGGCACAAGTCACTATTGGCACCTCGTCACTGGCCGGGATTTGCAGGCCTTCGGGGAGCAATAATCTCACAGGTGGGGGGGGTCCGGGCTGGGTCCTTATCCGACAGCTCGGCTCTTCCAAATGGACCATTCTACCAAATGAAAATTGACATTTTCATTTGAACTCTCCGACCTCCAGTAATCACACTAATAGCCTGTGTGCGCGGTGCAGGGGGGGGAATCCAGGGCCCAGGTAGGGGAGGGGGGGACTCGTATTACAGCTTGTAGTGTTTGCTGGGCAGATAGAGACGTGAGGCAGGACTCTATCCAGTGCAGCCTTTCCTAGGAGGCTTATTAGCTAGTTCTGCATTGTACAGCCTCGGGGCACTACAATACCCAGCATGATCTCCACAACACATTTGTTGGCAAGCTGCTCAATCAGATGGTGATGTCACTCAGGTGCCAAAAGGGAGGGGTGATTCTGGTTAGGAAAAAAATAAATTTTGTATCCCAATTGTACACTGAGTGAGAAAAATATACACATAATAATCAGATAATACAGAGATCTTGGTTGCATATATCTGCAGATATAGGGCTAAGCCCCCAGGCCGTACGTCAAGGCATCTCTGTGTCACTGGGGGTCCCTAATACTGGGTATTGGTCTGGGGTGTGGGCCCCCAACATGCCGACACAGGCTGAGTACCCCAGGGCAGCACACAAATGAAAGTTAGTAAGGGTTAATAAGAAGCACAGAAGTGCTATGTAAAGAAGTGAAGGTGGGATTAAAATACAAAATATATACAATGTGATAGGGAAAACAAAAGTGTTAATAAAGTGTTAGGGTGTGCTAACCTGAAGCAGCCCAGCCATACCAACACAGGGGACACCACGCCCCCAAATCCATCCCATAATCAATAACAAATATGTCTGGGTCTAATAGCCCAGTGTAAGGCCACATGATAATGGCGTATAACATCTGAGAACCAGCTTACCTGGAGATACCCCTGGCTTCTCCAATGGCACTCAGGAGTCAGCAACCCCTCCTAATGCTGACCCATCTATGCCTCTCTCAACTGCACAACACATTTGTTGGCAAGCTGTTTAATCAGATTGTGATGTCACTCAGGTGCCGAAGCATGATCTCCACTGAAGTAGCCATTATACCAGGCCAGCGTACACTAAGGCAAAGCAAGAAAAGCACGCAAATGGGTTACGCCATGCTGCACTGCAGGGGGGCAGATGTAACATGTGCAAAGAGAGCGTTAGATTTGGTCAGGTTATATTGTTTCTGTGCAGGGTAAATATATTGACTGCTTTATTCTTGCACTGCAATTTAGATTTCAGATTGAACTCATTGCACCCAAATCTAACTCTTTCTGCACCTGTTACATCTGCCCCCCTGCAGTGCAGCATGGTTTTATCCAGTTGTGTGCTTTTCTTGCATTGCTAACAATACTGAATGCGCAGTTGTATATGTCAGGGTAGATGTAGGTTGGAGCAAAGGGTCTAAGGTGGTTTTTAAAATAAATTAACATCCCTTTCACATCGCACTGAAACCTGGGTAATTGCCGGGGTGCTGCCTGGTGGTCCCAGATCGAGGTTCGATGTGTTAGCTCCACAATAATTAACCCGGGGCATCCCAGCAATTCCACCTGGGTTATAAGGAAGGTTAAACCTGCTTCACCCCAGTGGCGTAGCTACGTTTTGGGCAAACCCCGCCCCGCCAAGCACCCCTACCCTGCCACCCATGCAAACCCCCCCTTAATCCCCCACAGCCTTGCCTATCGCGCTGGTCCCGGCGGCTCCATTCTTCTGCTGAGGACCACCATAAAATGGCCGCCCCCATACAGCAGACAGTTTCAGAGAACTGTGTGCTATATGGGGGCGGCCATTTTGTGGTGGTCCTCAGCAGAAGAACGGAGCCGCCGGGACCAGCGCGATAGGTAAGTCTGCGGGGGATTGAGGGGGGTTTTGACTATAGCACCGCAGCCCCCGGCGCCCCCACATGCACAGCACACACCCCCCCCCCCGCGGTGGTGGGGGCTGCGGTGCTATAGTTACGCCGCTGCTTCACCCTGTGTATAATGGGTGACCCAGGTTTAATATGAAAGTGCCGCACCAGGGCCTGACCCAGCCATAGCGATGTCAAAGCGGTATAAGTAACCTCTCCTTGCCCACAATCCCTCCACATTGCTGGTACTCCCCTGCACTGGGAACCTCACAGATACTAATCCTGCAGCCGATGGAGTGATCAGCGAGGACCCCTGCTGGCCATCTGCTGTATATACACCGGCTAGTAACAGTGATGGACCAGCTGCTATTCCTGTACAATGTGCTGCATACCCCATTAATAATTAACAAACCACAACAAAAGCAGAATATTAGATGGCAGGCAGCAGTGTATTTATATCAGGGGCTCATTCTGGGCCTCCCGCGTTGTATAATAGCTCTGAACCAGGATAAAGGAGCCACAATCCAGGGGCCTCGCCCTCACACCTCGGGGAATGAGAATACTACAGGACGGAGCTACAAAAGAGATCCATTTATTAACATTATGTTGCCCATAGCAACCAGAGTTGATCGCTGGGCTGCGAATCTTCGGAGCCCAGTGATCAGTAAATGATGTCCCGCCACAGCGTTTTCCCCGCCCCTATGCGCAGCTGCTCATGCGTTCTCAACCATCAGGGGAAAATCCATTCACAATCACTCACCGCCTGATGGGTTTCCTCCTGTGTGCTGTAGGGATGGCCATCGTTGCCATTGCCATCGATGGTTGCCATCGATGGCAAATCGGCAACTGCCCATCGATAGTGCTTAACTATGCAGTGGATGACCATCGATATTTTTACATATCGATGGTCATCCATTGTGTTTGATTGATTGGCCTGTGGGCCAATCAAAACACGGCGGCGGGGCTTCACGGGTGTCGGGGGCGGAGCTATGCTCCGTGTCCTGGCACTTTGGAAAAAAAAAAAGCAAAACATCGTTTTGCTATTTTATCGATGGAGGGAAACCATCTGGTACTCCCCCATCGATGGCAAAAGTATTCGACATCGGCCATGAACCATCGATGATTTCGAATCATCGATGGTTGATGGCCATCCCTAGTGTGCAGCCGCCAAGTAAGTGTAGACTGTGGCTGCGGGGAGATCGGGCTGATGATGTCATCGTCCCACCTTCCCATCAACTGGGCGCTGCACGACCAGAAAATGCTGGGGTGTCCTGTCTGCCTACACCCGATAGTCCATCCCTGCATTGTCTGTGTCACTGGCCCGGGAGAAGGTAAAGGCCCACCGGTCTGGCCGGGTCAGGGGTCTCTGTCCTGTCTGCCTGTAACCGATAGTCCATCCCTGATTGGTCCGTCTCACTGGCCCGGGAGAAGGTAAACGCCCACTGGTCTGGCTGGCTTGGGGGGCTCTGTCCTGTCTGCCTATACCTGATAGTCCATCCCTGCATTGTCTATCACACCAGCCCTGTAGAAGGTAGCGGCCCACCGGTCTGGCCGGGTCAGGCGGCTCTGTCCTGTCTGTCTGTATCTGATTGGTCCATCTCACCGGCCCTGGAGAAGGTAACGACCCACCGGTCTGGCCGGGTCAGGCGGCTCTGTCCTGTCTGTCTGTATCTGATTGGGCCATCTCACTGGCCCTGGAGAGGGTTACTGCCCACTGATCTAGCTGGGTGAGGGGGCTCTGTCCTGTCTGTCTATACCTGATTGGTCCATCTCACCGGCCCTGGGGAAGGTAACGACCCACCGGTCTGGCCAGGTCAGGCGGCTCTGTCCTGTCTGTCTGTATCTGATTGGTCCATCTCACCGGCCCTGGGGAAGGTAACGACCCACCGGTCTGGCCAGGTCAGGCGGCTCTGTCCTGTCTGTCTGTATCTGATTGGTCCATCTCACCGGCCCTGGAGAAGGTAACGACCCACCGGTCTGGCCGGGTCAGGCGGCTCTGTCCTGTCTGTCTGTATCTGATTGGTCCATCTCACTGGCCCTGGATAGAGTTACTGCCCACCGGTCTGGCCGGGTCTGTCGGCTCTGTCCTGTCTGTCTATGCCTGATTGGTCCATCTCACCGGCCCTGGAGAAGGTAACGACCCACCGGTCTGGCCGGGTCAGGCGGCTCTGTCCTGTCTGTCTATACCTGATTGGTCCATCTCACCGGCCCTGGAGAAGGTAACGACCTACCGGTCTGGCCGGGTCAGGCGGCTCTGTCCTGTCTGTCTATACCTGATTGGTCCATCTCACCGGCCCTGGAGAGGGTTACTGCCCACTGGTCTGGCTGGGTGAGAGGGCTCTGTCCTGTCTGTCTATGCCTGATTGGTCCATCTCACCAGCCCTGGAGAAGGTAACGACCTACCGGTCTGGCCGGGTCAGGCGGCTCTGACCTGTCTGTCTATACCTGATTGGTCCATCTCACCGGCCCTGGAGAGGGTTACTGCCCACTGGTCTGGCTGGGTGAGGGGGCTCTGTCCTGTCTGCCTGTAACCGATAGCCCATCCCTGATTGGTCCATCTCACTGGCCCTGGAGATGGTTACGACGCATCGGTCTGGCCCATGTGATCTCTATAAAGGGGTGTACACACGCTTCGACAGGTTTTCGATTCGATTTTGCTTCTAGAAGCAGAATCGAATCTAAATTGAATGGTTTTTAAGACGCTTTCGATTCAATACGCGCTCCCGTTTTCTCTATATCGAAAATAAAAATAAAGACTGTGCCGGCAAGGAAATATCAAGTTCGATCCAGTAAATTTAATTTGTAGACTGTGCCTTGAAATCGAATCCGATATCGAATGCTAAAGTGCAGATCGAATGTGAAATTGGATGTGAAAGCAAAGGCCAAATCGAAAGGGGGCGGAAAAGGGGAAATTGAAAGCGAATAGAATCGAAAGTAAATCGATACGTGTGTACACACCTTTACAGTGATCTCCTGGCAGCGAGAGATGAATGACAAAATGGGTTAAATAAAGGGCTGTGTCTCCCGGCTTTAACTAATGACGTTGGATTATTCAGTGTGCATAAAAGAGGCAGAGAAGAAACAAGTGGGAGTGACGAGGTGACAGGCGGCTCCCGGGTGATGGACAGCCGGCCGCAGCCTCTTACATTAGGGAGATTGTAGCTAGAAGGTCCAAGCTGCCAACAGCACCAGCGATGCCTCTAAGGTCGGCGAAGGCGGCTCCTAAGGGGGGATATTGGGATAGATGATGGAGCTGGTCATTATAGCAGCAGTGATGGTCTACAATTACCAGACAGCCATATACTGTACACACATAGAGTGATTCTGACCTCTCTGTCGCCCCCTGTGGCAGGATCTGAAGCCATGTACACACGCGAGTCACAGTATCTGTAATGGATAGGGCGGCACTATATATAATGTTACTTATATATCATTACATGCACCATTGCACATACACATGAGGTGGAGTATATTGCTGGAAAGGCGCACGTTCTATGTATGTTATAGGGGCCACTGAGCTGGGGCTGGTGGTGGTCACACAATCATAACAGCCAACAGCATTATCTCCTCCTTGTATACAGCCAGACAGTGAATGGCTGGAGCTATCCACCAATCACAATGCAGAATTCTCTCCCTGTCTCCCAGCCAATAGCCATGCAGTGAATGACTGTCTGTATGCTAATTGGTGGATGGCTGTAGCTATCCACCAACCAGAGTGCAGCATTCACTGTCTGGCTGCCTCCCAGCCGGCAGCCAGACAGTGGCCCCCATTTATCATTGATCACATTTACAATGCGATCTGGGCGGAATATAACCGCCCAGGATCGCATTGTAAAATGCGATCATTTTGCCCCAATGTATCATCTGCCAGGGCGCAGGGACAGGGTTCCGAAAGGAGCCCGTCCCTGCGAAGCCCTGACCCGGAAGCCGGGGGGTCTGCGCATGCGCAGTAATGCACTGACCCCCCGCGACCCCGCTGACCGCAATGCCGCTCGGGCATTGCGATGCATAGCCATAGGCCACATTAGAATGGCGATAGCCCAGGGCTGTGATGCCGGGCTGCCCGATGTTGATACATCGGGCAGCTTCGCATCCCCCATAGAAACCTATGTGGCGCTGCAGGGGGGGATCGCAGCAGGGATCGGAGATTCCTGCTGCGGTCCCCTTTAATACATTTAGGTGATACTTAATATTTGCGGCTAAAACCCGAAAACGTGTGTTTTCAAGGATTTAGCTGCAAATATTGCTTGATAAATGGGCCCCAGTGAATGAGTTATCATGCAGATTGGTGGATGAATAGAGCTATCCACCAATCAGACTGCAGTACTCTCTCCCTGCCTCCCAGCCAGACAGTGAATGTCTGTCAGTATGCTAATTGGTACATGGCGGTAGCTATCCACTAATCAAACTGCAGTACTCTCTCCCTGCCTCCCAGCCTGCAGCCAGACAGTGAATGTCTGTCAGTATGTTAAGTGGTATTCACCAATCAGAGTGCTGAGAGCCAGTCACTGTATGGAAGCATGTGGAAAGATGGCGCAGGGCTGCAGGAGGAGCATGCTATGATTATTTTTATTGGTTCCCTGACTGGGTGGGTAGGGGCCCCGGTGTACTGCTTTGCCCAGGGCCACATTGCTGATAAGACAGACCTGGCACCTTACCGCAGAAAACCCCAGGATGCATCCTACGACTAGGAAGTGTTCATAGAGCGCACCCGCCAGCATGACAAGGACAGGTATGTTGTGCAGGTATTGGGTTACATGGATTACCAGGAATGGCCGCGCTGGCCCCCGTCAGGCTGAGGGGAGGCCGTGTCTCTGGGCGAGCAGCCTTGTGTGGGATCCGCCTGTCACTCAATCTGCCTAATACAAAGCACTGACTTAAGCAGTATTGAAGAAATTTAAATGAAGTTGCGGCTGTCTATCAGCGTTATACATGGCTTCTTAAAGCAGTTCCACCAGGGCTGATGATGAGGAGACGCGGGGAGCGAGGAGACGCCACCAGGACGATGAATCTCTTATTTAGGAAATGATCAGGAGATGGATGTTACCGGACGGCATTTGTCCTTCACAAGAGTCATTTAATATGTCAGTGTGCAGTGACTTGGCGCGGATTATACATGATATACTAGATTTCTGTGTCACAACCCCCATCCTGCGCCGCGTGCAGCCATATATATTGTGCAGGTGATTACAGGAAGGGCGTGCTATCGCCCGGGGCAACAGCTGACGGTCACAACTAGTTACGGCTACAATAATCACCTGCTGGTTATGCGGGTTACCAGGCAAAAATGGTTCCACAAAATCATAAGAAACCCAGCATGTAAAATGCAGGGACAGTGTTGTCCTCATTTTAGCTGCTTTGGTAGATGGGACAGAGCAATGTTCTGCAGGTCACTAGAGAGGCCAGTAATGTAATAATCTGCAGGATATATCACTATGAACCTGACAGGGGGTAGATGGGACAGAGCGATGTTCTGCAGGTCATTAGTCAGCAATGTAATAATCTGCAGCATATATCACTATGCACCTGTCAGGGGTTAGATGGGACAGAGCGATGCTCTGCAGATCACTAGAGAGATCAGTAATGTAATAATCTGCAGGATATATCACTACGTACCTGTCAGGGGGTAGATGGGACAGAGTGATGTTCTGCAGGACACTAGAAAGATCAGTAATGTAATAATCTGCAGAATATATCACTATGTACCTGTCAGGGGGTAGATGGGACAGAGCGATGTTCTGCAGGACACTAGAGAGGTCAGTAATGTAATAATCTGCAGGATATATCACTATGTACCTGTCAGGGGGTAGATGGGACAGAGTGATGTTCTGCAGATCACTAGAGAGGTCAGTAATGTGATAATCTGCCAGATAAATCTCTATGTACCAGTCAGGGAGTAGATGGGACAGAGCGATGTTCTGCAGATCACTAGAGAGGTCAGTAATGTAATAATCTGCAGGATATATCACTATGTACCTGTCAGGGAGTAGATGGGACAGAGCGATGTTCTGCAGATCACTAGAGAGGTCAGTAATGTAATAATCTGCAGGATATATCACTATGTACCTGTCAGGGGGTAGGTGGGACAGAGCAATGTTCTGCAGATCACTAGAGAGGTCAATAATGTAATAATCTGCAGGATATTTCACTATGTACCTGTCAGGGGGTAGATGGGACAGAGCGATATTCTGCAGATCACTAGAGAGGTCAGTAATGTAATAATCTGCAGGTTTTATCACTATGTACCTGTCAGGAAGTAGATGGGACAGAGTGATGTTCTGCAGGTCACTAGAGAGATCAGTAGTGTAATAATCTGCAGGATATGTCACTATGTACCTGTCAGGGGGGTATATGGGACAGAGTGATGTTCTGCAGGTCACTAGAGAGATCAGTAGTGTAATAATCTGCAGGATATATCACTATGTACCTGTCAGGAAGTAGATGGGACAGAGCAATGTTCTGCAGGTCAGTAGAGAGATCAGTAGTGTAATAATCTGCAGGATATATCACTATGTACCTGCCGGGGGTAGATGGGACAGAGCGATGTTCTGTAGGTCACTAGAGAGGTCAGTAATGTAATAATCTGCAGGATATATCACTATGTACCTGTCAGGGGGTAGATGGGACAGAGCGATGTTCTGCAGATCACTAGCGAGGTCAGTAATGTGATAATCTGCAGGATATATCACTATGTACCAGTCAGGGAGTAGATGGGACAGAGTGATGTTCTGCAGATCACTAGAGAGGTCAGTAATGTGATAATCTGCAGGATATATCACTATGTACCTGTCAGGGGGTAGATGGGACAGAGCGATGTTCTGCAGATCACTAGAGAGGTCAGTAATGTAATAATCTGCAGGATATTTCACTATGTACCTGTCAGGGTGTAGATGGGACAGAGCGATGTTCTGCAGGACACTATAGAAGTCATTAATGTAATAATCTGCAGGATATATCACTATGTACCTGTCAGGGGGTAGGTGGGACAGAGCGATGTTCTGCAGACCACTAGAGAGATCAATAATCTAATAATCTGCAATGTATGTGCATCTCAGGGGGTAGATGGGATGGAGCGATGCTCTGCAGACACTACAATAGAAGCATTGCATGCTGGGTACACACAGCCAATGCGATAGATCTGTGTATGAGACATACTCGCCGGCACACATGGCCGATGGTCCAGCAATATATATTGTCAGTGTGTGCCCAGCATAAGCGTCTCGGCCCGGCTGCATGTAATTATTACACGTTGCCGTGTCTGGGGGCCGTCTGCTCTCATCCATGCAGATGTCTGAGGATTCCTTAATCCAGAGAAGTGTTTGGTGCTCTGGCAGAATATAGGTTACGGTCCCACATCTTTATCCTCTTAGAGTCGCAGTGCGCGCTGTGGACATATTGTAAGGAGGGGGGGGGGGGGGCTGTGTAAGGAGAGGGGGGGTGTGTGTGTAAGGAGATTACGGGGCTCATATATCATCCACACTCCTGGCTACTTCCCTGCAAACACCCGTTCTGGGGTCAGCCGCAAATACTGAACAGTTACATCTTCCCCCCTGCAGTGCAGCATGGGTTTGTCCATCAGCAAACCGGGTTGGGATCATTTGGTCTACAGCATGATGGTCGACAGTCATTAGGTCGCCATGGTTCTAGGTTGAAAGGTCATTAGTTCGACAATGTCTGGGTCGACAGTCAAAAGGTCGACATGGGGTTTTTCACTGTTTTTTTACCTGAATGTCAACACAGTCGACATGGACAGTTTAAACTGCACCGCATCCCCTTGCATCGCTCGCTGCGCTCGCAATGCGTCGGGCACGGTGCCTCGCTGCGCTCGGCACACTATTTTATTCTCACACCACGCCCTAGTGGATGGTAGGGCATGAAATACCGCCTGTCGGCACATTTCGGCTCAAAAAACAGTGAAAGGTCATCCCATGTTGACCTTTTGACTGTCGACCTAGACAATGTCGAACTAATGACCTGTCGAACTAACGACCTGTCCAACTAATGACCTTTCGACCTAGATCCATGTCGACCTTTTCCTATGTCGACGTAATGGTGTCAACCTCTTGACTGTCGACCATCATGCTGTAGACCAAATGACCGCATCCCAGCAAACCAAATGTGGTTTGCAAGCCAATCTGAATCACCCCATTGGTGCATTCTGCTTATGGATAATGATGTGCGGGTTCTGACTCCCCTCCTCCTGTTCCCAGACACCACTGTACTGCGCCACTACTGTGATTTCTGTCTTCAGCGCTGGCCGATGGCACTGCGGGAGGTATAATTATATCACACCCTACACCAGTTATAGATACACCAGTGAGTCTATGAGTATCAGCTCCGCTGTGAGTGGGCGCAGTTAATGTGAGTGTGGCCCACCTTGGTGAGTGGTCCCTCTCTGCATAAGGTGGGTATAGATATCCATGCTCAATGGTTTAACACCATCAATGTCTATCTGTCATTGACAATGGATCTGATGGTGGCCAGCAGCAAATGGCGCAGAAGCTTTAGCATCAAGCCTGGCCGATTGGCGCAATTGTACAAAATAGTTTTGCTGGTGGCTTCCAATGGAAATCATTTTTAAATGTGTCTGCTGCGCCATTTTCCGGAGATCTGCGCATACACATTATGCGTGTGTATGTGCGTGTCCAAACTGCGGCCCTCCAGCTGTTGTGAAACTACACATCCCAGCATGCCTTGCCATAGTTTTAGCATTCCCTAATAGCAAAACTGTGGCAAGGCATGATGGGACTTGTAGTTGGAGGGCCATAGATTGGACATGCCTGCTCTAGTGCTTAGACCCCGCTGTGCTGCTGCGGACAGAGAGAATGAGATCCAGTCACCTGGACTGAGGAGGCTACACATGGGCCTCGTGCTGCCACCATCCACTGCCCGGTGCCTCGTGCTGCCACTTTGGTGCACTGCGAGGTGTGGCGGTGAGGAGTCCCAGCTGCGCCTCTTTGTGCAGGAACAGAGTCTTCTTTCCTATGGCTGAGAAGTGAAATGTCAGATATAGGTGGAGTTTGGATTATTCCACAGCAGCTGCCAACTGTCCCCAGTTTCCAGGAGAGGATAATGTACCAGCCGGCGTGACGCAGGTTGCCCGGGGCGCTGTACAGATCACAGGTCTCCCACCTGTTGCCCATTGTAGTAACCTGGGCCGCATGGAATGACTAATGTAACGGCTGGTGTCAGATCACTGCGAGGGACTGTTCAGTGTCACCATAGTGCACGGTGCGGGGGAAGCACCCGATAAGGCCCAGGGGTTCCTACCTCTGCTGAGCACACGTACTGCGGTATAAGCAGCTGGCTACATGGACCTATCACAGCACTGCGCCGGCTATGTCGCAGGATTGCAGCGATGTTTGCAGCTAGGAATTGGGAAGGTTCAAGCGTGGGTCTGATTCAGAGATGGAGGCACATGGCGTCACAGCTGTGATTTTGTACGCAGCGCTGAGCAGCTGTCGCAATCCTCGGACACACATAACCCTCACAATAACATTGTAAGTAGCACTATGGCCGCTGGAAGGGCTAGTGTACCTGCATATGAGATGACAGGTGCAGGCTGCGACGCCCCTGATACAGACACGAAATGCACTCGTTTCAGCAGCCACCCACAGATGTACTCTGACTGTTAATCGCATTGCAAATAAATCCTAGCTGTGAGCGCCATCGCAATATCATTGCGCCACAAGTGCAGTGGAAAAAATGCCTCCACTGCATACATCCCCTACACTGCGTTCATCCGTGAGTATATTGCGGTCACAGTGCGCTGATACGCCTCCGATTCTGCACACATCCAAACTCTCACTATTTACTTACAGGACAAGATATTATCCGCCCGCCTAGAAGGAGCATTGGTAGGGTCTCCTCCGGATATCCTGAAAACATGTACTGTATGTGTACCACTCTATCAGTGATCAGACTGACCCGTACCACTCTATCGGAGATCAGGCTGACCCGTGCCACTGTATCGGTTATCAGGCTGACCCGTACCACTCTATCGGAGATCAAGCTGACCCGTGCCACTGTATCGGTTATCAGGCTGACCCGTGCCACTCTATCGGAGATCAGGCTGACCCTTACCACTCTATCGGAGATCAGGCTGACCCGTGTCACTGTATCGGTGATCAGGCTGACCCGTCCCACTCTATCGGAGATCAAGCTGACCCGTGCCACTGTATCGGTTATCAGGCTGACCCGTGCCACTCTATCGGAGATCAGGCTGACCCGTCCCACTCTATCGGTGATCAGGCTGTAGCATGCCACTCTATCGGTGAACAGGCTGTACCATGCCACTCTATCGGTGATCCGGCTGACTCGTGCCACTCTATCGGTGATCAGGCTGACCCGTCCCCCTCTATCAGTGATCAGACTGACCCGTCCCACTCTATCAGTGATCAGACTGACCTGTCCCACTCTATCGGTGATCAGACTGACCCGTCCCACTCTATCTGTGATCAGGCTGACTCGTCCCACTCTATCGGTGATCAGGCTGACTCGTGCCACTGTATCAGTGTTCAGACTGACCCATGCCACTCTATCGGTGATCAGGCTGACCCTTGCCCCTCTATCGGTGATCAGACTGACCCATGTCACTCTATCGGTGATCAGGCTGACCCGTGTCCCTCTATCGGTGATCAGACTGACCTGTACCACTGTATCGTGATCAGACTGACCTGTACCACTCTATCGGTGATCATGCTGACCTGTGCCACTCTAACGTGATCAGGCTGACCTGTGCCCCTCTATCGGTGATCAGGCTGACCCGTGCCCCTCTATCGGTGATCAGACTGACCTGTACCACTGTATCGTGATCAGACTGACCTGTACCACTCTATCGGTGATCATGCTGACCCGTGCCCCTCTATCGGTGATCAGACTGACCTGTACCACTCTATCGGTGATCAGATTGACCCATGCCACTCTATCGGTGATCAGGCTGACCCATGCCACTGTATCAGTGATCAGGAGAAATCTGTGGAAGTACATTCCTTGTGACTATACCCTAACCAGCTATAAGTGGCACAGCTCCCAGTGACATTGGATGCACGGCCATTGGGCTCCTGCTGTCAGGGGGGCACCAGAAAAGAAAGAGAGAGTGAGGGGGCTGCAGAACTAGGACAGATGTCTCTCCTTTGCAGCACAATGATCTCTTTCACACTTGCTGAATGTAGGTAGGCTGCAGGTAGGGACTATGCCGTCATTGTGATGGGCTGTTAACTAGTTATAATTATATGATGGGTTTCATCAAAGCTTTGAGAGAGATACAATTGTGAGGGATTATGTACGTGTGTCATCCAGTAGGTGCAATGTACACAGCTCTGTCATTACACATCACTACGATTTGCAGAGGTCAGCAGAGGTCAGCAGCGCCATTCCTCAGTGGCAGTATCGGACGATTATGGCCGCGCAGTAGGAAGGACATATTGGAGTATTCCTCGCTGTAAAATCGACGGAGGCCTCACTATTTCTGCCGGTCCTGATTGATCCGTTCGCTGTAAACTACGCGGACAAGTCACTGGTCTCCTGGGCCTGATGTACAACATCATCAGCCCTCAAAGCTTTAATTAAAACCTGGTTTAATTAAAAGTCTACAGGGTCTTTATTAGTCACAGTAATTGATTTCATTAGACTTTGAGATTCTTTAGAGGGGAAAAAACATCCTTCTGGAAAACCTGGCCATGTGCCTGAAACAGCGCAGTATTCATCTGGGGACGTCCTCCCATCATATAGATTTGTAGTAGCAGAGCAGGAGCTGCCATCTTGTTACATGTAGTCATTTGCTCACCGGATGCTGCCATATTTATGGAAACGTCTGAGGCAGGCATGGAAATAACCCAGTGCAGCAGCAGCAGCTGGTCCATAAGACTGGCACATCCGGTGCTAGGGTGCCCCTCTGCTGAGCTGGTAATGGGCAGTGGCACGCTGCTGTCTATGCCTGCAGATGCCAGATACAATGCCTGGGGCTCCTTATGGTACCAGGTAGACGATTGGTGGCATATCTATCAGGAATCCCAGAATTGGTGCCACTGTGCCAATTACTGACCAAGAAAGAGACCAGTCCTGCCATACACCTGGAGATGCCGGAATAGGGGCAGAGCTGGCACCACAGTGATGGCAGGAGGAAATGGCATAAGCCCACTAGACACGTGGGGGCGGGCGAGCGCAGATTTGCCTAGGGTGCTGGGACAGCTCGCACCGGCCCTGCTTCTAGTTGAGCCTACTGTGCCATAGGTCAGCAAACATGCTGCCCCCTTGGTACTAGCACCTGTCCCCCCCCCCCAGGAGTGTATAAGCCAGATGACCTACCGACTTCCACCATCAGACCTCTCTGATCGTGCAGTGCTGTTCAGGTCAGTCTGATATTTCTCGGGCTCAAATAGTAGTTTCTGATAGTGCAGAAGTACTGTGTGCGGCCATAATACCCACCTGCCCACAGCACCCTGCATCTCTGAGTCCAGGTTCCAACTAGCTGCGCAGCACGCCCCAGCCTAGGCACGAGGAGGTAAGAGATGTCTCTCCTGCCGTGGATTAGAAGTTGGGGGGTAAGGGTTGCTGGGGGCCCAAAGCATATGCTTGCAGCTGGGCCTAGGAGTCGCTAGTTCCGCCACTGCTCACCCTGCTGGTCTATTAGGTTTGTTCCTTGTTTCTTTTATGATATTTTTTTTTTCAATCTATTTGTGTCCTTTTCATTGTAAAACAGTTGGTCACCGTAAGTATAAATACTTGTCATCTAGAACAGTTGGTCTGCTATTACCTGGGCCCGATCCCCTTGTTACTACAGTATGATCAGCGAGAGACGGCCCCAGGGCCACATCAGCCCCCCCAGCCCTCACTGCTTTCATCACTGACCTGGCAGCCCCCTACTTGCGGGGGTGTGGATCGTATTGTCAACCCGACAGTCATTAGGTCGACAGGGTTCTAGGTCAACATGGGTGAAGGTCGACAGGTATCCTGTATCCCCTTTGTATGTTTACGGGCCACATTGTGGAAAAAGTAAAAACATCCAGGGGACTATAGGGCCAAAGAAAACGCTACGTGAACACAAAGACTTACTCAACCCTAAGTCTGGTACGCACATCTATTTCGGACTTGTCCAGAAATATTAACCCCTCTGGTACATTGCACTTTTGCACTAATACGGTGAAGGCATCTTCTGGTCACGGGGTCTTCACACTTTAAAGATACCTTTAAAGATACCTTTATGCACCTTGAAAAACACCACATAGTGTGAGTCTGGGTACGCTCTTCATACACCATTCTATATTGAAACATTTTTCAAAGCACACGTACATGTATATGTGTGTATGTACACACATGTATGTATAAACTATTTGAGACAGTTTTACACATTGTTTTTTATTAATTTTTCACCTCCATATTAATCATCTGGACGGAGAGTTACTCTGGACCGCCCAAAATACAAAGAGGACACAAGAGAAAGAACCCGCTACGGGCTTACATATCTTCTAAAACCCAGTGAGTGGGGTACGCCCATCTATTTTGAATGTTCTAACACAGTCACCTCAGGGGCGTAACTATAGCACCGCAGCCCCCGCGGGGGGGCGCTATGCATGTGCGGGCGCCGGGGGCTGCAGTGCTATAGTTACGTTACACCCCGCCGCCCGCCGCACCATCCCCAGTCTTTACCTGTGCAGGTGAGGGGGACGCTGCGAGGCGGCTGGGGGGACTGACGCTGCGGGGGACGGACGCTGCAGCAATTACTTACAGCTGAGCCGGGCAGAGGGAGCCGGGAGCTGTCTGTACTGAAGAAGAAAAAAAAAGCCCATACAATGAATGGGCAGCCTGTGATTGGCTGCTGAGCGCTCTCTCAGCCAATTGCTGACTGGCTGAGAGAGCGCTCAGCCAATCACAGGCTGCCGATTCATTGTATGGGCTTTTTTTTTTTCTTCCGTACTGACAGTGACAGCTCCTGGCTCCCCCCGCCCGGCTCAGCTGTAAGTAATTGCCGCCTCTGTGTCCCCCAGCAGCCTCGCAGCGTCCCCCCCTCACCTGCATTGACGGCTACCTGGGGGAGCGGCAGGCGGCGTAGATGGAGACCGGGGGCGCGGCGGGAGAATATAAAGAAATCTTATTCAAAAGACCGGGCGGCCGCTGATTGGCTGAGAGCTCAGCCAATCAGCGGCCGCCCGGTCTTTTGAATAGGATTTCTTCCTATTCTCCCGCCGCGTCCCCGGTCTCCGTCTGCGCTGCCTGCGGTCCTCGCCTGCCGCTCTCCCAGGTACCCACAGATACAGTATATCGGATCTGACTGCGGGGGTTGGTGAGGCGGGCGGCGGGCGGAGGGGCGGGTGAGTGGCTGGGCGCCCTCCCTTTAACGGCGGGGGGGCGCCCAAAATGTAGTTACGCCACTGAGTCACCTGCAATATTGTGGTGTAATGCACAGCTTTTGAAAGAAACCTTTATATGTGTACCTCCACCTTCTAGTGGGTGAGTAAGGTGCGCATATATAAAGAAAGATACTAGAGCGGAAACAAGCCGAAATAGAGAGTAAAGAAAACGCTACGTGCATATACCCCGCCATACATACCGTGAGTGGGGTACGCCCGTTGTTATCTTCTCCAACCAAGATCTTTTGATTATTATGGGCTTCACTTTCATGGATGTTTTATAATTATTGGTCTTCTCTGTTGATTTCTCCCACACTATCGGAAATACATTGTGAGAGGATACCCACAATTCAGACGAGACCCGTCAAAGATACTGATATCTGAAGATACCTTCCCAACTGCCTGCGCCCTAGAAGTCTGGAACCCCCAATTGTCTTGTTTTTGGAAGGTCGACAGGTGTCTAGGTCAACATGGGAAATGGTCGACATGGGTTTAGGTCAACAAATGCGTTAGGTCGACATGGGTTAGGTCGACAGGTCGCGAGGTCGACATGTTTTTTTTTTTCTGTTTTTTTACCCGAATGTCGACACAGTTGGAAGTCAACCGTAGCCCCTCGCATCGCTCGCAATGCTTCGGGCACACTATTTTATTCTTCCACCACGCCCTAGTGGATGGTAGGGCATGAAATATCACCTGTCGGCACATGTCGGCTCAAAAAACCAGTGAAAAAAACCCACGTCGACCTCGCGACCTGTCGACCTAAACCAAGTCGACCCAACGCATTTGTCGACCTAAAACCATGTTGACCTTGTCCCAGGTCGACCTAGACACCTGTCGACCTAGAACCCTGTCGACCTTGTTGCCCATCAACCCAACGGTGTCGACCTAATGACCGTCGGCAAGTATGGATCCCATACCTTATATGCCTTGTGGTGAAGCTGTGTACACATGGTGCGATTTGGTCGCTGAGCGATTTTGGCTTATAATCGCTCGGCAATATATTGCTCAGTGAACCGTTTTCATCAGCGACCAGCGATTTTGGCTGAAAATTGCAATCTATTCTGTCTCATTCTGGGCCAGATGCACTAAGCTTCAAAAGTGATAAAATGGAGAGTGATAAACAGCCAGCCAATCAGCTCCTGTCTGACATTTTTCAAACACAGCCTGTGACATGGCAGGCATGAGCCGATTGGCTGGTTGTTTATCACTCTCCATTTTATCACTTTTGAACCTTAGTGCATCTGGCCTTCTGTCCCTACCTCATTTTGACTAGAAATCACTGGTCTCTGGTGCACAGGTGTAGTCAGGTGCTGCAGAGTGCTTTGTGCACCTGCCACCAGCAATTTTTAGCCATAATCGGAGCATGCTCCTTTGCCCACAGCACATGAAATCACTGGCAATATGGTCGCTCAGCGACCATATTGCCAGCGATATGTGCTAACATTGCCCCCGTGTGTACACAGCTTAAAACATGTTACTGAGATGTAATAAGCACCCACCCAATGTGGCCCCCGGCAGCGGCCTGTACCCGGTCTGCCTGATGCACATGGCATTCCCGTGCCCTAGCCACTGGCAGCTATATCTGCATGCACAGTACATTTTCTATGCAGCAGACTTACCATACATTGGACGTTAGCTCCCCCTGCTGGTGACATCTGGGAATTTGACTTATTCTTACATGTATATTTCTAAAGGAAAATAAAGTTTTTTTTTATATAAGAATTGACTCTATATTTTGTTTTTAGTTCCTCTCCTAAAATAGTGCCAGGTAAATCGTATAATAACCTACATACAAATAGTGGTAGATGCTCAAATTAGTTCAGTAATACTATTCAGGTGCATGCAAGGGAGGGGTTAATACTGAGTAAGTAACAAGACATTGGTTCCCCAGCACACTGAATAGTATTAGTAACCAATCTTGAACACTACATGATAATAGAATTCAGAGATATTGGTTACATATACCTGCGCAGGTGTATGATATGCCCCCAAGCCGCGTCAAGGCTTCTCTGTATATTGGGGGTCCCTAGTGCTATATCTAGGTGCAGGGTGTGGCACCCCAAAAACTATCATAAGCTAGGAGGCCCAGTGTGGCACGCCAGTGAGATACTAAGTGTTAATAATTAGTGATAGGAAGCCGAAGCTATACATAAAGAGAGAGATAAATGAAATGTAATTAAAATAAGAGAGAGATAGTGTTAGTGAGGGAAAAGTGTCAATAGAATGTAAGGGCATGCCGCACTAAAGCCACCCAGCCGTATAATCGTATAATAAACAGACAAACATGATAGAGACATTGCGGCTTTCCTATATACCATTCCTGGTACATGCTATACGGATCACTCAGCAGGCCAGGCAAGTGCTGCTTGGAGCAATCGCTCGATCACAGCTTACGTGGCAGAGTGTAGTCACCCACACCCCAGGCAGCAGCGGGACCAGCACTGAGTACAGTAAGGCAGCGTAGTCACCCGGGAGAAGCCTGGAGAGGAGAGTTTCGGCAGCTGCTCAGGGGTGGGGCTTGAGCGTGACGTCACTAAGCCCCGCCCCATGATGTTAAACATGCGATTTTGCGCATCTCCATTAAGGGGGCGGGGCTAAAATGACACGTTTTTGACATTTTTAGCTCCGCCCCCTCCTCTGAGACCCGCGGATTGCGGCATTTAAATGACGCGATTTTCGGGAGACTCCCGGCCATTCCAGGAGGGTAGACAACCCTGGTGAATATTCTGCAGTAGCGCACGCAGGGGGGGTTTCAGGGTACCCAGAAACCCCCCAGGAGTCTAAGGACCCTAGGCTGAAAGCTGAGGGTCCCCTCTTTCCATGGGTACAATCATTTTAAAAATCGGCCCTTGGGAACCGGAGATATCTGACTTCAAAGCAGTGGTCCCCATCCAAGCCTGTTAATTGATCTTCCAAGTCAGATATTTCAGGTTCTGTCTGACTCAGAGTTTCTCTGAGGGAAAATTCCAAAATCTGGGACTCTCCCCCATTGGAAGACACTAGTAGCTTGTCTCTACTGTTCCCAGAACCAGAGATATCAGCCTTCCAGCAGCTGGTTACTGCTCCAGCTCCACACACCTGGTATGTAGTTTTATATTCTCGTTGGCAGATTGCTCTGCCTCCTGAACTCTGATCCCCTAGTCCCTATTACCATTTGGTAGGTGGGATTCTCTAGTTTTTAAATCCATTAAAATCTAATAAATATATTTCTGGGAACTGGAGATATCTGCAGTCAGGCAAGCTGTCCTCCCACCAGAAAATTATGGATAATATGCCCACTCCACTATACACTTCTCCTCTGCATATTAAACATCCTCTACCACCCTGGAAGTTATGTGTCAGGGCCCCTTCATTCAGCCCAATTCCCCCTTCTCCCACCCCATCTCCCGCCATCTGTGCAGTAAAGGGGTAATTAGTGGAAATTACTGATCCAGGCCCTACATGCTGAGCGGGTGATATAATACCCCCTACCCCATACCCCCTACGGGACATCAAAGCTTCCCCCACCCCTACCGCTGGAGGATCAGTAGTGGCCCCAATACATTGCTATGCCCAGGGGTCTACACTGCTGTTGACGCCCCTGTATGTATATATATATATATATATATATATATATATATATATATATATATATATTGGTCTATCTATAATACTTTAAATGAGCCGGCATATACTGGGTCACCTAAGTGTCCATCTCTGTGCTTTGCTCCGCCCCTCTGGAAACCCCCTTCTGAAAATCCTGGGTTTGCCACTTTTCTGAACTACTTTTGGGAGCACCACCAACCAGTGATTGCTAATCAGGATTTCCCTGGACAGTTGTTTTTTATGTTGTTCTTAACCAATTGTTACCCTTGATCTTTTTATGTAATTCTGTAACTTAGCACGTGCCAACTTACTCTCTATCTAAACCTAGAATAGTTACTAAAAAGTAGGCAAGTATGACCCAGGCAGCAGCAGGACCAACACTGAGTACAGTAAGGCCGTGTAGTCACCCACATTCCAGGCAGCAGCAGGACCAGCACTGAGTACAATAAGGCAGAATAGTAACTAAGGCAGCAGCAGGACCAGCACCGAGTACACTATGGCAGCAGGAGTAAGTAGGTAGCACCTTCAGATTACCCTGAGGGGGAAACAACCTGGGTCCTTGTAGTCATAGGAAAGTTCATCACTCTCTTCTCTACACGCCCTATTTTAGGGTAAACTGTTACCAGGGTTATACCCATTTATATGAACCCCTGTAACATAGATGGGGTCAAGTAAGATTTCAAGGGAACTATAACAATCACTTTTGTGGCTTATTTAGGTAATTTAGCAGCAACATCTGTGACCTGCAGTTATGCTGTCGTTAAATATAAGCAACCACTGTGACTTCCTCTATATCTGCAGCTGATCGGTGACATCTGTTTTATTGGCTACAAATAATTTTATATTTGAGTATTATGTATTCGGTTCCTGGGAGCCCCTCCAGATAGGTAATACAGGAATACAACTTTGTTAGAATCCAATGTACCAGCATGCCCTGGATGAGATACACAGCAGGGCCCCTCTGCCACAGGGCACATTGTGATGTCACTGTGGGCTGTGAGGGCAGATTGTGATGTCACCATGGGCTGTGAGGGGGGTATAAAACCATCCGCTTGCTGCCTCCTGGCTCATAACTGATATTGCTGGACTAGAGCCAACACAGATCATTTCTCATTCTTTTCTGAAGACTGACGATTGAATAAGATGGAGACTAAAAGTGACAAAGCTAAAGATCATCAAGTGGCTGTCGCTCTGCGCGTCCGTCCATTTAATAGAACGGAGACTAAGAACCGCGCACAATGCATCGCCCACCAGCTGGGACCGCAGACAGTGCTACTGCAGGACCCTGGTGAGGACCCTAAATACATCCTGCGCTCGACCAGGACAAGAGAGACCACATTCAAATTCAACCAAGTGTTTGACCAGGCAGCGACCCAGGAGACTGTGTATAATTCCACAGTGAGGCCCTTAGTGGGTGACCTCCTATCCGGGTACAATGCTGCCATATTTGCCTACGGCCCAACAGGCACCGGGAAGACCTTTACTATGATGGGCAAGGCCCGTGAGCCCGGAGTAATGTATCACACCCTGAAGGACCTGTTTAATGCCATTGAGGAGACTGGAAATAGAAAAAACTTCTCTGTATCATTGTCATATGCTGAGATCTACAATGAAAGAGTCCGGGACCTTCTAAGACCTTCCTCTGGGTCTTTGGTCCTCAGAGAGGATCCCAATGGCAACACCAAAATAGAAGGGATTGCCGAGTTCACCCTTAGCAATCCTGAGGAGGCCATGGCCCTGCTGGAGAAGGGGAATAAGCGGCGCTCTGAAGCTCCCACCGCCGCTAATAAGACATCATCCCGCTCCCATGCAGTATTGCAGGTCACCATACAGCAGGAGGACATCGATGGTGTGAGCACAGCCAAGCTGTACATGGTAGACCTGGCGGGATCAGAGCGGGCAAGCCAGGCTGCAAACAGTCGCCAGACCATGAAAGAGGGAGGATACATCAACCGCTCCCTTCTCGCTCTGAGAACCTGCATCATGGGACTGCGTGACAAACCAGGCAGCCATAGAAACTATCGGGACAGCAAGCTAACCTGGCTGCTAAAGGGAGTACTGAGCGGGAAAGGCCGAATGGTCATGATCACACACATCAGCCCCGCGGACAGTGCCTATGAAGACGCCCGCAGCACAATGACCTATGGGAGCAAGGCCAAGTTCATCAAGACACGGGTGGATAGGAACCGTGTCTGTGTCCCCCATAAGATCCCCAAGGGGACTAAAGTGCTGCCGAAAGTCTCTCATCCTCCAGAACTCAAACACAAGACCAGAGTGCCGAGGTATGAGGATGATTATTATGTTACGAGACGCACCTCTCCTGTAGTCCCTAAGGCAAGGAATCTCCAGGCCTCATGCGAGATAAAGGCTACAGCTCGTTACAGAAAACGTTCCTCCAATTCTCAAGATCGAAGACCTCCATGGCGATAGGAACATCACTGGTGCCGGTAGGAACAGCACTCGGCCGACATAAACAGCACTCGGCCTGGCAGAAAGATGGGGATTAGGGCTAATGGCGATACCCCAAAAACAAAAACGACACTGGGCAGCCACCCCATGGGTGTGTTGGAAGAGCTGCTAATGATGTGTAAAATGCTGATGGTTACATCCAACTCATTGAGAACATAATAACTTGCAGAATTGACCCAGGACAACGGCAGATACGTCAGCAAGTTATACATGATTTGTGCTATTAGCGGGTTTATGGCATCCGTTATATAATGTGATGCTTAGATCTTATAAGGATTATGTTAGGGCAGAACCAGTAGAGGGGGGATGAGATCTTTGCAGCATCTTCCTGACATCCTCAATTCTTTATTTATTATTATTATTATTATTATTTACTGACATTGCACCAGCAAATCCCATTGTGCTCTAAAATGACCATCCAATCAGGTCCTGTTATTTTACAACCACAGTCTGTCTCACGGCAACAGGAACAGGTTAACATTGGGCGGATAAAGCTGCAGCTCCAGGCCCCCCACATAAAAACAGGCCCGTCACCATAACAGAATGATGATCACCAGACAGGGATCAGCTGCTCACATGAGACATTTGATAGTTTAGCGAGTACCAGTAGATGATGGTAAACATGCATGATTGGCAGTGCTAGACACACCCAATGGGCAATGCTAGACACGCCCAATAGGTGGTGCTAGACACACCCCTTTGACGGTGCCCCCCACTAATAAAATGGGCGGTGCACGCCTATGATGGCAGCGTAGTCACCCAAGCCCCAGGCAGCAGCAGGACCAGCACTGAGTATAGTAAGGCAGCATGATCACCTGCACCCAGGCCATACTTGTCTACCCTCCTGCATTCTGCAGGAGACTCCCTGAAATAGCAGCAATCTCCCTCTCCCTCATTAGTCTAGCAATCTCCCTCATTTCACCTAGCCCACATTACACTCTTAAATTTTTTGGGAAGAAAGGAATGAGCGATAGATATATTTACATTGAATCATCAGCACCATTTCCCAGCACTTTACCAAGTCATTTTAAATTACACCCTCACGCTTCTAGGTGCCACATTCACAACCTCTTTTCACAATCTCTCCATATAGGGAACTAGACACTCCCTTTAAGTGGAGCATAACACGCTCCCTCATTGGGGCGCTGTGCAAAATTCTATTACCAACTATAATCTCCCTGAAACTAGTTTTCAAAAGTAGGCAAGTATGACCCAGGCAGCAGCAGGACCAGCACTGAGTACAGTAAGGCAGCATAGTAACCTGCACCCAGGCAGCGGCAGGACCAGCACTGAGTACAGTAAGGTCGTGTAGTCTCCCGCGCCCCAGGCAGCAGCAGAACCAGTACTGAGTACAGTAAGGCAAAATAGTAACCCAGGAACAGCAGGACCAGCACTGAGTACAGTAAGGTTGTGTAGTCACCCGTGCCCCAGGCAGCAGCAGAACCAGCACTGAGTACAGTAAGGCAGCGTAGTCACCCAAGCCCCAGGCAGCAGCAGGACCAGCACTGAGTACAGTAAGGCAGAATAGTAACCCAGGAACAGCAGAACCAGCACTGAGTACAGTAAGGCAGCGTAGTCACCCGCGCCCCAGGCAGCAGCAGGACCAACACTGAGTACAGTAAGGCAGCGTAGTCACCCAAGCCCCAGGCAGCAGCAGCAGAACCAGCACTGACTATGATAAGATGCTGCCTGAATTATCTCTTATATATTTGGCTACATCTGTCACTCAAAGTGTGTGAGTGTGTCTCTAACGCTGGGTGGAGCCTCTGAATCACATGACTGACTCACATGACAGAGAACCAGCCCAGTGAGCCCACAGTGCCAGACACCCTCTGCCTCCCCATGCTGTCCAGGAACCTACTCCACAGCCACCAGGTGAGCGCCCCCCGCCGCCCCCCCCCTCTCGCGATTCGCGGCACACACCCTCCCGCGAACCCCCTCCAGCAATTCGCGGCACCCCCCCCCCGCAAGATTCGCGGCAAAACACCCCCTCCCGCGATTCGCGCCACACCCCCCGCGAACCCCCCTCCCGCGATTTGCGGCACCCCCCGCGAACCCCCCCTCCCACGATTCGCGGCAAAACAGCCCCCGCCCCCCCTCCTGCGATTCTCATGTGTCGACATGGACACCAAGGAAGTGCCACAATTATGTTAACATGTGTTGACCTTTCTGTGTTTATTTTTTCTTGTGGCAATTCGCCACATGTGTCGACATGGACACCAATGAAGTGCCACACTTATGTCAACATTTACATGTGTTGACCTTTCTGTGTTGATTTTTACTTGTGGCGATTCGCGGCACCCCCCACGACCCCCCCTCCCGCAATTTGCAGCAAACCCCCCCACCCCCGGGACCCCCCCTCCCGCGATTCACGGCACCCACCCCCGCGACTCACCCTCCCTCAATTTGCTGCACACAACCCCTCCCCCGCCACCCCCTCCTGCAATTCGCTAAAAACCCCCTCCCCCAACCCACCCTCCCGCGATTCACGGACCCCCCCTTCCCTTATGCCCACACGCCCCTATCACTACCCAGCTTCCTGCTCTCCTGAACCGTAACTTCCACCACTGGGGAGTCGCTGATGCTGTGTTGCCCACATACCCCTATCATGCCTCATAGCCCAGCCTCCTGCTCTCATGCACCCTAACTCCCACCCAGTAGGAGGAGACACTGACTCAGGGCCACCGTCCGGTACTCCTGTGCTGCCACGCTGGACCCTCACCCACTGGCAGAAGCTGCACAGTGTCCCCCACCCTCCTCTTTAGTCCCCCTTATGCCCACATACCCCTATCACTACCCAGCCTCCTGTTTTCCTGTGTCGTGACCTCCGCCAGTGGGGAGCCGCTGACTCAAAAACACCCTACTATACTATTGCACACACACACACACACACACCTAAACAACATGCACACACAGCCCCCCCACACCCAGAAATGTCACTGTACCCTCCACACTATCAATGTACATCTTACTCTGTAACCGCTTTTTAATTAAACAAAACAATACACCCCCCTTCCACATCATATGCTCTCTATTTAACACATTTCACCTATAACTCAAGTTGCAATACAGGCCATCTTACATACAATTGTATCCATATTCAGGGCCGGCGCCACCACTAGGCAGGTCTAGGCATTTGCCTAGGGCGCCGGCCACTGGAGGGCGGTACTGAGCCGCCGAGAAGCTATACAAACACTAAACTACAACTCCCAGAATGCTCCTGACCAGGAAAAGACCACAGCCTTTACTGATTGGCTATTGCTGTGACTATTGAACACTGATTGGCTGCTGTATGACAGCCAGAGAGCGCAGGCACATCGTCCGCTCAGCTATACACCACCCGGGATATGGCAGCGTGCGGGGGCCCTGCGTGCCATCTACTGCTGCAGGGGAATATCCTCCTCGTTAGGCAATGGCGAACTGTCAGGAGGTACTGCACTTCAGAGGCTGCAGGTGAGGAAGTGAGAACGCGCCAGACTACCGCCCCCCACGCGCCGGACTCCCGTCTGTGATTCCCCCCCCTCCTCTGTTCATCCCATAGCAATCTAGCGCCGCACCCCCTCCAGAGCACGTGGGTTGTGTCTGCCCCCTTTCCCCCTCCTCAGAGGCAATCCCCGTGCTGGACAGCCCCAGGCAACCTACCCCCCCTCCCCAGAGAGGAGCGAACGGGCGGGCGGGGGGGTAGGTTGCCTGGGGCGCTCACAGGGTTTGCAACGGCCCTGTCCATATTTCTCACAATACAAACGTTCGCAACTTAAGGGGGCGAAGTGTGAAGAGCGCACGTAGGGCGCGATGAATCACCTAGTCAATACATATTGGCCACCACAGCTACTGCCATCTAAAAAATAGAGGTAGCACTTCAAAGCCTATGGTATACTTGCCTACCCTCCTGGAATGGCCAGGAGCTCCCAAAAATTGTGTCCCGCTCCAGCCCCACGGAAGATTAGGCAAGCCTCCCTCATGCTGCTGGACCACCGCATTCTTCCCCAGCAAACTCCTATCCTGCCGGTCAAATATCGGCTTTCACGGGTCTATGCAGAGATGGTGGGGCTAAATTGATGCAAATCGTACCATTTTAGCTCAGGGTTGCCTACCCTCCCGGAATGGCCGGGAGGGTCCCGAAAATCGGGTCCCCCTCCCGGCCCTCCCGGAATCCTGGGCACCCCCGCTTAGCCCCATGATTGCCGCTACCTCCATCCTGCCCTTAGCGTTTAAATAACCCTATCTGCTGACCTCCACTGAGGGGGTGGGGCTAACATGTCACAAACGTGTCATTATAGCCCGCCCCCTCCACGGAGATCGTCAAAACGGGGTATTTCCCATCCTGGGGGCGGGGCTTAGTGATGTCACACTCAAGTGTCCCCCCCCCGCACAGATATCAGTGCTCCGGGCCCCAAGATTTCTGTTGCCGGCCCTGTCTCCCGGAGAACATAAATAAGAAATTACCCAAGGCATCGCCGGACGGGCAGAGGGCGCATGCACAGAACCCTGCAGTCGGCAGAGAACATTTCAGGAAAGTGATCCTTTTGGAGCCCCAGTCCCTGCAGGTGCAGATTGCGGCATGCCGCTGATAGGATCACATAGTGCAACGCCATCCTTGCCAAAGTGTAATGCCATCCAATGCCATCCCTGCCCCAGACTCTTCTCACCACTATCCATATGTTCCTTTCCCGTTGGGGCCCATTCATCAAGGCTGGGCAGAATATTACCGCCCCCGATGTGCTGAGCTGGGCAATGGGCATCTGCGCATGCGTGGTTAGTGCTGACCCCTTGCCGACCACACTGCCCCGGCAGCAGTGTGATCCGTAGTCCATAGGCTTCAATAGGTTATCGCCATCTCAGTAGCAACGGGATGCAATGCGCTGCGTCCCGATGCTGATACATCGTGCAGCTTCGCATCCCCATAGAAACCTACTGGGGATGCGGCTGGGGGCAGTGCAAGAGGGATACATTTGGGTGATACTTAATATTTGAGGCTAACCCCCAAAAACATTAAATTGAATGATAAATGGGCCCCAATGCCAGCTTGATAGATCTTCTGGTTATGAATGTGTTTAGAACACCAACCAGCAGAGGGCAGCATCACTCAACAGATTATTATTCGTATCCTATATTTATGCTGAGTGTGATACAAATCCATTTGGGCTGATGGCATATACCAGGCATGGCCAACTATGGCCTTCCAGCTGTTGTGAAACTACAAGTCCCATCATGCCTTGTCACAGTTTTGCTATTAGGGAATGCTAAAACTATGGCAAGGCATGCTGGGAAGCATCGTTTAACAACCGCTGGAGGGCCACAGTTTCGCCCTGCCTAGCATATATGGTGCAAATGTAGAGGTCTGGCAGCATATATGGGGCATGAGAAGTCTGAGAGTATACAGTATAATGGGTATGTAAAGGGGTCCGATGGCATAAAAGGGGGAATCTAGATGAGTCTGATGGTATATAAGAAGATTGTGGCATATAAAGTGTATTATGGCATATAAAGGACATGAGGAAAAGTCAGGGGTTATGAGCAGTGCGAGAGCATGTAAAGAGGTCTGATGGCAGATAAGGGGCATGTGGAGGGGTGCGATGGCAGAGAAGGGTCATCTGATGACATACACTGAGCATGTGGAAGAATCTGATGGCATATAAGGGGCATGCAGAGGAGTCTGAGAGAATGAATAGGGGCAGGGAAGCAGTCTGAGGGCATATATGGGGCATGCAGTGTGTAAGGGGCATGTGGAGAGGTCTAATGGCATGTGGTTGAGCCTGACTGCATATAATGGGCATGTGGAGGAGTCTGATTGCATATAATGGGCACGTGGGGGAGTCTGATGGCATATACAGGGCATGGTGAGTAGTCTGATGGCATATAAGGTACATGTTGGGGAGACTGATAGCACATAAGGGGCACATGGAGAGGTTTGATGGCATTTAAGGGGCACATGGAAAATTCTGAGGGCATATTAGGGGCATGTCTGATGGTGTTTTATTTTTGTACCATACTTTCAACCCTATATCACAGTGTACTCCTCCCCGAGGTACAAAATTCTCTATATGATTACCATGTTTTCCGCTGAACAGCGTTCCCCCTTTCACTCTTCTGCTTCCGCCCCTCGTGCAGGGGTATGTATCACCCACCTGATTATTTTGCAGTAATGTGTGTGCTCCGTGCTGATCCTACAACTGGTATAATAACAGCGAGGCACAAAGCGTGACAAGGCAGAATGTTTTCTAAGATGAAATGTAAAGATAAGCGACTCGGTCAAGGTGAAGCCATAAAGATGACTCTGCAGAAACCAACGTGACAGCCATAAAACAGGCCATAAAAGCAACATAGTAAATACTGTAAGAATTCAGACGAAAATAAGTATAGTACACAAACAGTCGGCAAAGTGCTGACGCACTGTGGACTTTATTACAAGGGAACAGAGCCAGGAGTCCTGTGGGAAGTGCTACTGTGCACACATAGGGAATAGTAGTAGTAGTAGTAGTAGTAGTACGTTTATTTATAAGGCGCCGCAAAGTGTCCGCAGCGCCGTACATAGCAAAGAAAAAACAAATTACAAGGTAACGTACAGGGTGTGTTGAAAAATACAGTATAAATAGGGGTATAGCTGGTAGAACTAAAATCAGCATCAGTTCTGAAGTAGGTGTCAAAATTGTCGAGGAGACTGAAGATGAAGTAGAGGAAGGGAAGAACAGGACAGGAGCACAGGTGAGGTAAAGAGGTAGGGTGAGTACGTGAGGAAGGAGGACCCTACTCATAAGAGTTAACATACTAAAAATAGGTGGGTGGACGAACGAAATACAATAGGATAAGTAGGAACGGAGGGGAACGGAGGCAGGATAGGAGGATCAAAAGAGGTTAGGAGGAGGGATAGGCTAGTCGAAAAAAGTGGGTTTTGAGGGAGCGCTTGAAGGAGGTAAGGGAATCAGAAAGCCTGATGGGTGGCGGGAGGTTGTTCCAGTGCAGGGGGGCAGCGCGAGAGAAGTCTTGGACACGGGAGTGGGAGGAGGTGATTAGGTGAGAGGTCAGTCGGCGGTCAGCGATGGAGCGAAGAGGACGGGAGGGAGTGTGGATAGAGATCAGTCAAGAGAGGTAAGGAGCGGTGGAGGAGGAGAGAGCCTTGTAGGTGGTGGTGAGGAGTTTAAAGAGAACTCGGAAAGGAATGGGGAGCCAGTGAAGAGATAGACAGAGGGGGGAGGCGGAGGTAGAGCGGCGGGAGAGGAAGATGAGCCTAGCAGCAGCGTTAAGAATGGTTTGGAGAGGTGCGAGGCGGGTGAGAGGTAGCCCAGAGAGAAGGATGTTGCAGTAGTCAAGGCGGGAGATGACAAGAGAGTGAATGAGAATACCACAATGTACTGAGCATACAGTCTCCATACTGATATGATTAATCCATTTCCAGAATGTGCGCATGCCGAAGACCACCCCCCACAGCCCACTGTGGCCTAGGGGCTACTCACTGCATAAGTAGTTCCGGAGGGGAACCCTCCACAGAAATGGCCACTGAGCATGTGCGGTCAGTAGGACAGCGCACATGTAGAGGCCCCCACAGCTCGCTGAGGGCATCACAGGGACCTCGTTCGAGGTCCATGTCCCTGTGGGTGCCCCACTACAAATCCTGCCAATGTAGTAACAATTTTGTAATGCAGCACCCACAGATTGCACTGAATTTGCCCCTATTGCCCCAGTGTATGACTACAGACCCCAGCCTGTAATATGTACAATATCTCACCAGAAGATGCAGTTACAACCAACCCATGGGCAGACTCAGGGTGGGGGGACTTAGGTTGCCCAGAACCCCCCTTCTCTTGGCAAATAATTCAAATTATAACAACATTAGCAATGGTATATAACAGGATTATTAGAGCTGCCGCCACATCATGCAGTGTGTCTGGTTCAGTGCACTGAACCAGAGAGCAGCTACCAGGAAGAAGAGACAGGAGCCTTAGCATGAGGTGGGAGGATGTGAGCTTAGAATGTACAGTTCTACACTATAGACCATGTGTGGTGTTAGATATTAGGACTGTAGTCCATACTGGTGGGGGGATTCAGGTTGCCTAGAACCCCCCTTCTCTTGGCAAATAATTCAAATTATAACAACATTAGCAATGGTATATAACAGGATTATTAGAGCTGCCGCCACATCATGCAGTGTGTCTGATTCAGTGCACTGAACCAGAGAGCAGCTACCAGGAAGAAGAGACAGGAGCCTTAGCATGAGGTGGGAGGATGTGAGCTTAGAATGTACAGTACTACACTATAGACCATGTATGGTGTTAGATATTAGGACTGTAGTCCATACAGGTTCCAGTGTATAAACAGACCAATGTGTGCATTAATATCCACGGTTGCTCTAACTTACTGCTCCCCCGGGGGGCGTGATCACGGCAGGACGTGAGTGAGAGCGTGCGTCTGTCCTCCCCCGTGTACACCACACCACGTGAATGGTGACTGCTCCCTTGCAACGATAGCAGCCACAGGGTGAAAACCAGCTCCACATTGCCGTTTGCCGCTTGCTGCTACCTGGGTAAAGTGAGTTCCTGAGGCCCCGTGAAAGTCGTAAGGCGGAGAGAGCGCAGAGGCACCTGGTGAGAGAAGGTGCCCGGCGCAGAGACGCGAGGTGACGCGTGCTGAGGGGTCCTGGGATGTCTGTCTGAAACTCTGCCTGTTTGAGTGTGCTGCGGTGGACGGACGGAGATAGCAGTGACAGCGTCAGGAGTGAGCGCTGCCCGCCGGCGCCTGCGGGTGAGAGACGCGGCGACCGGGGACAGCTTGCTCTGCCTGCCTTCAGTCAGCCTTCAGATGCCGGGAGCCTGCGGGTGAGAGCCGCCGACACGCCGTCCATCTACATCGATAAGAGACTTCCTGTAGGAAAGGTCTGGCAGCGAGGAACTAAGGGCAGCTGAGAACCGTCCAGCACTATACTGAGGTACTCTGGTATATAGCCGTATAGAAGGCTTCACAGTGTCAGCTTGGAAAGCTGGCAAGGCTGGGTTCAAATTAGACTTGTCTCGATTGTCGGACCCCCTCCCCGGTCCCTGGGTGTGAGGCAGGGAGCCGGGTTCGAATATACCGAGGCTGGTGGACGGAGTTGTTTGCTGGAGGCCGTGGCTGGAGGCTGAGGAAAAAAGAAAGGCCCGCAGGTGGTCCCTACTGCTTATAGTAAATTGCTTGCAGAGGCAAAATTACCCTATGAGAAAGGGGAAAAAAAATTAATTAAGAGCTGCATTTAGTATCAACTCAGTTTATCAGTTTGTGTAAACAGGTGGCACGGGCATCCTGTACCCTGGGACTATATCCTGTGTTAGTACTCAAGTGTGCAAAAACTTTAAACCAGGGGGGATACACGGCCTGTGGGAGATATCGTCAGGTGACTGATTTGACCGTAACTATGGGAAAAACAGGTCAGACAGCAGCGGCAGCGAGGTTGGAGAAATATGCCCGTTCACAGGCGGGAAATAGTTCACAGTCCAGTACTCCTCTTTCTACCCCTACTAAAGAGAGTAAAACTCCTGTGTCGCCTGAGGTTACGTTGCAACAAGTGCTCGAGGCGATCAATACATGTGAGACCCGCTTGCTTGAACAGATTAATAAAGTGCAGTCCGATATCTCCTTGCTCAGGAACGATGCTCAAGTACTGCGAGAGAGGGTAACCGAGGCTGAGACCAGAATCTCAGCGGTCGAAGACCTGGTTGGCCCATTGCAGTCTCAGGTTAAGGATATGAGTGGTCAAATGACTGAAATACGGCACAAAATGTCGGACATGGAAGGTCGACTGAGACGGAATAATATTCGTTTTATAGGCTTTGAAGAAAGGATTGAGGGTGATGCCCCGGAAAAATTCCTGTTAGACTGGTTGCTTCAGATATTTGGGGACAAGGCCTTTTCAGCCCAGTTCGCAATAGAGAGAGCTCATCGGGTTCCTGGCCGGGCTCCCCCTCCAGGAGGGCCTCCCCGGACTCTGATTGCGAAATTCTTAAATTTTAGGGATCGGGACTTGGTCCTAAGATTGGCCAGGGACAAGGTGGACTTCGTCTATAACGGCAGCAGGATTGCTGCCTTCCCGGACTTTCCTCTAGAGATCCAGAAGGACCGGGCTAAATTTAGGGAAATAAAAATCCGCCTGAGGGAGTTGGAATTGAAATATTCTATGCTCTATCCGTCCAAACTGAGAGTAGTGGCGGATGGGGCTACGAAATTTTTCTTCACTCCCGGGGAGGCGGCAAGGTGGCTTGATGCCACATATCCCGGAAGGAAGCAAGTCCTGGCAAAATGATAAGGTGTCTATGTTTCTCTTCCCCCTTTGCATGCTGTTTTCTATTTTACTTTTTAAGTGCTTACTGAGAAAAAATCTCTGTTGACCTCTCAGGCAGTTTTGAAGATGTGGTCCTTTGTTAAAGGGTTTAAGGCAGTATGTTGCATAAAATTGAGCTTCGGTGAAATTGCCGTTGGGGCGGTCCCTGTGGTATTATAACAGGGAATCTGGTGGTTCGAAGAGAGTTATTATTTGTACTGATGGTTTTTCGTCAGTGTTTGTAAATTCTTGTTTTTCTCTCTCCAGCCACCATGAATTGATTCCTTGAGGGGTGGTGTGGGGGTGTACGGGGGGGGAGGGGGGTGGGCTTCTTTGGTGGTCATTAGTAAATTGCTTCTGGGGTGTATGCGTTAGTGTAAGAAGTGGGATTGTGTTTGGATGGGGGGTAGGGATTTAGGTATACCAGGGGGGTTGGGTATACAGGGAGGGGGTGGGGGGCTGGGGGGGTGTGTTTGTGTATGTGTATGTCGTTATTTTGTGTTTTCATTTAGTCACAGCAACTTTAAAAATTCTTCCTTTAGTTGGGGCCCAAGGGGCCAGGCCGGCCGGGTGGTGACAAGAGGGGTTTCGGGTACCAGTCGGAGAGTACGGGATAAATGTAAAAAGTGGTTTACTGTTATTTTTTTCTCGTTAGATGGTCAGATTCTTGACCTGGAATGTTAGAGGCCTGAATTGTAGGGTCAAAAGAGCTCTTGTATTGCAATGTTTTGTGAATTGCGCACTCACTGGTGATGTTGTGGACCTCTTGTTGATGTTTAGACAAATGTAAGGCAACACTGTTTGTAAATAAAATCGTATTTATTAATACTTAAAAGGTGCATACACTCTGATGGTGCGGGGTTAATGGGGATGGTGGGTGTCCCTGTTGTAATATTGTTACAGGGACCTTCCAAGCTGCAGATCTCACTTTGTGTCTTCTGCAGAATGGTGTGGGGTATTGCAGCTGTGCTGCAGGGTTTGATTCACTCAGCAGGATCCCGTGGTTTGGCAATGCACGGGGTCTTTTCTCTGCTGATGTGTGGAGCCTGGGTGGGGGGTTAAGAGGGTAAATTGCAGAGCAACCCAGGGTGTGGATGGGTAGCAGCAGGTCAGCAGGATCCCGTGGTTTGGCAATGCACGGGGTCTTTTCTCTGCTGATGTGTGGGAGCTAGGTGGGGGGTTAAGAGGGTAATTTGCAGGGCAAATCGGGGTGTGGATGGGTAGCAACAGTCCTTTGGTTTCAGCGGGAGTCTCTTGCAGGGAAAAGGAATGTCATTGAGGTCAAGGCAAGTGTATGGTGGTACCGGGGGCTGGCGTCCCTAACCCACCGGTGGTGCACCGTGCACTTACCCGATACCTGGGCTTGCTTCCTGCAGGGGATAGGAACCGCGTCTTCTCCTTAGGTGTTCACCGGCGTCCTCACTTCCTCGCGATCGCCGGCAGTGGATCCACACAGCTGTTCCGGTTACTCGCGGCACTTCCGGGTTCGGCTTTGCGGCGTCGCCCGGGGTGTCGTGGGTCCCGTTTGCTGTGTGTGCTCAACTCCTCCTGGAGGAGACTGGTGTGTGGGTGAGTGGATGCAGGACTTGGTGTCCTTAGGTCCAACGCGTTTCGGCACTTTTGTGCCTTTGTCAAGGATGCAGTATGATTCCAATGTTCCTGTATTTCTACCCGCCTTCCTGTAATGTCATTGGTTGGGGATTTGTTTGTGGGCGGGGTTGATATCTGTCAGCTGTTATGCTGCTGGTTTGTATAGTGACACGGCCGTGTCACTATACAAACCAGCAGCATAACAGCTGACAGATATCAACCCCGCCCACAAACAAATCCCCAACCAATGACATTACAGGAAGGCGGGTAGAAATACAGGAACATTGGAATCATACTGCATCCTTGACAAAGGCACAAAAGTGCCGAAACGCGTTGGACCTAAGGACACCAAGTCCTGCATCCACTCACCCACACACCAGTCTCCTCCAGGAGGAGTTGAGCACACACAGCAAACGGGACCCACGACACCCCGGGCGACGCCGCAAAGCCGAACCCGGAAGTGCCGCGAGTAACCGGAACAGCTGTGTGGATCCACTGCCGGCGATCGCGAGGAAGTGAGGACGCCGGTGAACACCTAAGGAGAAGACGCGGTTCCTATCCCCTGCAGGAAGCAAGCCCAGGTATCGGGTAAGTGCACGGTGCACCACCGGTGGGTTAGGGACGCCAGCCCCCGGTACCACCATACACTTGCCTTGACCTCAATGACATTCCTTTTCCCTGCAAGAGACTCCCGCTGAAACCAAAGGACTGTTGCTACCCATCCACACCCCGATTTGCCCTGCAAATTACCCTCTTAACCCCCCACCTAGCTCCCACACATCAGCAGAGAAAAGACCCCGTGCATTGCCAAACCACGGGATCCTGCTGACCTGCTGCTACCCATCCACACCCTGGGTTGCTCTGCAATTTACCCTCTTAACCCCCCACCCAGGCTCCACACATCAGCAGAGAAAAGACCCCGTGCATTGCCAAACCACGGGATCCTGCTGAGTGAATCAAACCCTGCAGCACAGCTGCAATACCCCACACCATTCTGCAGAAGACACAAAGTGAGATCTGCAGCTTGGAAGGTCCCTGTAACAATATTACAACAGGGACACCCACCATCCCCATTAACCCCGCACCATCAGAGTGTATGCACCTTTTAAGTATTAATAAATACGATTTTATTTACAAACAGTGTTGCCTTACATTTGTCTAAACATCAACAAGAGGTCCACAACATCACCAGTGAGTGCGCAATTCACAAAACATTGCAATACTTACCCCAGGGTTCAATAGGCGAAAGAACCCAGAATCTGCTGCACCACGAAGCACAGTACCAATAGTGGAGCGCAAGACCAACCCCCTAGAACCACAAAAGAGCTCTTGTGTTGAAACAGTGCAGGAGCCAAGACTCCGATATTATTTGTTTGCAAGAGACCCACTTGACGAAGGATCGGGTGGGCTCCTTAAAACGTCCCTGGATTGGTCATATTTTCCAAGCCCCTTTCTCCTCCTCTTCCCGTGGGGTTGTGATTCTTATAAAAAAAACCGTGGTATTTGAAGTGGGTAGTGTAAAGATTGACCCGGGGGGTAGATTTATTTTCCTGGAGTGCGCTATTGATCATGTGCGGTTTTGTATTTTGACAGTGTATATACCACCGCCTTTTTCATACGATGTGGTGAGACTGGCGGTGGAATTTGCTGCTTCCTTCCCGGACAATCTGGTAATTTGTCTGGGGGATTTTAATAAGGTCCTCCAGCCACGTTTGGATAGATGGAATAAGTCAGAGAGGGAAATCTGTAGAGAGGGTAATGGGTTCTTTGAGTTTATAGAAGAAATTGGGTGGAAGGATCCTTGGCGACTGAGGAATCCCGAGTTACAGCAGTTTTCCTGTTATTCCTCCTCCCATAAAACATTCTCCAGGATCGACCTGATTCTTGTCTCAGTTAAAACTCTCACTAAGATCAGACATATAGATTACAAATCCCGAGGAATTTCTGACCACTCCCCGGTTATAATAGAGTTGGATTTAGATACCCCAATAGGGTTTAGATACTGGAAACTACAGGCATTCTGGCTTGAGCAAATTGGAGAACAGGAGGGGATGGAAGCCATGATAGAAGAGTATTTTGAGGGCAATGAAGGGTCCGCCTCAAATAATTGTGTTTGGGATGCCTTTAAGGCCTATCTGAGAGGGGTGGTTATTAAGAGGATAGCGTTTTTGAAGACCTCAAATCGCAAAAAGGTAAAGGAATTAGAAACAAAAATGATTGACTTGGAGAATGCCTTTCTGGTAAACAAGACAGACCTAGATAGGTCTGCGTGGCAGACTGCCCAGAAAGAGTGGGTAGAGTATCTCCAAGAGGTGACGTGTCGGAGGTTGGGGTTTGGGGCACATAAGTGGTATGCAAACTCTGATCGTACTGGGAAATTTCTGGCCCATCTAATGAAGCAGGAAAGCCCCCCTAATATCATTTCTATGATTAAGTTGGAAAATGGTCAATCGGTGATAAAGACCCCTGAGATCACAGAGCTCTTTTCTACACATTTGGAAGAAGTGTATAGATCTAAACTTAATCGTAGCAATGAAGAAATCGATGAGTACCTGGCTCGGGTGGACCTTCCTAGTTTGCTCCCCACTTCAAGCGAGATTTTGGAGGCCCCCTTGACAGTAGAGGAGGTGAAGGAGGCGGTCAATTCCTTTCCAGGGGGTAAAGCCCCCGGCCTGGATGGCCTTCCCGGGGAAGTGTACCAGAAATTTATAAACAATCTAGGCCCGCGGTTGCTGAAAGTTTTTCAGCATATGGAGGTAGAGGAGAGCATCCCTCAGTCAATGACTGAGGCTGCCATAATAATGATTCCCAAAAGTGGTAAAAATCCAAACCGGGTAGATTCATATAGGCCCATTTCTTTAATAACGGCAGACGCCAAGATATATGCCAAGATTTTGGCAACCAGACTCCAGACTGTGATTCATCAGGTGGTTCACCCTGATCAAACTGGGTTCATGGTGGGGAAATCCACCATGATTAATCTTAGAAGGGCGTATACTTATTTACAGGGCATAGAAATGGGGGGGTCGGACGCCTTGCTCGCGTCGTTTGATGCGAACAAGGCGTTCGACTCGGTCGAATGGCCATTCTTGTGGAAAGTGCTGCGGGCTTTTGGGTTTGGGGAAAAGTTTATTAAACGGATTTCTTTGTTGTATCGGGACCCTAAAGCCAGAGTGACCATTAATGGGTTTACGTCTCCCCCCTTCTCTCTCACCAGAGGCACGCGCCAGGGGTGTCCTCTATCTCCCCTGCTGTTTGCGGTGGTGGTGGAGCCTCTGGCGTGTGTTCTACGGACAGCCCTGGGGATTGGGAGCGGGGGTGGGGTTGGGGGATTCTCGGGGCTCTCTATGAACTGGGGCAAATCTAACTACATGAGGATAGGGGGAAAATTAGGTATAAGCCCAGCGCTAGATGTACAGTTAAAATCTGTGGAGAAATTTCGGTACTTGGGAATAGTGGTTGCAAGAAAATCTGCGGATTATATCCCCGACAATCTTATCCCGTTTATCAACGATCTTAAGTTAAAGTGTAGAAGTTGGGCAAGGCTCCAGATTTCACAGATCGGCCGGGTTAACCTGGTCAAGATGGCCATATTGCCCAAATTCTTGTACATTGCCCAACATTCCCCAGTCTTTTTCAAGGATGAATTTTTTAGGAAGATGAAGAGCATTGTCTCCTCATTTATTTGGAGGGACAAAGCGGCTAGAGTTAGAATGGAAATTCTGTGTCGGGATAGGGAGAGGGGAGGGCTGGCCCTTCCGGATTTTAAATCGTACTATATGGCCGCGCAGCTGGTACAAATTTGTGCATGGGTTAAACCAGAGGAAGCAACTGATGAATTACGTAAGCTGGTGGAGCAGGCGGATCCAGATTTCTCGCCTCTCCAAAGATTGTTTGTAAGAGAGCTCCGTCGGGATCTACCTCCTTTAATTAGCCAATCGGTTAAGGTATGGAGATGGACCTGCAACCTAACGAAAATGGTGGGTTTGGACCCGGATACCCCTATCTTATCCCTGCCAGGAATGAGGGCACTCAAAGAGCAACTAGGTGGGACAGTTTGGAGGATTTACGGAAACACGAATGTGGGTCAATGGTGCCAAGACGGGATAATAAAATCCTTTTCCCAGTTACAATCAGAGTTTGGTCTACCCAAGGAATTATTTTTTAGATACCTACAAATAAGAAGTGCAATGATGCAGGGGGGGAGGTGCGACTCTTGGGTTGTGGAGGAGGCTCCTTGTAAAATTTTTATTAAGCAACTTCCCAAAGGGAAGCGTATGTCCAAGATGTACCAGTACCTTCAGTCTTTTTCTCAATCAGAGGAGATGGGGGCCCTTCGGGCCAAATGGATTGAGGATATTCCTCAGCTGGACGAGTCTGGTTGGAGGGTGGCTGTGGCAAGTCCCCGGCACTCCACTAACTTAATGCGGACACAACAGGTCCAATTTAATATTCTACACAGGACCTACATCACCCCGGTTAAAATGAAAAAATTCGTGGTGTCTGCATCAGATGGCTGTCCGAAATGTAGGGGTAGGCCGGCTACGTTTGACCATCTAATCTGGAGTTGTAAGGATATTAGTAGGTTCTGGGGGGAGGTAAAGGAAACCCTTGCTCAACTAGGGGTTCCGAGAGCGGCACTAATTAAAATAAATATGGTCTTAGGGATCTGGAAGGAGGTCGCAGTGAACGGGGAAATGAGGCAATTGGTTAGAAACCTAGTGGCCCTCGCTAAGGTGATAATAGCTAGACGATGGATGTCACCTTTGGCTCCGCATCATGGAGAATGGGTCAATCTGGTAAATCAGACTAACGAACATGAGAAATACTTACATGCCTCAAGAGGTACGTCGGTAAAGTATCAGGGAATTTGGGGCCCCTGGAATAGGTCAGGTTATTACAAAACAAGTAATACGGAGGGGGTGGATTGGTAGGGGAGGGGGGGGTGGAGGGGAGAGAAACAGAGGGTTCTTTTTTTTTTTTTTTTTTTTTTTTTTCTCTTTCACTGCGTTAGTTGGTTGGGCGGCTAGTTCAGCCGTGGGTAGGCTAAGGACACGGGGGGATCCCCGGATCAGTATAGAGATCTGAGGCACCGCCCCACTATAAACAAAGTGTATTGACAAGCACACATATACACATGGTGCACGGTCACATCAGGGGCACTGCAGCTAGGAAACGAGCCCCTAAGGTAGGTATAATATGTTTAGCCAGTAGGCAATAAGACTCGCAGGTTTAGTATGCAGGTCCAGTACTGAGTCACAGTAAAGGGGGGTATAGATATAAGTGAATGTAAAGGTTAAGTAACTAGGATATATTCCGGTAGATAGAGGGGGGGGGGGGAGGGATGATTAGCAGGGGGGAGGGCGTCACATAAGATGTAGCACATAGGCACCAGACACGATCTCCCATATCGGATAGAGAGGAATCAGTAATGGGGGAGCACAAGACACCCTCTTTATCGTGAGCACAAGAGGAATATATATTTCATATAAACACAATTTTTTTTTTTTTTCTCTCGTTCTCTCTTTTTTTCTCCCTCCCTTTCCCCTTCCCTCCCTCGTCCCCACCCTTCTCTCTGGCATGCCTTCTGCCCTATAAAAGTTGGAGGCAGCTTCCAAAAGAGGTGGGAGAATCATAGGAGGGGGCAGAGGGGATAAGAGGAAGGCAACGGAGTCAGGAAAGGGCGATATAAGGGAATCAACACCCCAGGATACTCCAAGACAAGTAAATGACGGGATAGCAGGAGGCAGGAGAGAGAGGGGAAAGAGAATTGAAATGGGAAAGGAGGACGTTGAGGAGACATGGTGAGAGATAGGGAACTGTGACCCGGTGAATAACTTGGAAAGGGTAATCATGTTTTGTTGTATAAAGACTATAGGAGGCCGAATGTAAAGCTATGTTTGAATATCTACGGAGGCTAAAATGCTGTGACTGTTTATGAATGTATATGATTTCTATTTTTTATTGTCATTTGTCTATATCCGTGGTTTGTGTAGTGCCATGTTTGTATATGTTACTGAAAAAGTAAAATAAACACGTTAAAAAAAAAAAAAAAAAACTTACTGCTCCCCCAGACTCCCATACTTGCTTCAAACTTCCGTAGAGTGGGCCACTGCGGAAATCCCCTCGCTAGGAAACTTGCCTTTGCCCCTGACACCCCCTGCTTTCTTTGCCCCCCTGCAAAGGTCCCAGCTGTGAGTGTGAGTGGGCCAGGGAGGGTTTCCCGCTGCATGGGACCGGCAGGATGAGGACTGACCTTTGTCACTGAGTCAGTAAATAGCGCAGTTAGAATTGTATGACACAGCAGATCAGCACAATGACAGAGAAGTAATCTGGCCATAAAATAGCAGCCACCAAGCCCATGCTGTGCTGAAACAGTGACAGTGCAAACATGCAGAGTCCAGGTCAGGGATCCCACGCATTCCACAGTGTTTACTGGGCAGTAATGTGACTTTCATAGGGCAGTAAAGTGCAGCTATCAGGGGCCCTATCAGGGCTTACATACAGCATTGTACAGCACTATCAACAGAAGGCGCCTCCTGCGGCAGTACAGTCGCTGCTTCTTTCTGTGCTTACTGCGTGCATCTCGGAATGAGCCCCTCATTGCATGTGCTCTGACCCTGGTGCAAGCGGAACATTGCTATTTGCTAATGACGACTGTTTGTGATTGGACACAAATGGTGAAAACACACCCATGTATATAAACCCCCATATAGTGAGGATAACAACATCCCTGCAGCCAAAGTGGTGGGGGGAGACCCGCACCAACAGGTAGCGCAGTCTCTGCAGATTCCATGCAGTCCATCTATGTAATCTGCTGAAAGCGGTCCTCCAAAAATGGCCGCCTTGGAGGAGACAGATGCTAGAGGTCCTACTGGAGAAGCAGCGCATGCAGCACTAGCTGGAAGTGCCAGATTCTGGGAGCACTGGCGCGCTTTCAGCAGTACACCCTGGCAACGAGCATGTAACCCCTAGCAATCAGCAACAAGCATGTAACCACCCGCCAAGGAGTATGTAACCTCATGGCAAAGAGCAAGAAACCCCTTATAACAACCATGTAGCCACCGGCCACGGAGTAAACAAGTCGGATCTGTTTTGTCGGGAACGGCCATGGATTGTCAAATTCATGGCTGGTTCTCGACAATCCACGGCCGTTTTCACCGACATGCCCACTTTTCACTACACGACATTCAGAATATTGTGATAATATAGTGATCTGCATGCCGGACACATCTGTGAGTTATTCCCTTGTTGCACAGTGAGATGTACGATAGTGATCTGCAGGCCGGACACGTCTATGAGTTATTCCCATGGTGCACAGTGAGATGTACGATAGTGATCTGCAGGCTGTACACGTCTACGAGTTATTCCTGTGGTGTATAGTGAGATGTACGATAGTGATCTGCAGGCCGGACACATCTATGAGTTAATCCCATAGTGCACAGTGAGATGTACGATAGTGATCTGCATGCCGGACACATCTGTGAGTTATTCCCTTGTTGCACAGTGAGATGTACGATAGTGATCTGCAGGCCGGACACGTCTATGAGTTATTCCCATGGTGCACAGTGAGATGTACGATAGTGATCTGCAGGCTGTACACGTCTACGAGTTATTCCTGTGGTGTATAGTGAGATGTACGATAGTGATCTGCAGGCCGGACACATCTATGAGTTAATCCCATAGTGCACAGTGAGATGTACGATAGTGATCTGCAGGCCGGACACATCTGTGAGTTATTCCCTTGTTGCACAGTGAGATGTACGATAGTGATCTGCAGGCTGTACACGTCTACGAGTTATTCCTGTGGTGTATAGTGAGATGTGTGATAGTGATCTGCAGGCCGGACACGTCTATGAGTTATTCCCGTGGTGTATAGTGAGATGTGTGATAGAGATGTGCAGGCTGGACACGTCTATGAGTTATTCCTGTGGTGCGCAGTGAGATGTACGATAGTGATCTGCAGGCTGTACACGTCTATGAATTAATTCCATAGTGCACAGTGAGATGTACGATAGTGATCTGCAGGCCGGACACGCCTATGAGTTATTCCCGTGGTGTATAGTGAGATGTACGATAGTGATCTGCAGGCTGTACACATCTGTGAGTTATTACCGTGGTGCACAGTGAGATGTGCGATAGTGATCTGCAGGCCATACACGCCTATGAGTTAATCCCGTGGTGCGCAGTGAGATGTACGATAGTGATCTGCAGGCTGTACACGTCTACGAGTTATTCCTGTGGTGCGCAGTGAGATGTACGATAGTGATCTGCAGGCTGTACACGTCTACGAGTTATTCCTGTGGTGCGCAGTGAGATGTACGATAGTGATCTGCAGGCCGGACACGTCTATGAGTTATTCCCGTGGTGCACAGTGAGATGTACAATAGTGATCTGCAGGCCGGACACGTCTATGAATTAATCCCTTTAGTAGAAAATGTGTTTATGGGACAATGTTCTAGGGAACAGCCAGAGATTAAGGCTTTGCCTGTTAAAGGTATAATTAAGTGTAAAAAGGTGTCAAAAGTGAAGGTAATTAAGCAGAATATAATGTTGGCCATAAAGCAGAGATAGCGCGGCATTGGGAACCAGTAACATTTACACTATCAGTGTTATCGTGTTTTATAGAACAATAAAGTATGAACTAAGCAACACAACCGTGCAGGCTACACAACCAGCCACACATAGTATACAGACAACACAACCTTACAGGCTACAAAACCAGCCACACATAGTATACAGACAACACAACCTTACAGGCTACACAACCAGCCACACATAGTATACAGACAACACAACCTTACAGGCTACACAACCAGCCACACATAGTATACAGACAACACAACCTTACAGGCTACACAACCAGCCGTTTTTGTGGATTAGCAAAAATGTGTCTGGAAGTTAGCCCTTAAGAGCTTTTTGGGGGGAAACAAATAAACAAACATTGGAAATACCTGAAGAAGAAACATATTCAGTTTTTCGAAAGAAATCAAAAATGTTATCCTGCCCTCAAGAAGGGATGCTATGTTGACACTTTCGAACATTGGTTCAAGAAGATTTGGACAAATTGGAACTAAAACCAGTTAAAAACTTTAAAGGACAACAAAAATATAGGAGTTATTTCTAAATGGGATGTTGACTACACAAAAATCGAGTCTCCCGTTATATTGGTAGTATATATACTACCCAAAATACACAAATGTAAGGAAAACCCTCCAGGGTGCTCGATTGTAGCGGGTTCTAACTCGGTTTATCTAATTGGTCACACTTTATAGATGTGCGTCTCCAACCACTAGCTCACAATACACGGTCTTACCTTAAGGATACCATTGCTGTGCTCAAAGAGATTGATGTGATTGAATGGCATCCTGAATATAAATTAGTAACGTGTGATGTCACATCACTGTATACACTTATTGATCATGTGCTGGATAAAGAAAATCTGTCAAAAATTAAAAAGATTTCATGTTGGAAGGTATAGAATTCTGTATATTAATTAATAATTCTGTATTATAAGTATAATGATTAATTGAATTTGCAACTCACAGGAACAGCTATGGGCACTAGACTTGCGCCCAGCTATGCCAACCTCTTCATGGCATGGTTGGAGGACCATTTGGTATGGGAAGGGCATCAGTTTGCCGCAAGTCTAGTGTCCTGGCGTAGGCATATAGACGACATTTGGTTTATATGGAAGGGAGATGATCTATCCCTGTAAAAGTTCTATGAGCATCTTAATAATGAATATAATATTAAACTCACTTTCCAAATTAGTAGTGAATCAGTGGATTTTTTTGTTCTAACAGAGAATGTTGATGGTAACTGCCTGAAAACTAATAATTTTGTGAAGGTTGCGGATTGCAACTCATATATAGATGCAACCAGTAATCACCACTCAAATTGGCTCAAAAGCATACCACAATTTAAATGCAAGGGGTAGGATAATGAATCAATTGAAACCGCTAGATTAAATGGCAGATCTACAGATAGGAAAATGATATTGGGTAAGATGGACAAAATTCCACAGGGAAAGAGTGACATTGGAGTCCCGTTTATCACTAAAACCAATAGTAAACACGAACAAATAGAAAAAAAATCATAAGAAAAAACTGGGGTGTCCTAACGGGTGATCACAACCCTTAGGGAATATATTAAGGAGACCCCTCGGTTCATATATAGGAAAGCTAAGAACCTTAAGGACCAAATTGTGGCCAGTGCCATTAATATACCAGTTCCACCCAATTATAGTAAATCTAAAGGCTTTTGTGTAAATCTTGTGTAAATCTTTTAAGAATAAAGAGTCCAAAATGACACAATATAAATCAACCCAAACGGGAAGAATTTATGACATTGATTGTTTTATTACCTGTGGAACAAAATATTGTATCTATTAGAGTGCAGTTGTGGCCAACAGTACATTGGCAAAACCTCCCGTATGTTAAAAGCACGTTTATCGGAGCATATCCGTAATATAAAAAAAAAAAGGCTTGGACACTTAAAATGTGGCATGCATTTTAAAGAAAAGCATTGTATGGATGTTAAACATCTGTTGTCATTTGTAGGCATTAAGGTGGTTCAACCTCATTGGAGGACAAAGGAGAGAGGTGAACATTTGGTAAGCACGGAGATGCCTATAATTTATGAGCTTAAAACTTTGTCCCCAAGAGGTTTAGGGGATATGCAATGTGCCGCCGCTATTTCCAGCGTGGGAAATAGCGGTGGCTCCCTATTCAATGCTGTCATTAAGGGCAGCATTGATGCGGGATCACGGCAGAATGGGCCTGGCTTCAGAATCTGTTGGGCCCGTTCTACCGATAACGGCCATGGATTGTCGTTATTCGGGCTGCAGATCGACAATCCACGCCTGTTTTCACGGCCACGCCCCCATTGAGCACATCGGCAGGCGGGACATGGAATCATGTCTGTCATTATGCGGTCGATCTGCCCGCAAACAGGCCAGGATCACAGCTGTCAGCGGGGATCGACAGCTATGATCTCAGATTGCATACCCCCCTTAACCGCTGACTTCGAAATTAAATGTTTTTTTATGAATTAATTTTAGCAATATTTCTTTATAGTTATAGATTATTTTGATGTTATGTTAATATGTTTTATTTCTGTTATTTGTATATATCGTGGATATGAATAATTATATATTGTGGCAAAAAATTATCAAGTCCTCAAACAAATAGTTATGGCATTCCATCTACTTAATGAGCGCCGCTTGACACGGGGGAAATTTACTAAAGGAAATTTGTAAAAAAATAGGTGTATTTGTATCCAGAAATACACTTATTTTTTACATTTACTATCCCGAAAATACGGCAATTTGTAGTCGTATTGATGTGCTATCAATACGAATACGAATTGCCGTATTTTCGGGATAGTAAATGTCAAAAATAAGTGTATTTCTGGATACAAATACACCTATTTTTTACAAATTTCCTTTAGTAAATTTCCCCCTGAGGATCTGGAAAATCATATAGAAGTCTGCTGATGCTGCAGTGGAACGCATACAGCATGTGGTGGAACGCATCTGCATTCCAAATGAGTGGAAGTTACCGCTGTGGACGCACTTCTGCTTCCGGTATAACGGGGATTAGCCGGGATATTTGCTATGCCTGAAACGGAGTTATGTGGCCATATGGGACTTCATCATTAATATTGATTTAATTTACTTTATGTATGTATTTGTCTAAGTGTCTGATCATGTTTACTTGTATGTATATGTAATGATTTCTAGGAAAGTGTTGTAATGGATTTTAGGCTATTTGCCAATGTTTGCTCCACACCTGGATTTTCATGTGGCTGGTACCACATACCAGGGATTGGGGTATAAATATGAGGTACAGAGGAGAGTCATACACACACCCTGAGGAAGGACATAACCTGTGCGAAACGCATTGGTGTTTGCTGCTCGGTGCTAGGACGGATATACCACAGGAGGATCCAGTGCACTTGTCAACTTTTCCAACGGGGTCTGCTACTTATGTCTTCAGCTCAGTCCAGGTGAGAGGAAAACATGCTGTGCAGTAGTTCACTGTTCCTACTTGTAAAAACCGTCCATTTGTTTTAAAGTATCTATGTGTTTTTAATTTTATGGAAATCAGTCAATAAACCCCCCTTTTTTTAACGGAGGATTGGAGATGTCTGTTACTCTAGTCGAATAAGCATTCAAGATACCCTTATGTGAACACAGGGATTGTTTCCCAGGTCAGTACATTGATCCAGATTTACCATTTGTGATGTGTGGCAACAGATAAGTATAAAGATTCCTTTACATACAAATAGAGATTGATCTTAAGGTCAGTACTAACCTTTAAGGATTCTTAGGAGGTGGAGAGATATATAAATATAAAAATACGGTACTTGTTTCCTAGCACGGCCACACCGATTCTAATCGGGGGCATCGCAGGTAAAAAAATCTGATCGGTCGCATCACATGCGTGCTAAAAAATCGCATGCGATGGTCCCGACGCGATGCCCCCGATTTCCCATAGGGAACAATGTTAAATGCCTCAATTTACCCAAATGAACAGGGAAGAATGTTAAATGGTCCAGAAACCCCCCAAAACACCCCAGAACAGTGAAATGGCCCCCCAAAATTAGGTAACGCCACCCCACGATCAACGTGAACCCGAAGCGTGGCGAGCGCAGCGGTACGCGTCCTCCGACCTTTTCATACCCCCACTATCCGCGTGGAGTTGAGAATAGAATAGTGTGGCGAGCGCAGCGAGCCACCGAGCCCGAAGCGTGGCGAGCGCAGCGAGCCCCGCGAGGGGACGCGGATACCTTCACAGTTATACACGTCCCCTCGCGGGCTTCACAGGTGTCCGTGGCGACGCGGACACCTGTGAAGCCCGCGAGGGGACGCGTTTACCTGTGAAGGTATCCGCGTCCCCTTGCGGGGCTCGCTGCGCTCGCCACACTATTCTATTCTCAACTCCACGGCGACGTGGATAGTGGGGGTATGAAAAGGTCGGAGGACGCGTACCGCTGCGCTCGCCACGCTTCGGGTTCACGTTGATCGTGGGGTGGCGTTAACTAATTTTGGGGGGCCATTTCACTGTTCAGGGGTGTTTTGGGGGGTTTATGGACCATTTAACATTGTTCCCTGTTGATTTGGGTAAATTGAGCCATTTAACATTGTTCCCTATGGGGAATCGGGGGCATCGCGTCGGGACCATTTAATGCTTATTTAGCCGCATGCGACGCGACCGACGCGATTTTTTAACTTTTCAATGCATTTCAATGGGAAAATCGGGTCCATCGCGTCGGGGGCCATCGCATACCACTATTAAGGGCACAAGATCAATGCGATTGTGGCCGTGCTAGGAAACAAGTACCAAAAATACCTTTATAGGAATATAGGGACCAGAATCAAGGTCAATGTGGTCACATAAGAGAGGTCCATACAGAACACATGACATTGAGAACTGTCCATTCTAAACAGCACCGTTGGGATCCCACTATGTGTTGAGTGTTATTACATAGCATGATTGAGGAACCGGGGTAGAATTACCCCCTTTGGCCCCGTGTGTAGGAACATGATAAAACCAGGAATGTGTGTGTGTGAACAGGACCGTGTGTAGAGGCACAGGGCTGTGTGTGTAGGTACAGGACCCTGTGTGTGTGTGTGTGTGTGTGTGTGTGTGTGTGTGTGTGGGAACAGCACTGTGTGTGTAGGAACAACACCGCATGTGTAAGAATAAGGCCGCGTGTATAGGAAAAGGACCACGTTTGTAGGGAGAGGACCGCGTGTGTAGGGAAGTGTAGGGAGAGGACCGTGTGTGTAGGGAGAGGACCGCGTGTGTAGGGAGAGGACCGCGTGTGTAGCAAGAGGACCGCGTGTGTAGGGAGAGGACCGCGTGTGTAGGGAGAGGACCGCGTGTATAGGAAGAGGACCGCGTGTGTAGGGACAGGACCTGGCTGTGAGAGGAGCAGGCTGCTGTAACATCTTGTATGCTGTGAACGGTCCTTAGCACCTTTAGCATTTTACTTTTTTAAGACTTTTTGAGCAATAAACATCTTGCCTTCACAATGAGTGCATCCATATCCTGCAACCAGCAGAATTCCGCAAAATGTAATTGTTTTCCATCTGTCCTGGACTGAGCCCGGCGTTTCCAAGCTCCACCCTCTGCCAGTTACCATGCAGGGCCTGGTACAGGTAAGGAACCAGTGGGGATTGGCTAACACCAATCAGGAGGTGTGTCCACAGCGTGTCTATGCATACGCAGTAAAAGCAGTTCCATTTGCCGCTTGAAGGAGCTTCGTGACGGCGATGATTTACCAACCGTCTGCACAGTGGGTGGAGTCAGTAACAGGCGGCTACTGACGGTACGATGGAATCCTCTATTGTCCCAACATCCTATCTTCAATAGAACTCCATATGGTCATGGAGCACAGGCCAGTTGGGTGCACAGAGATTACAGAGCACTTAATCACTGAGCCTCTTATGGCGTTCTTAGCAATGGTCCATTGCCTAGACCAGCCTGAAACGGTTCCGTCAGGACCACTAAGGGCTATTTCACATGCACCGGCTCCTGCCGGGCAGCAAAACCCCGCACGCCCAGGAAGCCGTGCCATACACAGCAGTTTACAATGGTGGGGATGGCCACAGCCCGGCAGCCATCCCTTCCAGTGGTGGGATCCGGCTGCAACCGAGCGGCCGGATCCCTGTCCATTAACAACTACTGTGTGCAGCACCGAATTTGGCCGTGCGGGGTTTCGCCGCCCGGCAGGAGCGGGAGCGTGTGAAATAGCCCTATGGCAGCACTAAAGGGGTTAACCTGTCGTACCGTGTCCCCAGCTTAGCAATTTGTCACCTCGAAGCCTCTCAGCGAATCGCGGCTGATTAAATTAATAAATGCAGTCCCAATCTAAGGCGAGTTAATTGGGATGATTTATTTGGCTCTGACAGTTTTATGCATCTTTGATGAAGCATTATGAGGTTTGTTTTTTATTTTGCATAATTGAACGTGAAGCCTGGAGCTGGTTCCGTCAGCGTCTTCCCATCACAGCGCAGTCTCTTAAGACGCCTGTATTTATGATTTATCTGTCGATGGCGGATCTGCCGCTGTTTGTTGCGCAGCTGTCAGGGTGACAAATCTGCTTAAAACAATCTCTTGAATCCCTGGGTTTTCTCCATAAATCTTGCGCCGCGCGGATAATTCATTCAAAGTTCTGAAATATCTATTACTTAGTACTTATGTAGCAACAAGTGAGATATAAATGTGTCTTTCGCTCTCATTTGCTGTGCCATTACAGTCTATTGGATGTCATGCATCAAAGCGTAAATAGACTTGTCAGATACACTTGTGCGTTAACTTGTTCATGGCTAGACAAGATTAGAATTCATTGTTCCGTCATATAAAACCCATTAGTCATGGGCACACTGACCACCCCTATTGCGGAGGGTTCGGCAGTGAATTAGGCTGGCAGTCCGGATTACAGGTACTGGGAATGATGTGGCCTGAGACGCAGACATCCATTTTTAGCCCTTGCGGACAGTGGAACACCACCCGTGGATCTTAATGTTCCACCATCTGTGTATGGGGATGCAGTCAATTTCCTGGCGGTCGGAATCCCGGCGTTCAGAATCCCGACGCTGGAATCCCAAAACTTTCTCCCTCCGTGGGTGTCCACGACACCCATAGAGGGAGAATAAATTAGCGTGCCGAGCGTAGCGAGCCCGCCAGGGGGGGGGGGGGGGGGCGCTCCACGTCCCCTACTTGTCTGGATTTTGGCGGTCGGGTTTCCAGCATCAGGATTTGGAACGCTGGGATTCCGACCGCCTGGATTCCGACCGCCTGGATTCCATACTGAATCCTGTGTATGGGGTATGTATAGGTGATTACAGAGATGTGGAAGCAAAGGGAAGGGGCAGTGTAAGGATGAGGGGTGTGCCACGCTGATGGGGCATTTATAGGTGAGGGCAGAGATGAGGAAGCACAGGGCACAGTGTAAACGCTGGGAGTGTCTGGGGAAAGGCAGGCGTGCCTAGCAAACCACTGGGAGTGTCTGGGGAAACGCAGGCGAGCCTAGGAAATGCTGGGAATGTCTGGGGAAATCCAGGCGTGCCTAGGAAACCGCTGGGAGTGTCCAGGAAATGCAGGTGTGCCTAGGAAACCGCTGGGAGTGTCCAGGAAATGCAGGCGTGCATAGGAAGCCGCTGGGAGTGTCCGGGGAAACGCAGGCGTGCCTAGGAAACCTCTGGGAGTGTCCAGGAAATGAAGGCGTGCCTAGGAAACCGCTGGGAATGTCCGGGGAAACGCAGGCATGCCTAGGAAACTGCTGGGAGTGTCCAAGAAATGCAGGCGTGCCTAGGAAACCGCTGGGAGTATCCTGGGAAACGCAGGCGTGCCTAGGAAACCACTGGGAATGTCCGGGGAAACGCAGGCGTGCCTAGGAAACCGCTGGGAGTGTCCAGGAAATTCAGGCGTGCCTAGGAAACCGCTGGGAGTGTCCGGGGAAACGCAGGTGTGCCTAGGAAACCACTGGGAATGTCCAAGGAAATGCAGGTGTGCGTAGGACACCGCTGGGAGTGTCCGGGGAAACGCAGGTGTGCCTAGGAAACCACTGGGAATGTCTGGGGAAATGCAGGGGTGCCTAGGAAACCACTGGGAGTGTCCGGGGAAACGCAGACGTGCCTAGGAAACCGCTGGGAGTGTCCGGGGAAATGCAGGCTTGCCTAGGAAACCACTGGGAATGTCCAAGGAAATGCAGGTGTGCCTAGGACACCGCTGGGAGGGTCCGGGGAAACGCAGGTGTGCCTAGGAAACCACTGGGAATGTCCGGGGAAACGCAGGTGTGCCTAGGAAACCGCTGGGAGTGTCCGGGAAAACGCAGGCGTGCCTAGGAAACAGCTGGGAGTGTCCGGGAAAACGCAGGTGTGCCTAGAAACCACTGGGAATGTCCAAGGAAATGCAGGTGTGCCTAGGAAACCGCTGGGAGTGTCCGGGGAAACGCAGGTGTGCCTAGGAAACCACTAGTTCTGTCTGGGGAAACGCAGGCGTACCCGAGTGTTACAGGGGAGGGTGTGTGATGTCAGCACCAGGACGGATATGCCTGTTTCCATCGCACCGCTGACTAAGTCTCTGGCTACTTCTGAGCCGGCGATGACTGGTGCCCGGTGTAACCATCATTTGATGGTGAGCCGGTTATGATGGGTTTTGGACATCTTCGCTCGTTGTAACATCGATCGCATTAATTCCCAATGTGGGATTTCACTCTAGCAGGGCGGTGTCCTAACTGATTGCTGCCCGTCACACATGTGCGGCTGTGCCTTCAGGTCTGAATTAGCCCTAACACTGTATTTGATGGTGTAGTAATAAAGGTGGCGTCTTACTTTAAGCTGGATGCAGCGATTCCGCCATTACATAATGTGATTTATAGGACATTCAGTGCTTACAATGGGAAAACTTTGCAGAAAGTTCCGGCAGCACTGCGCACTGTGCGCGGATTATTGGCCATCACTTCTCATTATTGCATTTCCATTGACCTGACCTAGCGATATCTAATTGTCCCCTGACAAATGAATCACGCTAATTGCCTTAATGAGATTGCTGTGAACTTCTACTTTCCTTACGTCCCTGCAATTATTTTTCTTCCCCAGACTCAGCCACATCTCCGCCGATTATTTGGGGAACTGTAAGTGGCTGCAGCTCAGGGAAGTGACAGGCGCGGCGCTGACTCGGGGGGTACGTGCTAAGTTATGGGGGCTGCGGGGATCAGTCTGCGTATGTGTCTTATCCAGCACACTGGGCCCTATTCTGGTTCACTCTTTCTGACAAAATCCTTCTTAGATGGACAAAACCATGTGCACTGCAGGTGGGGAAGATGTTACTTGTGCAGATATAATTAGATTTGGGTGGGGTTTTACTTCAAAGTGAGATCTGTATTGCAGTGTCAAAATAAAGCAGCCAGTATTTTCCCTGCACAGAAACAAAATAACTCGCCCAAATCTAATTCTCTCTGCACACGTTATATCTGCCCCACCTGCAGTGCACATGGTTTTGTCCATCCAAGAAGGATTTTGTCAGAAAGAGTGAACTAGAATAAGGCCCACAGTAAGGATCCCAATAGCACAATCTTATGCTAACGGGCAAAACCATGTGCGCTGCAGGGGGGCAGATGTAGTATGTACACCTGGGTAACACCCTGCTGCGCTGCAGAGGGCAGATGTAATATGTGCAACTGGATTACACCATGCTCCGCTGCAGGGGGCAGATGTAACACGTACGCCTGAGTAACACCATGCTGCGATGCAGGGGGCAGATGTAACATGTACATCTGGGTAACACCATGCTTACCTGTAGGGGGTGGATGTAAAATGTGCACCTGGATAACACGATGCTGCGCTGCAGGGGGGCAGATGTAACATGTGCAACTGCGTAACACCATGCTGCGTTGCAGGGGGTAGATGTATGTTGTACACCTGAGTCACACCCTGCTGTGCTGCAGGGGTGGATGTAACATGTACACAACAGTAACGTTGTGCTGCACATTACACCCGGCAATAGACGTGGTGCTGCACATTACAACTGGCATTACAAGTGGTGCTGCACATTACACCTGGCATTAGACGTGGCGCTGCACATTACACCTGGCATTAGACGTGGCGCTGAACATTACACCTGGCATTAGACGTGGCGCTGCACATTACACCTGGCATTAGACGTGGCGCTGCACATTACACCTGGCATTAGACACGGCGCTGCACATTATACCTGGCATTAGAAATGGCGCTGCACATTACACCCTGCATTAGATGTGGCGCTGCACATTATATCCGGCATTAGAAGCGGCGCTGCACATTACACCTGGCATTAGACGTAGTGCTGCACATTACACCTGGCATTAGACGTAGTGCTGTACATTACACCTGGCATTAGACGTGGTGCTGTGCATTACACCTGGCATTAGACGTGGTGCTGTGCATTACACCTGGCATTAGACGTGGTGCTGTGCATTACACCTGGCATTAGACGTGGTGCTGTGCATTACACCTGGCATTAGACGTGGTGCTGTGCATTACACCTGGCATTAGACGTGGTGCTGTGCATTACACCTGGCATTAGATGCTGCTTTTCACAGTACACTCTTGGCACTGCACATTAAACCTGTCACAAACCACGTTACAAACTCTGGGAATGTTGCGCCTAGCCTTCCTCTGAGTGGCATCCTACAAAGCAGCTATATGTACAAGCCGCCCCTGTCTGTATGGCACAGGTCACTCTGGCACATGGGCACCATGGAAGCCTCGCCTACTGTACTGCCATAGCGGCTATGCGTTCTCCTGACTGAAGAACACGGAGCTATCTCTCACTCCCCTGTTAATTCTGCAGTGTCTGGAAGTGGAATGAATTAATAATTCAGTAAAGAAACTGTGTGATTGGGATATTAACAAGGTTCAGATAAATGGCGGCTTCACAGATGACAACAGTCTGTAACACGCTCACATCACAGGTGACATCACTCTGTAACACGCTCACATCACAGATGACATCACTCTGTAACACGCTCACATCACAGGTGACATCACTCTGTAACACGCTCACATCACAGATGACATCACTCTGTAACACGCTCACATCACAGATGACATCACTCTGTAACACGCTCACATCACAGATGACATCACTCTGTAACACGCTCACATCACAGGTGACATCACTCTGTAACACGCTAACATCACAGGTGACATCACCCTGTAACACGCTCACGTCACAGGTAACATCACTCTGTAACCCGCTCACATCACAGGTGACATCACTCTAACACGATCACATAACAGGTGACATCACTCTGTAACACGATCACATCACAGGTGACATCCCTCTTTAACACGCTCACATCACAGGTGACATCACTCTGTAACACGCTCACATCACAGGTGACATCACTCTGTAACACGCTCACATCACAGATGAAGACACTCTGAAACAAGCTCACATAACAGGTGACATCACTCTGTAACACACTCACATAACAGATGACATCACTCTATAACATACTCACATAACAGATGACATCACTCTGTAACACTCTCACATCACAGGTGACATCAATCTGTAACACACTCACATCACAGGTGACATCAATCTGTAACACACTCACATCACAGATGACATCACTCTGTAACACACTCACATCACAGATGACATCACTCTGTAACACGCTCACATCACAGGTGACATCACTCTGTAACACGCTCACATCACAGGTGACATCACTCTGTAACACGCTCACATCACAGATGACATCACTCTGTTACACGCTCACATCACAGGTGACATCACTCTGTAACACGCTCACATCACAGGTGACATCACTCTGTAACACGCTCACATCACAGGTGACATCACTCTGTAACACACTCACATCACACTCACACAGGGGACATCACTCTGTAACATGCTCACATCACAGATAACACTCTGTGTAACACACTCACACAGGTGACATCACTCTGTAACACGCTCACATAACAGGTGACATCACCCTGTAACACGCTCACATCACAGGTAACATCACTCTGTAACCCGCTCACATCAAAAACGACATCACTCTGTAACACGCTCACATCACAGGTGACATCACTCTGTAACACGCTCACATCACCGGTGACATCACTCTGTAACACACTCACATCACCGGTGACATCACTCTAACACGATCACATCACAGGTGACATCACTCTGTAACACGATCACATCACAGGTGACATCACTCTTTAACATGCTCACATCACAGGTGACATCACTCTGTAACACGCTCACATCACAGGTGACATCACTCTGTAACACGCTCACATCACAGATGAAGACACTCTGAAACAAGCTCACATTACAGGTGACATCACTCTGTAACACACTCACATCACAGATGACATCACTCTGTAACACACTCACATCACAGATGACATCACCCTGTAACACACTCACATCACAGATGACATCACCCTGTAACACACTCACATCACAGGTGACATCACCCTGTAACACACTCACATCACAAATTACAGCAATCTGTATCACGCTCACATCACAGATGACATCACTCTGTAACACACTCATATCACTCTGTAACACACACATATCACAGGTGTCATCACTCTGTAACACACTCACATCACAGGTGTCATCACTCTGTAACACACTCACATCACAGATGACATCACTCTGTAACACGCTCACATCACAGGTGACATCACTTTGTAACACGCTCACATCACAGGTGTCATCACTCTGTAACACACTCACATCACAGATGACATCACTCTGTAACACACTCACATCACAGGTGACATCACTCTGTAACACACTCACATCACAGGTGACATCACCCTGTAACACGCTCACATCACAGGTAACATCAGTCTGTAACCCACTCACATCACAAACGACATCACTCTGTAACACGCTCACATCACAGGTGACATCACTCTGTAACACGCTCACATCACCGGTGACATCACTCTGTAACACACTCACATCACCGGTGACATCACTCTGTAACACACTCACATCACAGGTGACATCACTCTGTAACACGATCACATCACAGGTGACATCACTCTGTAACACGCTCACATCACAGGTGACATCACTCTGTAACACGCTCACATCACAGATGAAGACACTCTGAAACAAGCTCACATTACAGGTGACATCACTCTGTAACACACTCATATCACAGATGACATCACTCTGTAACACACTCACATCACAGATGACATCACCCTGTAACACACTCACATCACAGGTGACATCACCCTGTAACACACTCACATCACAAATTACAGCAATCTTTATCACGCTCACATCACAGATGACATCACTCTGTAACACGCTCACATCACAGATGACATCACTCTGTAACACACTCATATCACTCCGTAACACACACATATCACAGGTGTCATCACTCTGGAGGTTATTCTGGTTGGTGCGTATATTTCCGAAATCTTTCGGAGCGGTCCGCACGCCACGCTGTGCGGACATCGTCCAAAGAAACGCCCACCGGACCTCCACATATGGACGGACTCACACTAGAAGAACAGGGCGTGTTTACGGACGACATCCAAACCTTGCGTGTGCGGTGGATACACACATATTCTGCACGGTCTTACAGCGTCTGCGCGGTCTTACCGCGTCAAAACGGACGGGAACCTGGCCGTACGCACCGATGCGGTGTATTAACGCAAAAATCACCACTCTTATCTGAACTCCGAAATCGGTCACATGACACACTTATGCAATTAGGTGTCAAAAAACATGCTTTTTCCATTTTGTGCTTGACCTTAGTGTAATAAATTTATATTTTGATCCCCAAATGTGTGGTTTTATTGGTAAATGTACAAGTGACATGTATATTTATATTAGTGATAGGAAGTTCTGTCCATTGCTTGCAGTGTAAATGTGTGTCAAAAATGCAGCATATATTTGTGCGTTTAGTAATGGTCCATTTAAGCTGCAATGGTTTCAATTGAAGCACTGACAAGAGTGTAATTAATGAGTAATGAGTAAAGGAGTGGATTGTATTGTGTTCAGCTGACATTGGTTGAGGTGCGCCCGTACTGATTGGGCGATCCAAATGCCTAGCGCATGACCGAGTGGTGTCCGCAAAGCAATACTTGCTTATGAAGACCGCATATTTCCTGCCTTTTTGTTCGTCTGCATTTGGTGTGCTGTCCGAATGTACGCGTACCAGAATTAGTGCACTCCCTCGTGTACACCCAGTTTAGCCCACTTTGAAACTACGCCCCTGTGTACTTCCGAATGACGCCCATAATACGCCCATATCTCCAGAGTGAATGCGGTGCACATTTCTGTACGGTATTAGTGCGAACAAGTACAGAGACCTTGCGTGGCACATGCGCATAGCGTTGCCCACGCATGCGCAGACGGCTAAAAAACGCCATCCGAAAGAGTACGGGAAAGTACGCACAGACCAGAATAAGGCCCTCTGTAACACACTCACATCACAGATGACATCACTCCATACTTGCCGACTTTGGCATACTCCTTTCCGGCAGAAGCCCGGAGAGGAGTGAAAGGGGGCGGTTAGAGGCTTCGTTTTGGGGGCGGGGCACGGGTGATGTCATCAAGCCCCGCCCCCATGACGGGCTGAAGCCTCAATTTGCGGGTCCGTGGGTGGGGGGAGGGGCTAAAAATGACGCGAAATGCCGCGAATTGCGTCATTTAGCCCGCCCCCTCCCCGAGGACCCGCGAAAGTCATAGTTTTTAGACCGCGGGGAGAGGGGGAGCCGGGGCTGTAGGGAAATGCGGGAGACTTGCCCCCCTTCCCGGGGGACCGGGAGGGGGACCCGATTTGCGGGACCCTCCCGGCCATTCCGGGAGGGTAGGCAAGTATGCATCACTCTGTAACACGGTCACATCACAGGTGACAACACACTGTGTAACACACTCACATCACAGATGACATCACTCTGTAAGGCACTCACATCACCGGTGACTGTAACACGCTCACATCTCAAGTTTTTACCACCGGACAATCAGCTCCTACCTGTCATTTTTCAAACCAATCCTGTAACTTCAGTTAGGAGCTGATTGGCTGGTGATAAAAACCAGACACTTTATCACTTCACTTCGCTTAATAAATCTGCCCCATAGTATAGTATGAAAACTACCTTTTAAAATAAATAAATGAATGAAACACTTATGTAGATCTTATTCATGTCGACAATGTCCATCGCACCCTTAAGCTTTTGTATACGTTCTGTTAGTGTGGAAAATTCTAGTGACTGTCGACCTAGAGTAGACACTGACCGCATATACCGGCGGAACGCATGCTTACATGAAGAGTTGAAAACACATTCAATATCATACCCTCCCCGCCCCCTGTCACTCACACGGGCGCCGCCAACGCTCTCCTGACACGTGACGTGACCATGCCGTACTCGCCCTGGCAACAGTGTATCTTCCCTGCTGGTCACCACGGCAACGGCCCTTGGCTTACAGGCACTCGCGAGACTTCCGGCCCGGAAGCAGGAAGTGAGAGAGCGGCGCTGTCGGACTCATGCAGGGGGCGTGATACCGGCTCTACCGACCGAGCTGCGGGGGGATGGAGGGGCCACAGGCCGCGGGGCCCATGCTGAGGACGGGGAGAGGTGCGGAGACCCACTGTAAGTGTCCTTATACCCGGGGGGAGGCTGGGGTAAGATTAGGGTCTCCTGCTAAGGGAGCTCTATGGCAGGTGTCCAATGGGGTCATCTGCTTAACCAGCTCTATAACAGGGGGTGTACTGGTGTCACCTGTGAGGGAGCTCTATGGCTGTCGGTGTAATGGGGTCAACTGCTGCGGGAGCTCTGTGGCTGGGGGTTACTGGGATCACCTGCTGTGGGAGCTCTATGGCTGGGGATGTAATGGGGTCACTTGCTGAGGGAGCTCTATGGAAGGGGGTGTAATGGGGTCACCTGTTGAGGGAGCTCTCTTTCGCTCCTTCCAAATGGCTGACCCTCTCATTTCAGCTGTCACTGGCTGCCTGACGGGTGCCGGATGGGGTCCCGATAGTCATTTACCCGACGTCAGGATCCCGACTGTTAAAACACTGACAGACGGGTTCCTGGCTGCCACCGACTTTTCTCCCTCGTGGGGGTCCACGACCCCCATAGAGGGAGAATAGAATAGGTAGCGAGCTACTGTGCCCGCAAGGGGCTTTGTTGCGCTCGCCATGCTGTCTGAGTCTGGCCAGTCGGGCTAATGACTGTCGGGGTCCCGACTGTCGGAACCCTATACAACACCCCTGCCTGACAGCCAGTTACATGCTCTCTCCTTACCCTGCTGGAGGACAATTTTCAAAACTGGTTTTCCCCCGGCAAGGGGTACACACGGGAGGAGGACAGGGTGTGTGAAATAGATGAGAAAATAGGGGAAGGGGTATTAAAGTTGCCACCCGTGGAACAAAATGTAATGACCTAGGGCAGGGGTGACCAACCCGCGGCTCTCGAGCCGCATGCGGCTCTTCTCTCCTTGATATGCGGCTCGGGAGCTTGGGGCAATCCCCTGCACCCTCTTTATTTTATATGCAACCTGTTCAGCCGCGCTGGGTTTAGAGTCTGCAGCGTACTTACAAGGAAGGATGAGAAGCCCCTATTGCAGGTGAGTCTGCAGTAGCGGTGTCGGGGCTACACGTATGACGGATGTGGAACTGTATAGGCATAGTCAGTGTCTGTCATTCGTGCAGCCCCAGCACTGCTACTGCAGACTCGCCTGCAATAGCGGCTTGTCATCCCTCCGTGTAAGCACACCATGAGGATGGGACAACCAGCCCACCACTGCAGATGGAGAAACAGGGTGGCAGGCAGAAGCAGAATGGAGAAGAGGTACAGTATACAGAGCCTGAGAAGGCTCCGCGTGCCAGCCTGCTTATTCCCTTTAGACTGGGGTTACTGTGGTGAACTGTGTCCGCGGGACAATAAAGCTGTGGGCGGGAGCCGGACACAGAGGAAGACCTGAAGCAATGAGAAGCCCGGAATACGATCTCTACTGTGTCCTGAATTCCATGTCCTCACCCACTGATCACTGACTGACCGCCGGCGCAGGGCCCTGGTTTGTATGCCGTGCACAAAGTGTCACTAGCGGTACATGCTTGAGAAGTTCTCCTGGGGACAGAAGATGTGCAAGGTCCATATCCTGTGAGTACGTGTGTGTCCCCACCAGGGCCTATCTCCTTCCCCTACTCTGCCCCAGACCTTCCTCCCCTTCCCTCCTGGAGGTCACAGGTGATTCTGTACCCAAGCCTCCTGCCTGTGGCACCGCGATGATGTGATATTGGCAACCCAACAGTGTGATGGGTTTCATTACCTTATGTAAGCAGAATTAGCCATGATGTAGTAGCGCCATTGCTGCAGGTCACACACATGGAGCGATCCGTGCTCTGTTTCTAAGTGATCTAGTCAGGTCACTTTGAAATGGGACTGAAATGTCCCTTGTGAATGCCCCTTTCTGCATACTGTTTGTTTGTATAATATACTGTGTGTATGTATAGATTTATCTATACGACCGGTGCACCACATCTTCTCATCTTGGCGCGCCGGTTGCCAAGACGGGGACGCGCGATTGTTTCACATGCACATGCGTCCGATTCTCATCGATCGGCGCACCAAGACAGAAGGATATGGTGCTCTGGCCGGATAGCTGAAACTGCCTCGATCTGTATATAGGCCACATCCCATTTATAAATGGGGCGTGGCATTCTGGGAGCTAGGCCACACCCATTTTTTAAAGGTTGCGGCTCTTTGTCTTAACAGAAAATTTTTTTTGGGCTCTTTGTCTCAGATGGGTTGGCCACCTCTGACCTAGGGAATAATTGAGTCTGCTTCGAATACTTGACCTTACTTATCTAGAGCCAAAGGAAGCGGGGTAAGGCACAAATACAAGTAGGGGAATCACATATATTTCTACTTTCCCTCCTCCCCATGGCTGTCATGACCGTAAACATATGGTGAATTGTGGCTAAAAAACATCATTACCATAATCAACAGTGTTATAGCATGGAGCTCCCCACATTTTGTAAGACCCAATGCTAGGGATGGCCATTGTTGCTTTGCCATAGTGATAGTGTCATACTATGCAATGGCTGACAATTGATGTTTTTACCTATCGATGGTCATCCATTTTCTTTGACTGACTTGCCGGTGGGCCAATCAAAACATGGGGGTGGGGCTTCACATGTGTCTTGGGTGGATCTAAGCTCTGTGTACCGGCACCTTGGGGAAAATTAAAACCCAAACTATTAGTTTAAGGTGGGAAACCATCTGGTTCTCCCCCCATCAATGGCAAAACTATTCTACATCAGCCATAAACCATTGATGATTTAAAATCATCGATGGTCGTTGGCCATCCCTACCCAGAGCATGGCTCCAACAGCCCCCCCAGTGTGAGTGTGCAGACTTCCGTTCCCTTACATAGCAATGCAGTGCTAAATATTTCCTCTGTTCTACAAAAAGAAACTCCCCAAAGGCCCATACACACTGGGTGACTTTGAGCTGCAAGTAGCTCAGTTTGAGACGCTTTCAGCTTGAAAGCTGGCCAGTGTGTACAGGACAGCGATGAGTGCTAGTGCGGGCTCATCGCTGTCCCGTGCACACTGGCCAGCTTTCGAGCTGAAAGCGGCTCAAACTGAGCTACTTTCAGCTCAGTCACCCAGTGCTTGCGTGGGTTTCCTCCGGGTACTCCGGCTTCCTCCCACAATCCATAATTGTCCTCCCCGACCTGCACTGTCGGCATGCGAATACCCAGCGTTGTCGGATGCTGGGCATTCGCTTGCCGACAGTACAGGGTGACGAGTACACTCACATATGCAAATAACTAATTATGCGTAGGGCACAACCATCGGTCCCCCATGCAAACGATTAATTTTTGTTGGGACCCAATCAACCTACCAGTATATTTTTGGATTGTGGGAGGAAACCGGAGTACCCAGAGGAAACCCACGCAAGCATAGGGAGGACATACAAACTCCACACAGTTAGGGTCATGGTGGTAATGGAACCCATGACCTCAGTGCTGTGAGGCAGCAATGCTAACAGCAGACTCCCCATTGCAATCACTCATGTTGGTACTTGTTTCATTCACAGGTAAATACAAGGCGACATCGCTGGCATCCCACCTAGAATTCCTGGCGTCATTCCAACTCTTCATCCTGGTGATATGATCCCGCCAAGTCCTCCCCGGCCACTCTACGCACAGTGGTGTCCCCGATGCCTGTGATCCCCATTCCTCGCCGGGTTCGGTCATTCCATGGCCCTCATACCACCTGCCTGCACTCCGCATGCGGACCAGTACGGACTACACACTTGGTGCGTACAAAGTACAACAACTTTGACATCTACTTGAAGTCCAGATGGATGTACGGGTTCATCCGCTTCCTGCTGTACTTCAGCTGCAGTCTTTTCACTTCCATCCTCTGGGTGGCACTGTCTGGCCTGTTTTGCCTGCAGTATCTGGGCATCCGAGTGTTCCTGCGTCTCCAATACAAACTGTCCATCATCCTGCTGCTGCTGGGCCGGAGGCGTGTCGACTTTAGCCTCGTGAACGAGCTGCTTATATATGGCATTCACGTAACCATGCTGCTTGTCGGTGGACTGGGGTGGTGTTTTATGGTGTTCATAGATATGTAAATAGATGCATGCGGATGAGAAATGCTCTTACTCGGCAGTTCAAATAGGAGCCTCTCTTGTTTTCCCTTTATTTATCGATGCAAGCAAGTTCTTTTTTTAATAAACGCATGTAAGTACACGTGAAGTGCTTGGGCATTGTGTGAGGTATAGACCTTTATCACCCCCCCCCCCCCCTCATTCTGATCAGCGTCTCTGTGGCCGTAGTGCAGCTATTAGGATAATAGGCCTGCTCTCCTCTACTGCTCATGTTGCTGCCATATAACCTACGCCTCCAGCTCTAGGCTGGCTACTCGTTAACTTTATATTTCTGCTCTGCAGTGTTGCTAAATAACCCTTTGTATGCTGGTGTCCCAGTCCAGGTGGGTGGTTTTCAGGAATATTTGACATTTAAATACCAATGTCAGCTTTGTACCCTTTACCCAGGTGTATTAATGGTGCTGGCATCCCGTTATTTCACGACGCCCCATATTTATCCCCATGTTATCAGAAATCATGTCCTACTGCCCTTTTGAGACGGTCGGATCCATCCACCCTAGCCTGTGCCCTGGTCTGGGAAAGGTGTAGTCGGCTCTCCTGACTGGCTGCTGCTCCTGCCCAATCAGGGAGCACTATATACCTGCCAGGGTACTTTGTGAATCTCCCGTCCAATTGGAAGTGACAGATATGCACCAGCTGTCAGCACTGACATCCTGGTGATACTGGGAGGCGTGGGGAAAAGCCCCACCATTGAGGCGCATGGAGAAGGGGACACATGGAAACTGATGTAACACAAACAAGCAGGTGTGCAAAGGGTTACAGCAATGTTATAAACCTGCTCACACCCCGTGTACCATCTGAGTTACAGACAGAAGAGACTTTAATGGAATTTTATGAGAAATCCATACTGCGGTTCACATTGCCAGTACAGGGTTTAAATGTGATATTATGGAGGTGTAAAAGGCTCTCAGCAGTTACCATTGGCAATTAGCTCTCAGTGACTGGTGCTCTATATATTGCCGGGAATTGTACCTTGCGTTGTTACGTGCTTGGCCCGGGCTAGCTAGTAACACTGGGGATCATCAGCGGTTCTGTAACCGTGGCCCAGGTGGGCGGGGATCATCAGCGGTTCTGTAACCATGGCCCAGGTGGGCGGAGTATGAAGGGCTTAGGTCGCTATTGGTGGTGCTGCCTGTAGCTCAGATCGCCATTGTGCCTAGCGGTGTGCAGAGATGAGGTTTATTCAGGGGGCAGAGGGTGGCGGGGGTGCTACATTGACCATGAGTGCATGTAGTCCCAAATAGGGGTCGGTTTTCAGATACCACTGCATCTGGCCGCACTCTCGTGAGCAATCAGACGTTACAATGGCCACTGTGTAAGTGACAGGAGTGCCACGTCTTGCACCTACTGTGCCAGTTCTTGTCTGCTCTCTGTGTTCCTCCTTGTGTGCTGAAGCTGGAGGGTGTTCCTCCCGTACAGAGACATCTGCCGCTGCCCCGGGCAGGAATTACATTTTAATTACTCTGAACTTCAACCGACAATAATATTTTACAGAGTGTCCAGCGAGCGCCCCAGCGTCCTACAGATGATGCTTCACTCGGCGGCTGCTGCACTAACCTCTGAAATCTCATCTCGCATGCTGGTGACTTGCTTTATATGAGGGTGGGCCTGGCCACCTGCTCACTGTAGTGACCCCAGCGTGTCTCCATATCCACCCCTCGCTCTCCGCAGCACCTGGATTCTGCCTGGTGCATTGAGGCCTGCCGTGATAACGTTGCCAATACACCGGGAACCTGTGCGTTCCATCAGCTGTAGGGCACTTGCGCAGCACTGGCTGATATAATGTGCTGCTCATTTCTACTGTGTAATGTATTGCTTTGGTATTTATCACGCGGTGTTACTTTAGCCACACTTGATTTACATGTGCTGCAAATGATTACTGTCCTCAGTGACAACGAGCAATGGGAATTGTTTGATTTGACACACATAACTTGCGGCGATGTGGGGGTGGGTACGGAAAGTGTCCATGGCGCTGTCGTGATAAAGTCATCCTGTAGCAGCAATATCCAGGTGCAGGTCACTGTGTTTGTACAGCACACAAAGCCCTCGGCGCTTCCGTCCTACTCTTGTTACAGCTTCTACAATGGAACTGCTGGAGGCCTCGCACAGCAAGCAGACAGGGAAATGGTTCTGTAACCCACAGCAACTGGGGGATTGCTCTCATTCCCCTCAAACATCAGCGGTTGATATGGGTTACAGCACCTTGTCCTAATGCAACATAGATTGTATTTTCCCTGTCCTGTTATTATCCTGCATCTACAGTATGTTGGTGGCAGATCTATCTATCTATTATGTATTTATTGGCATTGTAAGATGTCTGATCAACCAGTCTTAGGTCATTGCAGTATAGTATATGGTCAAGAGATTCAGTTGTCACTTTTTTTTTTTTTTTTTAGAAACCGGAATGAGGTGCAGCATTGTGTATGTAATGCAATAGGGAGGGGCAGATGGGAATGTGCTGCATTGTGCGGTTCTGGGCATCGTGTGATTGTCACTAAACTCGTTAGTATGGGTAACCGGGCAGGGGACCGAGCCCATAAGTCACTGGAGGGGGATCCACATAAGATCCCTTCCAGGAATCCAAGTGGGTGGTTGTCCGGCGCCTTTATAAACTATTGCTAGACTCTGCATTGCCTCAGCAATGCTTATAGCCCCTCAGAACCTTGTGGCCCCTCACAGGATAGGGTCCCAGCACGGTTGTACCCTCTGACCCCCGTATCGCTTGCTCTGTATCTATGGCAGAACGTGTATCCTAAGCAGAACTCTCTCCCAATCTGTTTCATGTATGAGCCAATAGATGGGGGTATAAATGCAGAAGCAATCTGTATTGAGATGCATGCGTGTACCCCCAGGGGGACCCCAGGCAGAGCTGAAGGGTCTGCACAGACAGCGCAAGCTTATACCATAGACTCACTACAGAACCAGCCTGGCACTGCAGGGTGATGCTCTGGGGACCGGACGCTGGTTGTGGTCCCCATCTAGGAGCATTGTGGCTCAGTGTCTGTGGTAATGGGGCCTGTGAGATGATTCTAGTAATCCATGCCAGAGCACATGACAGACGCTATAGGCAGTGTAATACAGGAAGAATGGTCAGCCTGTAGGGTCACAGCTGTGCCTTGGAGCTGCGGCGCTGTCCTCTCCCCCGTACGCTAGTGTGTCACCTTGACTGTCACAGCGCAGGAGGCCATGAGGACTGCACTGCTCTCTAACAATGGGGCCAATCCCTCTGAGCTATAGTATGCGTCTTACATGGTAGAACAAAGGACTTGGGTTTGGTGTCTGTCTAGACACACACATTAGCTGCAATGCAAATTTATCAGCGGCAAATCAGAAATTCAAACCGTGTTCTGGCGGAGGGAAGCTGCAGCATTCTGTGAGCACAGAATGATAATGTTCTCCTCTCAGTGCTAGACTGGTGGAGGTGTACGCTGCCTGCTGTACGCAATAACTATCCCACAGGCTAAAGCACACGCAGGGCTTCTGTGACCATGCAGCTGTATGGTCATAGCGGAGTCCTGCTGGGCCCAATTAGCACGGCCGGGTGATAAATCAGGGGGGACACGTCCGATATGTAATAGGGTAATGCTTCCACTAGTGAGACATGGTAACTGCAGCACAGGTGTAGTAATATGAGCTGTCAGGGGCACAGGTGGCTGCGTATAATATATGGGGTATTATTGTTCCCCGGCCTGTGCTGCTGTGAGGAGGAGATTCAGACCAGGGTGACTGCAGCACAGGTGTAGTAATCTGACCTCTCATAGTAGCACAGGTAGCTACGTATAATATATGGGGTATTATTGTTCCCTGGGCTGTGCTGCTGTGAGGAGATTCAGACCAGGGTGACTGCAGCACAGGTGTAGTAATCTGAGCTCTCAGGGGCACAGGTAGCTACGTATAATATATGGAATATTATTGTCCTCCGGCCTGTGCTGCTGTGAAGAGATTCAGACCAAGATGACTGCAGCACAGGTGTAGTAATCATGTCACTAGGCGCTCCCAGCAGCTTGTGTTTTCTGGGTTTCTGTAACAGGCATAGCTGGCTCAGTAATTAATCCACCTGGTAATGGGGACAGATGCAGAGTGTATAAGGCCTTGTGTCACCACACGGGCATCTGGCCGCATCATTGTGGTGCCAGATACCATTCTGTAAGCGCGTGGAACCACAGCAGCATCTTCTAGTTGTGACCGGGCCTGTTCTTTCAGAACTGCCAGAATGCCTGCTGAATCTGTCCCCTCGTTCACACAACGACATCAGTAAATACTTGCTGCAAATAAGGGCAATGTGATGGGTAGCTGGGTACAGTAAGTAGGCGACGGCTGGCAGGATTGGGTACATGCCACCATATCATGTAGACAAATAGGTCACTGGATAAAGGGATATTGCACAGAACGTGGGTAGCTGAATTCTGGGACAGGTCATGCTGGGACTTGTAGTTCATAAAACGGTTCTACTGACTTGTTCTGAGAGAGCTGCCGGGATATTACCGGTCTGCGTATGGAAGTCCCTATGTTACCAACATATAGGGTGGCCTACTTCCCTAGCTGAGGGTATGAGACTTAAGTTGACATTTATTATGTCAACATGCGCCTTCATGGTTTTTTTTGGTGTCTGTCGACTTAAGTCTACATGGATGCCCTATAAGTGTATTCTCTAAAACTCATGTCGACCGAATGCTTGTGAAGACCTACAGTAATGACCACATCAACCTAAAGCTTGCAGACCTAACGGTCACATCCCCTATCTGGAGTCAGAAACGGGGCTGGCACTTCCAGAACATTCCGCCTCATCCAGCCGGAATGTGGGGTGGATGTTGTGTAACCTTTGGACAGTTCCATAGCAACGCCGAGCGACTCCCCGAATATTCCTGGGATGGGGCATTGTCTGCATAGAGAGCAGGGGAACGCTGGCTGCCTGGCAATGCGGCCTGCCAGCCCGTCCCACATGCCCCCTCTTCCTAGCGTCTTACATGTGGGAATGTATTTCAGTATGCTGTACCCAGAGATCTGATAGGGGAGGGCAGGGTGGCGATTTGGCGTCACTACAGTCCACGCTCTGCTGCTACGTGGCGCAATTTGCAGCATCGCTCATTTTTTACCCCATCACAAGACAGTTAACCATGTGCTCTTGTCCCTTATCTCCACCCTCCCCTGATTGGCCAGTCACTGAGACACGCTTCTGCCGCTCACTGATCGCTACTTCCATCGATAGAATGTGGTGTTGGCACCATCGATGGAGAACCGCCCCGCGTCTATGATGGGACTGATGTAGTACCGTACACTATTTATTCTCCTTTCAGCGTCATGTCAGATGCTAAAGCCAATGTTGGCGCTGTAACAAAAATGGCCGCTCTGAGCGCCATTGCATACTTTGGGATTCTATAGATGCACGTAGGGATGGCCATCGACCATCAATGATTCGAAATCATTGATGGTTTATGGCCGATGTCGAATATCTTTGCCATCGATGGGGGATTTTTTGCGGGTTTTTTTTTTTAAGTGTCCGGACACCGAGCATAGCTCCACCCCCAACACTTGCGAAGCCCTGCCCCCTGTGTTTTGATTGGCCCACAGGCCACTCAATCAAATACAATGGATGACCATCGATATGTAAATATATTGATGGTCATCCATTGCATAGTTAAGCACGATCGATGGCCAGTTGCAGAATTGGCAACGATGGCCATTGATTTGCCGGTGAATATATATTTATACAATGCGACCATGATATTATCTGCCATATACGGAAGCCATCATTGTACCAGGATGTGCATTGTTCTTCATTTGTATATTAATAGCTGCATCGGAAATGTTGGGGAATATTCATTACAGAATAAAAGTTTGGTTTGGGGATGATGTGACAGGCGATATTGGGCGGTGGTTGTAGTGGCGCTGTGCGTTCTTGTGTGTGAGCCAGGACTAATTGTATATCTGTGCACATTCCTGCCTGATTATAGCCACGTAACGCGACAGTCACCAGATGCTGCACTCGCTGAAATCACTTCTCACTAACACTTAACGGGGCTGATTTACTGAGAACGGCCCCTTCTGTGCCGCTATGCCAGCAGTATTTACACTTCTGCTGCTTCTGTGCTATGGCAGCACCCGCTGTGCCTGACGGAGTGTTGCTGGCGACGGCGGGGTACAGGGGAGCGTTATGCTGCACTTAGGCTGAACGATTCTATCAAAAGGGAACTAATCCCCAAAAAAACTCCTATATTGTGAATGGGATACGGTCATTAGGTCTACAGCAAAATGGTTGACACCATTAAGTCGACATGCTAAAAGGTCGACAAGGGTCTAGGTCGACATGGGTTTAGGGCGACAGGTTATTAGGTCGACACAATCATTAGGTCAACATGGGCAAGGTCGACATGGGGTTTTTCACTGTTTTTTGAGCCGACATGTGCCGACAGGCGGTATTTCATGCCCTACCATCCACTAGGGCTTGGTGGGAGAATATGGAGACTATAATAGTTTAGCGAGCCATGCTAGGGGACGTGGTGCACTTTAACCTGTGTCAACATTTGGGTTAAAAAACAGTGAAAAACCCCATGTTGACCTTTTGACTGTCGACCTAATGACCTGTCGACCTTTGCCCATGTCGACCCAATGGTGCTGACCCAATACTTCTTGCTGTAGAACTAATGATCCATACCCTTGTAAGCAGGGGCGAATACAGATGGGCCTGGGCCATTGGGTCGAAACTAGTAAGGTCGACATAGATTGGGTCGACCACTGTGGTCAACACATGAAAAGGTCAACGGTCTAAAGGTCGACACAAGCATTAGATTGACATTGGGAAGGTCGACATGGTTTCCTCACTTTTTTTTTTTTGTCCCAAGTATAGACACGGATGCTCAAAAGTACTCCGCCGGCGCTGTAGGGAGCACAATGCTGTGCAGACAATCCCGCTGAGGATTCTGGGGGCCATTGGCATGACTGCTGGGTGGGGGGGGGGGGGGAACAATGGGGAGGATTCCCCTGCCCATATGGAATCCTATGTACCCTCATTGGGTTAATTCCATTAGGGAAGGTTAGACCCTTGGGTTCTGCGTTCATCCTGCACACCTGCGGCTCCCTAATCCCCATCCAATCCGTATTTACATATCCCATTATATATGGCGCCCGTCCCCCCTCCCTCGTTTGGCACATCAGAGAATATTTAAATTGCATGAATATTTAGCAGCGCCCTGTAATGTTAATGGGAACCTCTTAAAATGTTACAAGAAATTGCAGCACAGAGATTCACAGCCTGTCCTTATATTTCCCATTACATTTCCTCGGGGCATTCGCGCCGCTTCATAATATTCCTACACCGGTGACAAATAGTCCCTCGTAAAGTTTTATAACATTTTCCCTGGTAATCAAAGTAGAAAGCATGGTGTTAAACGCGGCATTATTTCTCCGTCTATTGCAGTTTAACCACCGGCGCGTCTTCTGTGCTCTCCATAATCTCCCCAGCAATATTGATTCCTCTAATTGTAACATTGCACAGATAGCGGTGACAGTGCGGAATCGGACACAGCAGATGAAATATTCAGCAGCCTGCAAGGAAGGTGAGCGTGAGGTGCTGGGTCTCCCTGCAGCTCTGCCCTTGTCCCAAAGGCTGACGCTCACTGCATGCCGCTAACTGCAGCACTTGCTGACGGTTATGGGAAAACGAAACCGGTAAGAACGAAACATGTCGACAAATGGTTTTGTGATGATGTAGATTGGATTTGCGGTAACTTCTTGATCTAGATTGGTTTTGACATCGTGTGATAAAGTGTCAGCAAAAACAGGATTAGCTGTCAGTAATGTTTTCATTAACTTGTAAGTAAATTGTATTTACTCAGGGTCCTGTTATCACACCGGTCCCTCCTGTGCTCTCCACCAATCAGCATGCCGACAGCCATTCACTGCCTGGCTGCAGGCTTGGAGGCAAATACACAGTTCTGCACTCTTATTGGTGTATTGCTCCAGTCTTCAACCAATCAGCATGCTGACAGCCACTCACAATCCCCCTGATCCTGTATAGTGTAAGTCACCACTGACGCAGGGTTATGTCCTCACCTGCTCACGTGAGGTGTCAGTGTTATGCTGGGGATTGTAGTGCTGGTACTAGACAGCCGCACATGTCCTCTGTACAGTATCCCGTCCCTGGGAATTCCTGTACATGTGTCAGGGCTGGTGGAGAAATATGATTGTAAGCTCTTCTGCATGGAAATAGCCAACCTCTGATTGTACAGCGCTGCAGAACGTGCTGGTGCTCTACTGATATAGGATGAGAAAACTTCAGTGTGTGAGCATATTAACCCTTGTGTCGGCTGTCCCTGGCATCAAGTGATCTCTCCAGGAGCAGATGTCTGGCTCTCCCCGATACAAGCAGCATCATTGCCGCTGATGGACCCGGTCTGGAGAAGAGCGGGGTTCCGATTACCATGCCTGCAGCACTTTGCCCGACGCCATCCCAGTGACCTGACACAGTGCTAGAAATTCCACAGCTTGTGGTGCTGCCACCGCTGGGAGGACACATGGCCCACCAGATACTGCAGGCCAAGCAAAAACATGTTTGTGGGTGCTTCCAGTGGAGATCCAGTCCTGCCACCGGCTACAGTGGCGCTAATGATATAAGGGAGGATGCCTTGGAACTCTACTTCCCAGTAATATAAATATACCATGGGTGAAGGGCCTGGCGTCATCACGGAGGCCCCCCACAGCTGGCACATTGGTGTGTAAGGAATGGAACACAGCACTTTTATCCATTTACTAACAACATCCTTTGCTGATGGCTCACGGGGAGAGAAGTATAAATCTCATTAGCAGCTGGGGGATTACCTGCTGCCACTGCTAGTGCATGGGTCTGACCGAGATTTACCCCAGAGGGCGCAGCAACCAGGTATAAAGGGGTGCACAGATGTGGCTGGGGCTTGCTGATTGGTCGAGCTGGACTTTGCAGCGATGATACAAATCACAGGTTGCGTCAGTATGGAGAGTTGGGAGATCCCCAAAGGGTAACATTCAGGTACACTGAGAGCGAGTTATTGCCCTCTGTTATCAGACATTTCAGAATGAAATGAATTGGCTTTAGTAGGTGGCAGTCGGAGGTCAGAGTGGCGGTTGGTGGTGATTTTGGGCATGACCAAGGGCAATGGCACACTCAGACCCATGGCATTAGTAAGATGGCAGTATGTTACGGGCCCAGATAATTCCCTGTACAGATTATAACACTTACAGTATTCACCCCTCCCCCAAGGCACCGCCTGATCCGTAACCTGGGTACATGCTAGGCAAGGGCATTACTACCATAGGTGCAAGGGGTGCAGCTGCTATTGGGCCCATCTTTACTGACTAAGTAATATGTTTTACATAAAATGGTCATCTGAGCATAATATAATGTATAATATCATATATATATATATATATATATATATATATATATATATATATATATATATTCCCAGCGAGGGTGCTGCACTCCAAAAGAATACTTCAGTTAATCCATATAAAATGAAGATTTAATAAGCAACGTTTCGATGTCAGCGCGACACCGTCATCAGGCTTCAACAAAGTACAGTACAAAAGAACATACCTTTATAACAAACACCCAGGTGAATTCCTAGACAGTGAACGCCGGATACCAGCCCCTCAGCGCAAGCAGATGACGTCAGCAGCGCGAGGAGGGTCATCCAGTAATTGTGCACCCATCACCAGGACAACAGCAATAAACAAATGGACGCGACCATGTCTTGTCAGGATCGTATACAAGCACACTGAAAAATAGAAAAATAGAAAAACATATCAGTACATGCTAAAGGTATACAGAGAAGCGCTGTGCTAAGTCATTAGGACATATACAGCAAGGCAGAAAAAGAGATAAATAAGCATATAGGCGGATAAGCAGGAAATACATCAATAACGGATATCTCATATGTCACATATATCGCATGGTGCAGCAAGCTCTATAAGGTCAGTAGCAACAAAATGTAGTATGCATGACTAAATCCAAAGGACTTTCTTACATTCCTACCACTATCTTTAGCGAACTCGACTGGACGGTGGAACAACAAAAATTGTCCAGACAACTTCGCCTTAAAGAATATTTTAATAAATCTCAACCTCCTCCCATCAGTGTCAGTACTACTGACCATGTCGACCAACTACCACAACAACTGCTGCGCATTCAACCCAGGTCGACTTTCGACCCACAGTCGTTTAATCCGTCAATTAAGACGTTTGCTCGCCTACTAAATGAAGATGTCTCATCAGCGGCACGCGACTACAAATGTTTGCACAACAATTTGAGTAGGGTCGAAAGATCTGCATTGAAAAATCTAGCCAGCGATAATTCGCTGGTATTTCGCCCAGCTGATAAAGGGGGAGCCCTTGTGTTGATGGACTTGGATAAGTACCACACACAGGTACTATCTCATTTAAATGATATTGCCACATACCGCAAGCTTGCGAATGACCCGACTCCGATCTTCGCCAAAGAACTCAAGACATTACTACAAACTGGAGTGGACAACAACTATATTTCTACCAAATTACAAAAGGCTCTGTTACCTGATCATCCTGTGGTGCCCTTGTTCTATTGTACACCTAAAATACACAAGACACTGGTGGACCCACCCGGCCGCCCTATCGTGGCAGCCAGGAACTCCCTTATGCAACCCCTTTCCATTTATTTGGATAGCCAACTTCAACTTTGCATTTCCAAACATCCTAGGTACCTCAAGGACACCACCAGTCTATTACAGAGTCTTCAATCATTGACAGGTCTGGGTGAACATACATGCATGTTTTCGATTGATGCGTGCTCGCTCTATACGGCCATTCCCCATGCCGACGGCCTGTCGGCACTTCGTCATTTTTTAAGTGATAATTCTGAATACTTGGGCCCGAATGTAAATTTTTTTGTGGAGCTTATGAATATGGTGCTAACAAAAAAATTTTTTCTATATAACAATGAGTTTTATCTACAGCTGATGGGCGTGGCTATGGGGGCGGCGGTAGCTCCCTCATATGCCAATGCCTTTATGTTTGAATTTGAGCAAAGTTTCTTTTTTGATAATTCTTTCATTTTTCCTCATATGTTACAGTATTTTCGTTATATAGATGACCTTTTGATTTTCTGGAATTCTGACCCCCAGGTCTTATGTAATTACATTGATGCACACAATTTAAGCACTAGTCCCATCAAATTTACGTACTCTTGGAGCCCTTCTGTTATTCATTTTCTTGACGTTTCTATTAATTTACAAAATGGTTGTTTGTCCACTTGCCTCTACAGTAAACCCACAGATCGCAATAATGCCCTTGAATATTCTAGTTGTCACCCAAAATCCACCATTCGTAGTTTACCCTACTCCCAAATGCTTAGGGTCAGGCGCATAGTCTCCGACCCCAACCAGGTATCCATCCATCTTGATCAGATGGTAGAACGTTTTCTAGCCAGAGGCTACCCTATGTCAGAACTGCTAGCTACTAAAAATAGAGTCATGGCCTTAGAACGAGATTCATTGTTAGTCCCTAAAATCCCTAACCCCTTGACGGCATCCACCATACCGTGGGTTACTACTTACAATGAACTCAGCCCACGAATTAAAAATATAGCGAACTCGTACTGGCCCATGATCCAAACTGATACCGATATTGGTATCAATAATGGCAAACTGCTACCGAGCTACAAGCGCTCCCGTAACCTTAGGGACATTTTAGTCAAATCCGATGCTGCCCCCTGTAAAATAGGTAGAGCTTCACGGAATTTGGGATGCGTTCGTTGTAGCTGTACTACCTGCCAGTTCATGATACCTGGCCCAACTTACAACCATCCCCGTACTGGTAAACTTATGTACATCAGATACACCCTTTCATGCAACTCGCAATATACTGTATATCAGATATTGTGCCCTTGTGGCCTCTCTTATATAGGGAAAACTGAGCGTACATTCAAAGAGCGAATGGCCGCTCACAGGTCAGCTATAAAAAAAGCCCTTGTAGCTGGCACTAGTGAGCAACCTGTGGCGCGCCACTTTGCGCAATTTAAACATAATTTAATGACAATGAAATATCGCATGATAGATCATGTCCCCCCGTCCATACGGGGTGGTGACCGCAAAGCTGCACTCCTTCGATGCGAAGCTCGGTGGATCATTAAATTAGGTACTGTTGCACCTCACGGGCTTAATGAGCATACTGGTATTTCTGCCCTACTATGATTTAGTCATGCATACTACATTTTGTTGCTACTGACCTTATAGAGCTTGCTGCACCATGCGATATATGTGACATATGAGATATCCGTTATTGATGTATTTCCTGCTTATCCGCCTATATGCTTATTTATCTCTTTTTCTGCCTTGCTGTATATGTCCTAATGACTTAGCACAGCGCTTCTCTGTATACCTTTAGCATGTACTGATATGTTTTTCTATTTTTCTATTTTTCAGTGTGCTTGTATACGATCCTGACAAGACATGGTCGCGTCCATTTGTTTATTGCTGTTGTCCTGGTGATGGGTGCACAATTACTGGATGACCCTCCTCGCGCTGCTGACGTCATCTGCTTGCGCTGAGGGGCTGGTATCCGGCGTTCACTGTCTAGGAATTCACCTGGGTGTTTGTTATAAAGGTATGTTCTTTTGTACTGTACTTTGTTGAAGCCTGATGACGGTGTCGCGCTGACATCGAAACGTTGCTTATTAAATCTTCATTTTATATGGATTAACTGAAGTATTCTTTTGGAGTGCAGCACCCTCGCTGGGAATATACATACATTTGTTTGGTGCGAGCACCCAGACAGTAACTGAGTAAGGAGGTAGTGCCTGGCTACCCTGGGACTATATATATATATATATATATATATATATATATATATATATAGTGTCCGTGTGTCACTGAAACATTGCCATCTGCTGGCAGCGAGTGAAACTACATCTACTAGCTTTCGAAGCATTGACTTTGTGCAGGCTTACTAGTGTATAATATATTAGTATAATGTATAATACTGGATATAATGTATACTATAATTGTTATTCTAATTATTCACCCACCCACCAATATTCTGATTATTATACAGTTTAATAATAGTTAACAGCCTGATAAATCGATGTGAAACCAAAGTCATAACAAGTGACTCCCGATTTGCACTCTTCAATTCCCCCTGTAGAGCAGAGGAGCAGCATTAGCCAATCAGTATACAGGTATAGCCTATAGGGGATGCGGTCATTCGTCAGACTGCATTTAGGTCTACAGTCATTAGGTCGACCCCACTAGGTCGACTGGCAGGAAGGTCGACCTGACTTAAGGTCGACATGGGCCAAGGTCGACATGACTTAAGGTCGAATTTGCATAAAGGTCGACATGAGGAAGGTCGACTGGTCATAAGGTCGACATGGGTTTTTCACTGTTTTTTGAGCCGACATGTGCCGACAGGCGGTATTTCATGCCCTACCATCCACTAGGGCGTGGTGGGAGAATAAAATAGTGTGCCGAGCGCAGCGAGGCACCGTGCCCGAAGCATCGCGAGCGAAGCGAGCGATGCGAGGGTCCGATTCTCATTGCCAACTGTGTCCATGTCGACTGTGTCGACATTCGGATCAAAAAACAGTGCAAAACCCATGTCGACCTTATGACCAGTCGACCTTCCTCATGTCGACCTTTATGCAAATTCGACCTTAAGCCATGTCGACCTTGGCCCATGTCGACCTTAAGTCAGGTCGACCTTCCTGCCAGTCGACCTAGTGGGGTCGACCTAATGACTGTAGACCTAAATGCAGTCTGACGAATGATCCCATTCCGCCTATAGGATTGTATCCACCTTATAGTATGCAGAAGTATTGCCACATAGTAACTGTCATGAGCTTCCTCCTCTTCTGATGTGCCGGAAAGTCCCCCGCCTCATCTCTATCCCAGTCTATAGGGCTGCTTCCCACGGCCATGATGCCCCACACACCATGCTCAGGCCACGCCCCATCGCTGTACTAATCTACAGGGCCAAGTCCTACCTCGCACGATGCCCCGCCCCATGCTCAGACCACGCCCCATATCTTTCCTAATGTACAGGAGGGGACCACTTCCTGCTGCGCACGATGCCCTACCCAATGGTCAAGCCACGCCCCATCTCTATCCTAACGTATAGGGCCACGTCCTTCTGCGCACGATGCCCCGCCCCATGCTCAGACCACGCCCCTCCTCATCTGTAGAGCTGCCCTGCAGGGGCAATTAAATAAGGATGGGAAGGAACAGGAACTGGTGGTCCCCTGACAGGATGGTAAGTGTCAGTTAGGGGTCTTCCTCATTACACAGCAAGGATGGGAGAGATTCTGCATTACCCTCAGTCTGATGGCTGCACCTGACACTATAGCGCCATGTACATCTCCTCTGTGTATGGTGTGCTACACTCCACATTTCCTAAGCCAGCAGGACTCATACACACAGGTAAGAGAAAGCTTTGCCAGGACATGATGAGACTTGTTGTTCTACGTGAGCAGGGAGCAATCTGTAGGAATACATACAGGTTAGAATACCGACACCAGCATCCAGATGGGGAATATATACCGTGCCCCCTAACACGCCCCCAGCCCTCCCCCCAGAGCCTAACCTTTCCTCCCCATAGCCTTACCCTACCCCCCCCCCCAGATTCTAACCCTCCCGCCCCATAGCCTTACCCTAACCCTCCCCACACCTTACCCCCCCCAGCCTTACGCTAACTCCCCCACAGCCTAACCCTCCCTCACAGCCTTACCCCCCCCTCACAGTCTTAACCTAACCCCCCCTCACAGCCTTACCCTAACTCCCCTCACATCCTTACTCTAATCCTCCCCCACAGCCTATCCCTTCCCCTGCCCCCCCCTAACTCCCCCAGCCTTACCCTAACCCCTCCACAGCCTAACCCTCTCCCCCACAGCCTAACATCAACCTTCCCCCCCAACCCTCCCCCTAGTCTTACCCTAGCCCTCCCCTGACCCCCCTAACCCTTTCCCCCAACCTTATCCTAACCCCCCTAGCAGCCTACCCCTCCCCCTGACCCCCCCTAACCCCTCCCTCCCCCCCAGCCCTAACTCTACCCCCCCTCCCCAAGCTCTGTCGGTGCAGTACATTAGGTAATTGTCAGCTCTGTGGCGCTGTGGGCTGGGGATGCCGGACAGTTTCCCGACAGTCGGGATCCCAACAGTCATTACCCCGACGTCGGGATCCCGACAATCAAAACCCAGACACTTGGCTATTCTCCCTCGTGGGGGTCCACGACTCCCATAGAGGTTGAATAGAATAGGTGGCGAGCGTAGCGATCCACCGTGCCCGCAGCGTGGCGAGCGCAGCGATCCCGCAAGGGGCTTTGTTGTGCTCGCCCCACTGTCTGAGTCCGGCCAGTCGGGATCCCGACGTCGGGCTAATGAATGTCGAGATCCCAACTGTTAGGATCATATACCACACCCGTGAACTGGGTACTGGGGTACTAAATTGTCAGCTCTGTGGCCCTGTGCGCTCGGTACTGGGGCACTGAATTGTCAGCTCTGTGGTGCTGTACACTGGGTACTGGGCCATGTAATTGTCAGCTCTGGCGCAGTACGCTGGGTACTGTGTGGTAGTGCCACATACATGCCCAGTGCACATAACGCTGGTGACATTACATTTGATCCCGTTACAGGATGGGGAATCTGTCCCTTTAAATTCCCAGTTGCCATGGAGGGTGAGGTCAGAGAAAGTCCGTGTGAGTTGGAATCACTTCCTGCTGCAGGAGCTGTCAGCCTGGAGCTCGGGGAGTGAGCAGGAGCCTGTCTGGGTGCCCAACGGAGGCCTGGACATCCGTGCCCATCCGCAGCCTGCACCCTGCTCCTGTGCAATGGGCACCTCTGCCAGGTACGTCTCTGTCTCTGTCTTTGTTATCACTCCGGCAGCTGTAATAAAGGATTGTGTCCTCCCTGAAGGAGTGTGCAGACAAGAATGTATGGGGTTGTGCTGGCATACCGTTACTGGGCTGCAGAGCTTGCACTCTATCGAAAGTGGTAATATAGCTGCGTCATTAGGCACGCTTTGTTACATCAGGCGCCCGCTCCTACTGGAGGAAACTGACCGGTGGTCTCTGGTGTCACTGCACTGATACATCAAATTTGTGCGACTGTGGGATTAACCCATCAGCCGCGTGCTGCAGCGTGGGCCCCTGTAAGAGGTATCACAGGACTAGCTGGGTACGCCAGAGTGGGCAAAGTAGTCTCCATGGGAATCAGCTGGAAAACACCCCCCCCCCCCCCTCCCTCTCCCCTAACTCTGCAGCACCAGAGAGCGTTGTGAACCACTACTGATGAGAGACATTCGCTGCGATTTAAAATTTGGCGCTGCCCTGTCTCTTAGCCTCTGAGTGTGTGCACATGTGCAACTGGCGCCGATATACTGAGCCGATGGTGTCTTGTTGTAATTGTGGCGTCTTACGCTTCCAGGGGGGCACACACATGCGGATTGGGGATTTGGGGCATGTTGGATTTGCGAACGTATCTTGTGTCCTTTTGCTCTGTGCGTGCTCTGGCGCTGAGTGTATATATCTGTAGGTGGTAAGGGGGTTAAGGTTACTGCGGGCACGTGGGTGGGACTGCAGGCTGCGCTCGCCAATTCCGCTGTGTGTTCTGGTGGATCTCTTACACCAGGAATAGGGCTGCGCGTGTACGGAGAGGGACGGTAGATGAGTATAGAGGACAAGGGGCCTGATTCAGCAGGATCGCTCATTAGAGAAAAAGCAGTGGTCTACGAGCAATAAAAATGTCACCCAGAAAGAAGGAATAAACGCCCATTGCAAAATTACGGATGTAACGCAAATCGCCGTCCATTCGCTTCTCCCGGATCATCGAAGAGTAGTCTCCATGTGAGCAAATGTAAGTAGGTACGAGGCTGCCGCTAATCTGGGACATGGTGGGAGTGGTCAGCGGTAACATCACAGAAACACGCCCAGAAAACATCTTGTTTCCACCCCTGAAAGCCGTAACCTGTCAGTCAAACTGGGACCGCTATACGATATTCATTATATGCGGTTGTGCAGTGCGAATGCGCGGTAGTTTGTTAATGGCTCGATTTAATTCGTGTTCAATGCAGAACAGGGCCCTGGGATAGTAATGGGGGGAAAATCTACTATAAAGAAGGTTTACATTTTCAGATGACTTGTATTTATGCATGTGTATCAATGTATATATGTATGTGTGTGTGTGTGTATACTAGTACACCTGCTCGAAACAAATGCTTCGAAAGCTAGTCTGCTATCTTGTGATTGCCTCTGTGTTTGTGCATGTGTGAGAGAGAAAGAGATGTAGTTTCACTCGATGCCAACAGATGGCAGTATTTCAGAGACACACAAACAGTTGATATACATACTCACACACATGTTGTATGGACTCATTGGTGCATGCATATTCAGGCGCAGCAATCTGCCAATATATGCTAATGACGCTGCCTTTTGGATTTGTACAGCGGCGCTCAACTGTGTATGAAGATGGAGGCTCCGGCATGCCCCCAAAATGGCCGCGACATGCCTGTGGTTTAGTAGCCACTCCCATAAACGCTCACCTCCTGTTACGCATTGTGAGTCTCAATCCTCACTGCATCCGCCGTCGCTAAACAATCGCCACACGTGCGCAGTATCTCCCTGGTGCACAGATGCCGGCATTGCCTCCACCTCGGGAATCAGCCCCAAGGCTACATTTCTCACAGCCTCCCAGAGCTGTTACGTGCCCTGGTTACCAGCATCACATCAGCCTCCTCCTGGGCATGAGAATGAGCACCACCCATGTACTGGAGGGCACGGCAGGTATAACAATGGAGTTGCTAAGGTCCTCAGCGTGATACACCTGGCTTCCACAAACAAGATTCCCACCATACTGCTGTCAACAGATGCCGAAAAGGCCTTCGACAGGGTTGGCTGGGGGTTTATGAGGGCGGTTCTAGAGCACATAGGATTGGGCCCACAGGCCCTAAACAGAATTGTAGCTTTGTATCATTCTCCATCGGCAAGGTTTCGAGTAAATGCCACCTTGTCTGAATACTTCCATATTAGGAATGGCACGAGACAAGGTTGTCCCCTATCTCCTTTAATATTCGTCCTTTGCATAGAAGCCCCGGCTAGGGCCATGAGAGCGAATAACAATATCACAGGATTGAAGGTAGCTGATAAGGAATATAAGATGCCACTATTCACAGATGATCTCCTATCCTATCATAACAAACCCAGCCCACTCACTCCCCCATCTCTTGAGTGAAATAGATACTTTTCGCTATCTCTCTAATTTTTAAATTAACCCATCCAAGTATTTTGCCTCTTAATATCTCAATCCCACCCTCTTCAGTAACCAAACTTAAAAATTCTTATCCCTTTGTTTGGAAGGAGTCACACATTACCTACCTAGGTGTCCAACTGCCTAATGACCTGTCCTGAATAATTCCTTTGAACTTCCACCCACTGTGAGGAATAATCTTAGTAGATGGCACTATAAAAAATTCTCCTGGTTGGGGAGAGCGAATGTTGTTAAAATGAATATTTTGCCCAAATTACTATATATTCTTCAAGCCCTTCCGGTTCGTGTCCCAGATTCCTGGTTCCATAATGTACAATCTCTGATTCAACAGTTTATAAGGGCTCGTAGACGACCCAGGATCAGTAAATCTATCGTGGCTCGCTCTGTTCGTAATGGTGGGTTTCAACCACCGAATGTAAAAAACTACTACAATGCGATATTGCTCAACAGAGTTTTAGATCGGACCAGGAATAGACATTGCAAACAGTGGGTGGAACTAGAAGGTGAATGTATGCAACAATATCCTGAGATTTTTCCCTGGCTCCCGCTACTGAATAGACCTCCCATTATCCATCCGACTATTTCTCCAACACTCTCGAAGACACGACGTGACATAAATATTTCTTCGACTTTTAGTACCCTAACCTCATTCCTTGGGCAACCCTGACTTCCTCCCAGGAATGGTCCTCACACACTACAGACAATGGGCTCCAGATGGTCTGTTTAGGGTAGGTCAACTAGTTCAGCCCTCTGGGGGTTAAACAATTTTTCCGATATTCGTTTGAAATGGGACATCCCCTCCAAAGACTTCTGGAAATTTTTACAAGTGCGACAGTTTTTGAATTCCAATGGCAGGGCCAAATTAGCGGCTAGGGAACTCACATAATTTGAAAGGCTATGGGGGGTATTCAATCTGAGGGTCACGGCGGTCGACTCAACCGAGAACATGCAGGCGGGATTCAATGTCCCGCCTGCCGGGGAGCGAAAAGGGGGCGTGGCCGCGAGTTGCTGCCGGGAAGAGACGAGCTGCAGCCGGCAGCTCGTCACTTCCCGGCCATTCTCGGCAAAACGAGCCCGACAGCTAGTGATGTCGGGCTCGTTCTGCCGAGAAACCCTGCTCAATGCTGTCGGGGAAGACAGCATTGAATAGGGCCCGGTGGGCATCTCCCCGACGGGAGATGCTCGCCGGGGATTGAATATCCCCCTATGCGTGGCCCCTACCGATCCCCGCAACACAATCTCCTATCTATATAAACTACTCCAACTCCCTGACGGCCGGAACCAGAAATGGGAACGAGACTTGGGCTTATCCTTAACCCAAAAAGATTGGGAAATTATTTTTCTTAAATCCCATAGAAGTTCTATATGCATCCAAGTAAGGGAAACCCAATATAAAGTGTTGATGAGGTGGCACATGTGCCCTTCTGTACTCCATGCTATCAAGCCCTCTATACCCCCCTCTTGTTGGAGATGCAGAAATGCTACAGGTTCTATGCTCCACATCTGGTGGAACTGCCCCATAATCAAAACTTATTGGGCAGATATAATAGCAACCTCACAGGAGATTCTCAGTACCCCAGTACCCACTGACCCCGCCTTTTGGTTGATCAACTATTCGACTTTGTTGTTGTCGAACTATAAAACTTCATTGATGAGGTATTTAACTAATGCAGCTCGGGCTGTAATCGCCATCTTGTGGAAGTCTGCCAGCCCACCCACGAGGAGATTGTGGTTCTCTAGAATTAACTATTATCAGAATATGGAAGATACACTACTCTCTTCAAAAGATAAAATAGCGGAATTTACGACGGTCTGGCTTCCCTGGCTGGAGTATAAATCCTCTGAGGCCTACAAAAATGATATGCACTCAGATAATGAGGTTTTCGCTGTCTCACCATAAAAGAACGGTTATTGCACTCTTAACTATCCTGCTATCGGATGCTGGTCACCCCGCCCACATTTCTCCCCCCTATCCTTTCTTACCTCTCACATCCCCTCTCTTTTCTCTCTCCTCTTCACCTCTTAGTTTTACATATTGATACTTACCGTTATCCTCAGTAATTGTTGACGCATTTATCCAGTCCTCCAAGATCATTTGTACTTTATTCTAAACCAGACTAATGCACACACTTTACTGTTTGGACATTTTGAAATGTTTATTTGATTTCATTCAATAAAAAAAGAATACATAAAAAACAATGGAGTTGTGGCTCCAGGCCCCCCATTGAAAATAGGCCCAGCTCAGGACCCCCTGCAGTGCAGTCAGTCTAACAGGAAAATTCCTATCACCACCAGCAGCTCAGCTTACTCCCTTACCCGCCGACGTCACTAAAGGGGGCGTGCCCGGGCCGCCGACGTCACTTAAGGGGGCGTGCCCGGGCCGCCGCGTCACTAAAGGGGGCGTGCCCGGGCCGCCGCTCCACTAAAGGGGGCGTGCCCGGGTTGCCTCCGTCGTGCAAGGGGGCGGATCTAGACCCACCGAAGTCCCTGAGCTGCCGGGGAAGCCTAGCGCCACCAAGATTGCGGTGCCTGGAGCTTCCCCGGGCACACCAGCAAGACAGGCAGCAGGCTCTTTTAGCGGGGCGCTGCTAAAACAGCCTAGTGGGAACACTAGATATGGTGGTCACTGTGATGTTCTCTGTATCATATGGTGGTTATTGTGATGTTCTCTGTATTATATGGCGGTCACTGCGATGCTCTCTATATTATATGGTGTTCACTGAGATGCTCTCTGTATTATATGGTGTTCACTGAGATGCTCTCTGTATCATGGTGGTCACTGTGATGCTATCTGTATCATATGGCAATCACTGAGATGTTCTCTATAGCATATGGGGGTCACTGCAATGTTCTCTGTATTATATGGTGGTCACTGATGTTCTTTGTATCATATGGCAGTCACTGCAATGTTCTCTGTATTATATGGTGGTTATTTGTGATGTTCTTTGTATCATATGGTGGTCACTGCAATGTTCTCTGTATTATATGGTGGTTATTGTGATGTTCTTTGTATCATATGGCGGTCACTGTGATGTTCTCTGTATTATATGGCGGTCACTGTGATGTTCTCTGTATTATATGGTGGTTATTGTGATGTTCTTTGTATCATATGGCGGTCACTGTGATGTTCTCTGTATTATATGGCGGTCACTGCGATGTTCTCTGTATTATATGGTGGTTATTGTGATGTTCTTTGTATCATATGGCGGTCACTGTGATGTTCTCTGTATTATATGGCGGTCACTGCGATGTTCTCTGTATTATATGGTGGTTATTTGTGATGTTCTTTGTATCATATGGTGGTCACTGCAATGTTCTCTGTATTATATGGTGGTTATTGTGATGTTCTTTGTATCATATGGCGGTCACTGTGATGTTCTCTGTATTATATGGTGGTCACTGATGTTCTTTGTATCATATGGGAGTCACTGCAATGTTTTCTGTATTATATGGTGGTCATTGTGATGTTCTTTGTATCATATGGGAGTCACTGCAATGTTTTCTGTATTATATGGTAGTCATTGTGATGTTCTTTGTATCATATGGGAGTCACTGCAATGTTTTCTGTATTATATGGTAGTCATTGTGATGTTCTTTGTATCATATGGTAGTCACTGCAATGTTCTTTGCATTATATGGTGGTTATTGTGATGTTCTTTGTATCATATGGCAGTCACTGTGATATTCTCTGTATCATATGGTGGTTATTTTGATGTTCTCTGTATTATATGGTGGTCACTGCTATGCTCTCTCTATTATATGGTGTTCACTGAGATGCTCTCTGTATTATATGGTGTTCACTGAGATGCTCTCTGTATCATGGTGGTCACTGTGATGCTCTCTGTATCCTATGGTGATCACTGTGATGCTTTCTGTATCATACGGTGGTCACTGTGATGCTTTCTGTATCATACGGTGGCCACTGTGATGCTCTCTGTATTGTATGGTGGTCACTGTGATGCTCTCTGTATTGTATGGTGGTCACTGTGATGCTCTCTGTATTGTATGGTGGTCACTGATGCTCTCTGTATCATGGTGGTCACTGATGCTCTCTGTATAATAGGGTGGTCACTGCGATGGTTTTTAGCTACACCCTATGTAGACAGCACTTGTCACTCGTCCTGCTGTCACACAATAGTCCCTTCATAAAGGCCTATGTGGATGTTAATCTGGCACTTCTGGTGGGAGCATGATCAGTAACATCACTGCAGAAGCCCTTATCTCCTTGGCTCTTGCTAATCACATGGCATTAGTCAGAAAGCATTTGCCCTCACCAGCAGCTTATTAACCCAGAAAGTTTGGTGGTGAGCAGGCAGGGTCACAGCGAGTGGGCAGCGCCACCGATATAACGCTGATTTTCTTATCATTGTTTTTCTTTGTATTTTTTTTTTTTACATTTTATTTAAATCTGTATCTGAGGAATCTGAGGAAATTCTGTATGTGAATAAGTCAACCACAGACGTGTGCAGGGAAAGTAGTGAGGCTGCCAGCACTGTATATGGCAGATACCTGCGCAGCCATACATTGTGGCGGTGCCCAGCATCACCCTTAGAGTTGGGTTCTCCCGTTCCTGCCGGCAGTATACAGTATATAAAACTTTTTTTTATTAATGCCCTATTGTGGCATGTGGGGCTATTTGGGATAATGTTTGATGGTGGTGGGTGTCCATTTTCTGAGGTGCCCTGTGTGTCGGTAGGTTCTCATGTGGGCAAGCTAGGCAATATACCAGGAGGCCTGGCCCCGTTTCCTCACCTCCCATTACAGAACGTTATTCCTGAGCGAGGCCTATTTACAGTACAACCACAGCCAGGGCATGATTAAAGGTTCCAGGTGCCCTAGGCTAATACACATGTAGCTCCCCATGTAATTGTATATGGGCACTCAGGGACTCGCCAGGCATACTACCCATGTGCATCTAACGAATGTTATACAACTGGCATGTAGGGTTAAATGCTTGTGGCATTGGACGGAGACTTTGGCTGTAGGCTATAGCACAATGTACATAAAGTAATGATCCCATCAGTAAGTTACATTGGCACAGCCATCTGGCATCACCTTAAGTACCCCCGACAGTACGGGACGGGTGATAGCTAACAAGCATGGAATACATTAGGCCTTCGCTTTATTCCTCGGCTGCCACCTGCAAGTTTCTGTGTATTGCACGTTATATTATTCTGAACACTGCACTGTCTGCATCTTGTAGACCAGGGGTTCCCAAACTTTTTTGAATCACGGCACCCCGAAGCATCAGAATTATTTTGCGGCACCCCTAGGCTGAAGGTTTCTCATTGAGAAAGTTAGAAACAAATATTAAGTTAAATAAATTGTGTTTATATCTCATCCTTAGGATCAGTTATGTGGTAATGGACAGGATTCCCTTCTGTTTGTCAACAATTTGACTATTATATTGGACATAAATATCCCAGGGCACCCCTGCAAGTTCTCCAAGGCACCCCAGGGTGCCACGGCACACAGTTTGGGAACCACTGTTGTAGACACTACCTTTATTTATATTATGTGTTGTTTTTCTTCCCATTCTAGCATTAGCTAAATCAGTATGGACACCAGATTCTCTAATTAGACAAATGTGTTTAACTAAAGAAAGATTACTAGCAACAATTCTAACCCTAAGTCACTCACAAACAACAGCAGCAGCACGCTATGGATGAGTGCACACCAGCACAGATAAGAAGACCCTGTATGATCCTGTGGTGCTGTCTCTCCTGTCAGGGGAGGGGATAATGAGAGTGTCAGCAGGAAATCTTGGGCAGCTACAGAAAATCACAGTGATGACAGCAAATCCCTGTCCTTGCACAGAAACTCCTTAGTGGCAGAATCAGAAGAATTTGGGCGATTAGGAGTACAGTGCCGGGTAGGAGAATATTTATGGCTGAAATAGAAGCCGTGTGCAGGTAGGCGACTTTGCCCATAGTAGCCTTATTCCATTTTCTCCCCTGGGGTTCATCAGAAGAAAATACTTTATTGGACATTTTTTAGTGACCACTAAAGCGGCGATTGCTAAGCTTTAGTGGCCCGTCCCACCCCTGCGTTCCACACACCGGCATTGCCTCCGTGGTGTCACCGGGTGAGACTGACTGCTGTGAGAGACTCTTGTAAAGGTCCGCTCCGCTTCCGATGATGTTAATGGCTGCAGACGTGTAAATGTTTCTTGCTGAATAAACTTCCTGCCTGGTGTCTGATACCTCGCATGCCCCTTGGTGCAGGATAAGTCTGTACAGCATGTCATCTGTAAATCACATTTGCTGTTCCTTAATATGCATTATTCAAACCTGCTTATCCCTGAATAAAACGCCAGTCTTCAGCCGAGTACGCCGTGTTCTCCGCATAGCAGGCGCTCCCTAGGATCACTTTAGATGGAGACTCCATTACATGCTGACTCATTAATCTGCCTACTGCTGGTGTGTTCCTTCCTTTTAAAAGGCATTTATGTTGTGTTGTGGGCAGCGATGTGCCCGTCTGCCTGCCAAGCGGGTATCTTGTGTATTGAGTAATTGATGATCTATCACATTGTTTCAGCTTTTTTTGTTCTAGAAGCTGAAATATTAAACAGCCGTGGAAGTCGGCGTCCGCAGAACAAACTGAATAAGAGTTCTCGCTTAAGGTTATCTGCTGGGGCTTCACCCCTGAGGCGTCCCGGACCCCGTAAGATCCGACCAATAGGACTCTCTGCTTTTATGTTTTTTCAAGTAGAGTAATAGATCTTGTTTCATTCATTTCCCTATATAATGTGACAGAGCTCGGTGCCGCTGCAGTGTGGTGAGTATTGCAACGTATGGCACATGCTCAGGATGCCGTTACATGGATGTGCGCTTACGCAGGCCCGCGCCAATCTTGTATATAGCACCTCGTGTCTGCGTAATTCCCTCTGGGTGAGTCAGTACACGCAGCAGCGCTATGGCAGCCCTATGGCAGGTGCAATGTCTCCATCTGGCCATGACCTCGTGAGTGAGCCGCTGTGCAACACGGTCAGTGACTCACCCGCATCTGCCTAGCCACGCCCCTCTTATAATCCAGGAACGCCCACTAAGAACTCCTGTGCTTCAGCTGCATTTTATGCAGTCATTTTATGGAGAGGAAACGGCAACAGTGTGAGGTGCAGGACAGACGAAATGCTGCACCATCCAGCGCCATGCACCAGGAGAGGAACGCATAGGGCGGGGCTCAGCAGCATCACAGAGGGATTGAGCAATGCTGCACCATCCAGCATCATACGCCAGGAGAGGAACGCAGAGGGAGGGGCTCAGCAGCATCACAGAGGGACTGAGCAATGCTGCACCATCCAGCATCATACGCCAGGAGACGAACGCATAGGGAGGGGCTCAGCAGCATCACATAGAGGGACTGAGCAATGCTGCACCATCCAGCATCATACGCCAGGAGACGAACGCAGAGGGAGGGGCTCAGCAGCATCACAGAGGGACTGAGCAATGCTGCACCATCCAGCATCATACGCCAGGAGACGAACGCAGAGGGATAGGCTCAGCAGCATCACATAGAGGGACTGAGTAATGCTGGACCATCTAGCATCATACACGAGGAGATGAGCGCAGAGGGAGAGGCTTAGCAGCATCACATAGAGGGACTGAGTAATGCTGGCCCATCCAGCGCCAGGAGACGAACACAGAGGGAGAAGATCAGCAGCATCACAGAGGGACTGAGAAATGCTGCACCATCCAACATCATACGCCAGGAGACCAGCGCAGAGGGAGGGGCTCAGCAGCATCAAATAGAGGGACTGAGCAATGCTGTACCAGCCAGCGCCCTACTCCAGGAGACGAACGCAGAGGGAGGGGCTCAGCAGCATCACAAAGAGGGACTGAGTAATGCTGCACCATCCAGCGCCATACACCAGGAGACGAGCGCAGAGGGAGGGGCTCAGCAGCATCACATATAGGGACTGAGCAATGCTGCACTATCCAGCGTCACACGCCAGGAGACGAACGCAGAGGGAGGGGCTCAGCAGCATCACATAGAGGGACTGAGTAATGCTGGACCATCCAGCACCATGCGCCAGGAGACGAACGCAGAGGGAGGGGCTCAGCAGCATCACATAGAGGGACTGAGTAATGCTGTACCAGCCAGCGCCATATGCCAGGAGACGAGCTCAGATGGAGGGGCTCAGCAGCATCACATAGAGGGACTGAGCAATGCTGCACTATCCATCGTCATATGCCAGGAGACGAACGCAGAGGGAGAGGCTCAGCAGCATCACATACAGGGACTGAGTAATGCTGCACTATCCAGCGTCAAATGCCAGGAGACGAGCGCAGAGGGAGGGGCTCAGCAGCATCACATAGAGGGACTGAGTAATGCTGGACCATCCAGCATCATACACCAGGAGATGAGCGCAGAGGGAGAGGCTCAGCAGCATCACAGAGGGACTGAGTAATGCTGCACCATCCAGCACCATGCGCCTGGAGACTAACGCATAGGAATGGGCTCAGCAGCATCACATAGAGGGACTGAGCAATGCTGTACCAGCCAGCACCCTACTCCAGGAGACGAACGCAGAGGGAGGGGCTCAGCAGCATCACATAGAGGGATTGAGTAATGCTTCACCATCCAGCGTCAAATGGCAGTAGTTGAGCACAGAGGGAGGGGCTCAGCAGCATCAAATAGAGGGACTGAGTAATGCTGCACCATCCAGCGCCATACACCAGGAGACGAGCGCAGAGGGAGGGGCTCAGCAGCATCACATATAGGGACTGAGCAATGCTGCACTATCCAGCATCATATGGCAGGAGACAAGCGCAGAGGGAGGGGCTCAGCAGCATCACATATAGGGACTGAGTAATGCTGCACCATCCAGTGTCATACCCCAGGAGACGAGCGCAGAGGGAGGGGCTCAGCAGCATTACATAGAGGGACTGAGCAGTGCTGCACCATCCAGCGTCATACCCCAGGAGACGAGCGCAGAGGGAGGGGCTCAGCAGCATCACATAGAGGGACTGAGCAGTGCTGCACCATCCAGCGTCATACCCCAGGAGACGAGCGCAGAGGGAGGGGCTCAGCAGCATCACATATAGGGACTGAGTAATGCTGCACTATCCAGCGTCATATGCCAGGAGATGAGCGCAGAGGGAGGGGCTCAGCAGCATCACATAGAGGGACTGAGCAGTGCTTCACCATCCAGCGTCATACCCCAGGAGGCGAGTCTGGCCCTGGAGGCATAGACCTGTCCCCCACATAACACTGCCATGCTTCTCCAGCACATATACAGTGATATCCGCAGCATTTGCATATGTAGATGCTTGCCAATTGTTAATGTTGCTGGGCTGGTTGAAGCTGATACTGACACTTGTATGTGAGGATCAGTTTATAGAAACAATTCATTAAACTTGTCTGTAGGCAGTTTAGCAATAAGCAGTATACAGACGCATTTAGCTTTTCTCACCTGGCTAAAAATACATCTCTCACCTTCCACCTATTAGTAGGCACATTTCCACAGCTGGAGAAAGGAACGAATGTGCTGGTATAGCAGACTGAGTGATGGGTATAGGTCTGTAGCCTTCTCCATGTCCCAGTAAGGTGATGAGGCTGGAGATGTAGGGAGGAGCAGTGAGATGATGAGGCTGGAGATGTAGGGGGAAGCGGTGAGGAGATGAGGCTGGAGATGTAGGGAGGAGCGGTGAGGTGATGAGGCTGGAGATGTAGGGAGAAGCGGTGAGGAGATTAGGCTGGAGATGTAGGGAGGAGCGGTGAGGAGATGAGGCTGGAGATGTAGGGAGGAGCGGTGAGGAGATGAGGCTGGAGATGTAGGGAGGAGCGGTGAGGAGATGAGGCTGGAGATGTAGGGAGGAGCGGTGAGGAGATGAGGCTGGAGATGTTAGGGGAGTGCTGAGGTGATGAGGCTGGAGATGTAGGGAGGAGCGGTGAGGCGATGAGGCTGGAGATGTAGGGAGGAGAGGTGAGGAGATGAGGCTGGAGATGTAGGGAGGAGCGGTGAGGCGATGAGGCTGGAGATGTAGGGAGGAGCGGTGAGGCGATGAGGCTGGAGATGTAGGGAGGAGCGGTGAGGCGATGAGGCTGGAGATGTAGGGAGGAGCGGTGAGGCGATGAGGCTGGAGATGTAGGGAGGAGCGGTGAGGTGATGAGGCTGGAGATGTAGGGAGAAGTGGTGAGGAGATGAGGCTGGAGATATAGGGAGGAGCGGTGAAGAGATGAGGCTGGAGATGTAGGGAGAAGCGGTGAGGTGATGAGGCTGGAGATGTAGGGAGGAGCGGTGAGGAGATGAGGCTGGAGATGTAGGGAGGAGCGGTGAGGAGATGAGGCTGGAGATGTAGGGAGGAGCGTTGAGGAGATGAGGCTGGAGATGTTAGGGGAGTGCTGAGGAGATGAGGCTGGAGATGTAGGGAGAAGCGGTGAGGAGATGAGGCTGGAGATTTAGGGAGAAGCGGTGAGGAGATGAGGCTGGAGATGTAGGGAGGAGCGGTGAGGAGATGAGGCTGGAGATGTAGGGAGAAGTGGTGAGGAGATGAGGCTGGAGATGTAGGGAGGAGCGGTGAGGTCGTGAGGCTGGAGATGTAGGGAGGAGCAGGGAGGAGATGAGGCTGGAGATGTAGGGAGGAGCGGTGAAGAGATGAGGCTGGAGATGTAGGGAGGAGCGGAGAAGAAATGAGGCTGGAGATGTAGGGAGGAACAGTGAGGAGATGAGGCTCTAAGATGTGAAGTCACAGTATGGGGACACTTACACACCTTCTCAGCAGCTCCTGTACTGTCAGGTGTTATACTCCCATCATCCCAGTATAAGGTTATTGCTGCCCTCCGCCTCCATGATGGGACCCCCATCCATTTGTGGGTACAGAACACCGTTCTCCCAACCTGAGAACTTCTGTCCTGTACAGAAACGAGTGACCAGAAATAGGACTTTGCAGTTCTGCAGAGCGTGTTCTGTGCTGGGAAACAATGGGGTCTCTGTGCTTAGGAGAGAAAGGGCGCTTATTTAACGTTTTATCTGCGCGTCTGTTTGTTTCACCATTCTTAACCCTTGTGGCACCTTTAATTCTCCTTCCTTGACTTATATTGGGGCCTGTGGATTATAAACGGTCCGGATCATCTGAGAATTATTTTTAGGGATTTCTGAAATTAGGATAATCTGCGGGAGACACGTTGCCACAGGGTTTGGCGATCAGCTGCCATCTCCTGGGGTAGATGGCATCAGTCCAGGATTTCTGGTGCAACTGGCCTTTTATTCAGCAGGAAAAAAAATGTATCTTGCCATCTCCAGTCTCCATTTCCCCAGGTAGTGAGAGACCCAGTGATCATGCTGCCAGTCTTATAACACTCTCAGGCAGCTGAAATCACTAATTAGCCTCCTCGGATGAGGCCCTAAGACCTGAGCTGGGACTAGTGGATGGAGACCCACCCTCTCTTCTACCATCTATATCCCAGGAACTCTTTTCTAGCTTTTTCTAAAAGCGAGTGATGAGGTCAGGTACAGTGGAGTGATGTTTTCGGGCGAATTGTGAATATATACGTACCAGAGTCACCAGTCTTATCAGCATCAGGCCCACAAATCTGCTCCGTCTCTCTAGCATTAACCTGTCAGGGCCGTGTTTGTTTGGGAACCCGGACGAGACCAGGGGGCCAGTCGGCTGGATGCACGAGGACGAAAGCTGTCAGGTTTAATGTAGGATTTATTCATGTATATGGTCACAGGTAAGTATCTATGGTTGAATGAAGGAATAAATTACTGAATGAACAAAGTCAATAACTGAATGAGATGAAGTCAATGGCTGAATGGGAGTAAAGTCAATGACTGAATAACATGAAGTTAAAAGTTCTTTGGAGCTGGGGTTTCCTGCAATACTGGGAAGCAGGCTTGCACAGAACTGGGGACACCAGCAATGCAGAAAGTAGGGTTGCTTGAAGCTGGGAGTGCAGAAGCAGAAGCTCACTACAGTCTGATAGACAACAAAGCACTGATAGGGTTCTGTTCCCTGAGATGGCCTTTATACCTCTTGCTGTGAGCTGATTGGCTAAGGTGTTTCCCTGCAAGGAAATCAGTCCCGACTGGTTCCTGCAGAGTCAGATGACCAGGAAGTGTCATGGCCCTGACCATGGAGTAGAATGGCGCCAAGGCCATTGTGGTGGGCCCACGGGGCTGCTGGGACAGAATGCCACAGAGGCAACAGCGGGACACCAGCAGGGGCAGCCGATAATGGACAGTGTTTCACAGAGCGCTGCCGGTAACGCAATGTGCTCTCTAGCTTCAGCCCTACCAATCATATCTGGCTCTCCAGCTTCAGCCCTACCAATCAGATCTGGCTCTCCAGCTTCAGCCCTACAAAGCAGATCTGGCGCTAACTTGCATGAACTCATTGGACAGATCCAGTTGTTTGGCAGATTGCGTTACGTATTACCCAGGATGGGTATGGGTGATTGTAGCTGGGACCACAAATCATTATCTGGGCAGTGACATTGTGGCTTAGATGTGTATGGTGAACATATGGACCCCCATACAATACAGTCCACATGATAGGTTTCTGATGGAGAAAGAATAATCCTAAATTATTTCTAACCTATCCACTTGTGAGCTGGAGAGTGTCAATTTATGTGATAACTAATTCCACTTTCAGACTTGCAAAAATATCACATGAACGCGCATCAACCCCGGATTTAGCTCAGTGTGAAAGGGTCTTGGACGAATATTCCGTGTTCAGCATTCCGGGATCTCTACCCAGGTCCTGACCTGGGTAGAACCCGGAATCGACACGGGATGCGGTCAGTGTGAACGGGTATTCTGGGTCAGCATGACCCAGATCCCGTTCACTGCAGTGAAAATGCGCCGCTGGGAGGTGCTGACACCTCCCAGCGCCGCCCCGGATGACGCCACCCACCCGACTTCATTCCGGGTCGGGTGGCCAGTGTGAAATGGTACATTCCCGGGTAGTGTCTCGGGTTCCACCTGGGAACACAGTCCCGGGTATGACCTGGGACTGCGAATGTGAAAGGGGTATGAGTGACTTTTAAAACAGCCGTTGGTCCCAGTGACCCCATATATCCTGCAATCACACATGGGGAAGCTGCTCCGGTTCTGTAGGTTCCCTCCGGCTTCTGTGATTCTTGTTCTGAGATTGTGAGCTCCATTGGGTTAGGGAGGGACGTTGTCCCACCTTACCTTGTGGCTCCGCCTACATAGGGAGTGGTGGGGCGTAGTGATGTGATCTTACTATTATCGCCTAGTTCGTAGTTGTTGTATTTAATATGAACAAAACCTGCGCCTATTAATACATTTCCCTTAATACCGGCAGCACAAATTGCGCAATAACCGACCACGGAAATTACACAGACGTTAAAATATTGTGCAATTTCTACCCGAAACACAGACAATAACAGAGAGGTGTTCTTGGAAATGTGAGCTTGTGTGATATACTGACTGTATGTGATATACTATAACCATCCAGGCTGGAGTAGGACTGCGCCAGATTCATCATTTCCCTACAGTGACCTGACCTGGCGATGGAGTCAGCATGGGCAGTGCCAAAATGGACAGCAATAGTAGGCTGATCATGAATGTCAATGATGTGGGAGCGCACATCATCAACGACATAGGTGGTAGACTCTAGATGATGTGCCCGATATTTGGGTCCAATTCGCCATCACAGGCGACAGATCATTTAGTGTCCACCCCCTATGTTGCTGATAATGTGCCTGCGGAACGTCATTGGCATTCATCATCAGTCTACCATCGCTGCCCATATTGGCAAGTGTGTCTTCAGTGCTGATGCTGGCACCCCAGCTGGATCTTGTCACTGCTGATGACGAGGTGGGTACACATTGTATAAGACCGAGATGTTGCACTAGTCAGACCCAACTCTCTTCCATATCTATGGTGGGACTCCATGACTGTGACCATAGATGGTCCTCTTGTCCATTTCCTGGGGATCATTGGGCTGTCGTATATGCCCACCTGTCTTCCGTATCTATGGTGCGACTCCATGACTGTGACCATAGATGGTCCTCTGGTCCATTGCCTGGAGAGCGCTAGGCTATGGTATATGCCCATCTTTCTTCCATATCTATGGTGCGACTCCATGACTGTTACCATAGATGTCCTCTGTTCCATTGCCTGGGGAGCATTGGGCTGTGGTATATGCCCACCTATCTTCCATATCTATGGTGCGACTCCATGACTGTGACCATAGATGGTCCTCTGGTCCATTGTCTGGGGAGCATTGGGCTGTGGTATATGCCCACCTCTCTTCCATATCTATGGTGCGACTCCATGACTGTGACCATAGATGGTCCTCTGGTCCATTGTCTGGGGAGCATTGGGCTGTGGTATATGCCCACCTCTCTTCCATATCTATGGTGCGACTCCATGACTTTGACCATAGATGGTCCTCTGGTCCTTTGCCTGGGGTGCATTGGGCAGGAATTACCCACGTGTTGCCCCACGCCTCGAAGCCAGTGCTTCCGATAAGTGAGAACGCCGTGGTCTGCACCCGCAGACAATCTCCCTCTATCACCCTTATGTTAGATGCATTAGTGGCATGTTCTACTGGAAAGGTCTTTAGTCTTCATCCCACAGACAATGACTCCTCATTTATCCTCACAGCCCTCGGTACAGGTTATGGCGCTGCCCATGGGAAGTGCTGGATTTGGCCCAGTCCCACAGGAGGTTAGTATCAGAGTATAGGGCTGTACAGCGCAGTGCCAGTGACGTAGGCGCCGCTGTTCCCACTTTTTACAAACTTATTTCTTCATGTTTAAACAACAGGACATTTACTTATGCAAATGCTCCCATCTGGCAGTGCAGTAATTGGCAGTGATTGGTGGCACCAGCTCTGCGGACATGAATATGCAGATTGTCGCTGAGCCGCATTTTATCTCTGCCGATACATAAAAGACTTTTATTGCTCCTACAATTAGACAAACAGCCGGTATATACGGGGATATCCTCTTACCCGCCATCCCTGATCCCGGTATATACAGGGATATCCTCTTACCCGCCATCCCTGATCCCGGTATATACAGGGATATCCTCTTACCCGCCATCCCTGATCCCGGTATATACAGGGATATCCTCTTACCCGCCATCCCTGATCCCGGTATATACAGGGATATCCTCTTACCCGCCATCGCTGATCCCGGTATATACAGGGATATCCTCTTACCCGCCATCCCTGATCCCGGTATATACAGGGATATCCTCTTACCCACCATCCCTGATCCCAGTATATATGGGGATATCCCATTACCCGCCATCCCTGATCCCAGTATATACAGGGATATCCCATTACCCACCATCCCTGATCCCAGTATATATGGGGATATCCTCTTACCCACCATCCCTGATCCCGGTATATATGGGGATATCCTCTTACCCACCATCCCTGATCCCGGTATATATGGGGATATCCTCTTACCCGCCATCCCTGATCCCGGTATATACAGAGATATCCCATTACCCACCATCCCTGATCCCAGTATATATGGGGATATCCTCTTACCCACCATCCCTGATCCCGGTATATATAGGGATATCCTCTTACCCACCATCCCTGATCCCGGTATATATGGGGATATCCTCTTACCCGCCATCCCTGATGCCAGTATATACAGGGATATCCTCTTACCTGCCATCCCTGATCCCAGTATATACGGGGATATCCCATTACCCGCCATCACTGATCCCGGTATATACAGGGATATCCCATTACCCACCATCCCTGATCCCGGTATATATGGGGATATCCCATTACCCGCCATCCCTGATCCCGGTATATACAGGGATATCCCATTACCCACCATCCCTGATCCCAGTATATACGGGGATATCCCATTACCCGCCATTCCTGATCCCGGTATATACAGGGATATCCTCTTACCCACCATCCCTGATCCCGGTATATACAGGGATATCCCATTACCCACCATCCCTGATCCCAGTATATACGGGGATATCCCATTACCCACCATCCCTGATCCCGGTATACTGTATACAGGGATATCCCATTACCCACCATCCCTGATCCCAGTATATACGGGGATATCCCATTACCCACCATCCCTGATCCCGGTATATACAGGGATATCCCATTACCCACCATCCCTGATCCCAGTATATACGGGGATATCCCATTACCCACCATTCCTGATCCCGGTATATACAGGGATATCCTCTTACCCACCATCCCTGATCCCGGTATATACAGGGATATCCCATTACCCACCATCCCTGATCCCAGTATATACGGGGATATCCCATTACCCGCCATTCCTGATCCCGGTATATACAGGGATATCCCATTACCCGCCATCCCTGATCCCAGTATATACAGGGATATCCCATAACCCACCATCCCTGATCCCGGTATATATGGGGATATCCTCTTACCCGCCATCCCTGATCCCGGTATATACAGGGATATCCTCTTACCCGCCATCCCTGATCCCGGTATATACAGGGATATCCTCTTACCCGCCATCCCTGATCCCGGTATATACAGGGATATCCTCTTACCCACCATCCCTGATCCCAGTATATACGGGGATATCCCATTACCCGCCATCCCTGATCCCAGTATATACAGGGATATCCCATTACCCGCCATCCCTGATCCCGGTATATATGGGGATATCCTCTTACCCGCCATCCCTGATCCCAGTATATACAGGGATATCCCATTACCCGCCATCCCTGATCCCGGTATATATGGGGATATCCTCTTACCCGCCATCCCTGATCCCAGTATATACAGGGATATCCCATTACCCGCCATCCCTGATCCCGGTATATATGGGGATATCCTCTTACCCGCCATCCCTGATCCCGGTATATACAGGGATATCCTCTTACCCGCCATCCCTGATCCCGGTATATACAGGGATATCCTCTTACCCGCCATCCCTGATCCCGGTATATACAGGGATATCCTCTTACCCGCCATCCCTGATCCCGGTATATACAGGGATATCCTCTTACCCGCCATCCCTGATCCCGGTATATACAGGGATATCCTCTTACCCGCCATCTCTGATCCAGGTATATACAGGGATATCCTCTTACCCGCCTTCCCTGATCCCGGTATATACAGGGATATCCCATTACCCGCCATCCCTGATCCCAGTATATATTGGGATATCCTCTTACCCGCCATCGCTGATCCCGGTATATACAGGGATATCCTCTTACCCGCCATCCCTGATCCCGGTATATACAGGGATATCCTCTTACCCGCCATCCCTGATCCCAGTATATACAGGGATATCCTCTTACCCGCCATCCCTGATCCCGGTATATACAGGGATATCCCATTACCCGCCATCCCTGATCCCGGTATATACAGGGATATCCCATTACCCGCCATCCCTGATCCCGGTATATACAGGGATATCCCATTACCCGCCATCCCTGATCCCGGTATATATGGGGATATCCTCTTACCCGCCATCCCTGATCCCAGTATATACAGGGATATCCCATTACCCGCCATCCCTGATCCCGGTATATATGGGGATATCCTCTTACCCGCCATCCCTGATCCCGGTATATACAGGGATATCCCATTACCCTCCATCACTGATCCCGGTATATACGGGGATATCCCATCACCCGCCATCGCTGATCCCGGTATATACAGGGATATCCCATTACCCGCCATCCCTGATCCCAGTATATATGGGGATATCCTCTTACCCACCATCCCTGATCCCAGTATATACAGGGATATCCCATTACCTGCCATCCCTGATCCCAGTATATACGGGGATATCCCATTACCCTCCATCACTGATCCCGGTATATACGGGGTTATCCCATTACCCGCCATCGCTGATCCCGGTATACTGCGTGTGACCCCGTTAAATGGTGGGTGCGTGGGATACCGGTATCCTTGTATACGGCGTGTGGGATAATGGTATATGGTGTTTGCAGTAACAGGGCAGGTGTTGTCCTCGCTGACCTGAGCCACCAGGATGCCGGAGATTCTGCAGGTCCGGCCGGCGGTGTAACTGTAGCACTGCAGTCTTCTCTGTTCCTGTTGTCTCAATCAATAAGACAATATCTCAGGCTTAGAGCTCTTAGCGGAGAATTACTGGGCTGACTTTACTTCCCGGATGAGTGGAATCTCCTGCAGATTCTGTGCCAGCGTCCTGCCATTCACGTAGTCGTCTCTCTATACCGAGGATGAATGAGGCAACTCCATGTCATCACAGGAGACGGCAGAATTTACGGAGTTTTCCCTCTCCGCGTATCTTAAACTTGCCGGGAATTATTAAGTCGAGACTTAACCTCACAAGTCGTAAAATAAGCCGTGAGAAAATGAGCTAATGAAATGGGCCCCTTTTAGGCGATTTATGTGTTGCCCTCCAGGGTGTGTATTTCAGTGCGAGATAGCAATGCCATGGAATCTGGATCACTTGCGGAGGTGGCGGATCGTCCTTCCCCTTCATCGCGCCGTCATGGAGAAATGTAATGAATAAGTGTATTCTGGAGTATGAAGAACCCCACTATGGAATCTGCGTAAGATCCATTATCCGGGTTACTGCCGCCAGCACATTCTCTTCGCAGCCATTTTGCTGCCGCCGGTCGTACATACTTATTTGATACCAAATGTGGGAAAAAAATATTTTATAAGGGTTTTCACGCTACATAAAGTCTGATTATTGAGATGTGCGGCCTCATTGATGAGTTAATGCAGCGCAAAATGATCCTTTTCCGAAGGGGCGGCTGGAACGACTTGGTTTGTCATTTTAAGCCCAAAACTGCGGCTCTGACTAACGGCAGATTAGCATTGTATGCTGCATTTCTCACTGCCGGGAAGATGGGAAGACGCCGTTCAGCAGAGATGCTCAGGCCTGTATGGGCCCAGGTTCTGTCTCTATCTATTTTTAAAGTTCTCTGGGTAAAATAACCCAATTAATTAGTTGAGCAATCAGGAGATGGCGCAGGGCTGCTAACACCGGGCTCCTGAGTACACAGACTCGTTATATAAATGGTGCCGCATGTGTACTGATACAGGGCAGTCACAAACGTCTTCATACCCTCATTACATTTTCCTGCATGCTCTTCTGGGGACTGATTTGCATACAAACCGCATTCTTGCTAATAGAACGTAACTTGTGCATTGAGGACACCATTAGGCAGAGAGCAGCCTCTGGTTACAGTATCTGAGGCTCTAGTTACATTGCAGCAGGACCGCGCATGCTTATACAGAACATGCAGCGGGGCCACGCACGCTTATACAGAACATGCAGCAGGACCGCGCGCGCTTATACAGAACATGCAGCAGGACCGTGCGCGCTTATACAGAACATGCAGCGGGGCCACGCACGCTTATACAGAACATGCAGCAGGACCGCGCACGCTTATACAGAACATGCAGCGGGGCCACGCATGCTTATATAGGAGCTGCAGCAGGACCGCATGTTCTTATACAGGAGTTGTAGCAGGACCGTGCTTGCTTATACGGAACATGCAGGTGGACAGCACGTGCTTATACAGGAGCTACAGCAGGACCGTGTGCGCTTATACAGAACATGCAGCAGGACCGCGCACGCTTATACAGAACATGCAGCGGGGCCACACGTGCTTATATAGGAGCTGCAGCAGGACCGCGTGTTCTTATACAGGAGCTACAGCAGGACCGTGTGCGCTTATACAGAAGTTGTAGCAGGACCGTGCTTGCTTATACGGAATATGCAGGTGGACAGCACGTGCTTATATAGGAGCTGCAGCAGGACCGTGTGCGCTTATACAGGAGTTGTAGCAGGACCGTGCTTGCTTATACGGAACATGCAGGTGGACAGCACGTGCTTATACAGGAGCTACAGCAGGACCGTGTGCGCTTATACAGGAGTTGCAGCAGGACCATGCTCGCTTATACGGAACATGCAGCGGGGCCACGCATGCTTATATAGGAGCTGCAGCAGGACCGCGTGTTCTTATACAGGAGCTACAGCAGGACCGTGTGCGCTTATACAGGAGTAGTAGCAGGACCGTGCTTGCTTATACGGAACATGCAGGTGGACAGCACGTGCTTATACAGGAGCTACAGCAGGACCGTGTGCGCTTATACAGGAGTTGCAACAGGACCGTGCTCGCGTATACGGAACATGCAGCGGGGCCAGGCGTGCTTATATAGGAGCTGCAGCAGGACCGCGTGTTCTTATACAGGAGCTACAGCAGGACCGTGTGCGCTTATACAGGAGTTGTAGCAGGACCATGTGCGCTTATACGGAACATGCAGGTGGACAGCACGCGCTTATAGAGGAGCTGCTTATACAAGACCTGCAGCAGGGCCGCGCGCGCTTATACAAGACCTGCTGCAGGACTGTGCACGCTTATACAAGACCTGCAGCGGGGCCGCGCACGCTTATACAAGACCTGCAGCAGGGCCGCGCGCGCTTATACAAGACCTGCAGCTGGGCCGCGCGCGCTTATACAAGACCTGCAGCGGGGCCGCGCACGCTTATACAAGACCTGCAGCAGGGCCGCGCGCGCTTATACAAGACCTGCAGCACGGCCGCGCGCGCTTATACAAGACCTGCAGCACGGACGCGTGCGCTTATACAAGACCTGCAGCAGGGCTGCGTGCGCTTATACAAGACCTGCAGCAGGCCTGCGTGTGCTTATACAAGACCTGCAGCAGGCCTGCGTGTGCTTATACAAGACCTGCAGCAGGCCCGCGTGCGCTTATACATGACCTGCAGTACGGCCGCGTGCGCTTATACAAGACCTGTAGCCGGGCCGCGTGTGCTTATAAAAGACCTGCAGCAGGCCTGCGCGTGCAAGACCTGCAGCAGGGCCGCATGCGCTTATACAAGACCTGCAGCAGGCCGCGTGTGCTTATAAAAGACCTTCAGCAGGCCTGCGCGTTCAAGACCTGCACCACGGCCGCGTGCGCTTATACAAGACCTGCAGCAGGGCCGCGTCCACTTATACAAGACCTGCAGCACGGCCGCGTGTGCTTATACAAGACCTGCAGCACGGCCGCGTGTGCTTATACAAGACCTGCAGCACGGCCGCGTGCGCTTATACAAGACCTGCAGCAGTGCCGCCTGCGCTTACACAAGACCTGCAGCACGGCCGCGTGCGCTTATACAAGACCTGCAGCAGGGCCGCGTGCGCTTATACAAGACCTGCAGCAGGGACGCGCGCGATTATACAAGACCTGCAGTACAGCCGCACGCGATTATACAAGATCTGCAGCAGGGCTGCTCATACTTATACAAGACCTGCAGCAGGGCCGCGCGCACTTATTCAAGACCTGCAGCACGGCCGCGCGCTTATACAAGACCTGCAGCAGGGCCGCACGTGCTTATACAAGACCTGCAGCAGGGCCGCGCGCTTATACAAGACCTGCAGCAGGGCCTCACGCGCTTATACAGGACTTGCTTTCTCATTTCTAACTTGAATTTTTCATTTAATTAAAGACCTTGAACAAATATTTAATTACTAGTTCCCAGCCCATCATAGTTACAGAATATCATCACAGCAATATCAGCACCGGCAACTGTGCGTGCCCAAACTGAGCCACACCTGAATTTTCTGTTGGGCACCATCTAGTGCCCACGGGCACGCACAACACTTGAGTTTTCCCCATAAAGGGGAGGAGCAGTATTGTATTATATAGGATTGTTAGAGGCAGTGTGTGACCCCCGCAGCATTACATGTAGCTGCTCCCTGCAGTCAGGGACTGTGCGGGCCAAGCAGTACACTAGGACCAGTTACCAGTCCAATCCGATATAGCAGCAGTGCATGGTAAAGTAGGACAAATAATATGTGCCGTGTTGTGAAATCTTACATGGAAATGGTGAGAGCGGCACTATTGACCCCTTTTATTTTTATCTGTTCCTAATGTGCTTTACATTCATTTATCGCTGGTGTAAGTAAGCCACCAAATGGTAGATTTTTGCAGTTATAGCTATTTATTTTCTAGAACCTTTCACCAATAAAAGTACATGGAATCTGTGTTGTGTATTAACCAGCGAGTGGGTGAAACGCGTGCCCAGAGGGGTTATGTATGTCCCACACTGTCAGCATTTCCTGTATAGAGACACATTTAGTCCGTCTGGCTTCACCTAATCCAGATCTGCATGGGGAGCTCTAGAAATGGCAAGTGGGTGAAAGGCGTGTCTAGAGGGGTTATGTATGTTCCACACTGTCAGAATTTACTCTATCTAAACACATTCAGACCTTCCCACCACACCTGATCCATGTCTGCACGGCGAGCTCTAGAATTAGCTGAGTGGGTGAAACGCGTGTCTAGAGGGGATATGTGTGTACCACACTGTCAGCGTTTCCTGTATGTAGACATATTCAGACCTTCCAAATTCACCTAATCCAGATCTGCATGGGGAGCTCTAGAAATGGTGAGTGGGTGAAATGCGTGTCTAGAGGTGTTATGTATGTCCCACACTGTCAGCATTTCCTGTATGTAGACACATTCAGACCGTCCGATTTAACCTAATCCAGATCTGCATGGGGAGCTCTAGAAATGGCGAGTGGGTGAAACGCGTGTCTAGATGGGTTATATATGTCCCACACTGCCAGCGTTTCCTGCATGTAGGCACATTTAGACCTTCCCATCACACCCGATCCAGGTCTGCATGGAGAGCCCGTCACGCAGTATCGCCCCCATAGCTGTCATGAGGAAGGGACAGCTTTCTCTGTACACTACCAGAATGCCAGCTGAACCTGTTTCCTCGCTAATTTGCATAGAATGCCGGCGGCACCAAAAGGTGCAAACAATTCCTGGGCAAGAAAATCTCCAGAGGATTAGTGTGTAGAACAAATACTTCACTGCATGACGCCCAAATATACGCAGAGGAGAAAAATCCTATTTACTGCCAATAACCTACTGTACCTTATACCTTACACCTTACCTGCAGTGCAGCATGGTTTTGACCATTAGAGAAAGATTTTGTATTTGCATTTTCAATCAGGCCCTATATAGCCATTGCTGCACCAACGGTTATAGTACCCACAGAAGCAGCGTCGGCTGTACCCAGGAGGTCGCTGCCATTGGGGGCAGTGTGGAGGAGTGGATGGTATGGTAAGTGAGGGAGGGGTCTCTGCTCCTGAGAGCTTACACTACAGGGGAGCATGTGACGCCTCATGTTGTATAGAGGAAGCTGGGCACTTCTGGCCTTCCGGCGTTGTGTAATAGCATGTAACGCAGGAGTAACCACACATAATCCTGCTTCTGCATTTCTCCTACTCCCATGGCTGATCCCACCTCACGCGTCACAGTCTGGCCTGGTAGCTGTGCCCCGCCCCCTGGATGCTGTGTTCATGTCTGGAGACTGGAGTTAGGCCATGGAGACCACGAGCCCTGCGATACGGAGACACTGCTGTAACCAGGCAACAATACTAATGGCGGACGACGGACTGCCCGAGCACAAAGCGCGACTTGTCCATAGATACAGGAGAACATCAGTGCGGAAGCCGTACCTCTAGCTGTACATAACCTATGACACTGCAGCAGTGTTCTTCATCATCCTCATACATACAGGCACCAGGCCTGTGTCCTTCATCATCGTCATCCTCACACATACAGGCACCAGGCCCGTATCCTTCATCATCGTCATCCTCACACATACAGGCACGTGTCCTTCATCATCGTGTTCCTCGTTAGTACATGCACCAGGCCCGTGTCCTTCATCATCGTCATCCTCACACATACAGGCATGTGTCCTTCATCATCGTGTTCCTCATTAGTACACGCACCATGCCCGTGTCCTTCATCATCGTCCTCCTCATGCGTACACACACCAGGCCTGTGTCCTTCATCATCATCATCCTCATGTGTACACGCACCAGGCCTGTATCCTTCATCATCATCATCCTCACACATACACGCACCAGGAACGTGTCCTTCATCATCGTCATCCTCACACATACACGCACCAGGAACGTGTCCTTCATCATCATCCTCCTCATTAGTACACGCACCAGGCCCGTGTCCTTCATCATCTTCATCCTCGTACATACACGCACCAGGCCCATGTCCTTCATCATCTTCATCCTCGTACATACATGCCCCAGGAACGTGTCCATCATCGTCCTCCTTATGCGTACACTCACCAGGCCTGTGTCCTTCATCATCGTCATCCTTATACATACAGGCACGTGTCCTTCATCATCGTCCTCCTCATGCATACACTCACCAGGCACGTGTCCTTAATCATCGTCCTCTGTGTCGGCGTCTCCCCTGTAACCGATCTCGTCTGCCTGTGTTACACGATGGCTCGGTGTCGGCGTCTCCTATCTAACCGATCTCGTCTGCCTGTGTTACACGATGGCTCTGTGTCGGCATCTCCTCTGTAACGGATCCCGTCTGCCTGTGTTACACGATGGCTCTGTGTCGGCATCTCCTCTGTAACGGATCCCGTCTGCCTGTGTTACATGATGGCTCTGTGTTGGCGTCTCCTCTGTAACTGATCCCGTCTGCCTGTGTTACACGATGGCTTGGTGTTGGCGTCTCCTATCTAACCAATCTCGTCTGCCTGTGTTACACGATGGCTTGGTGTTGGCGTCTCCTATCTAACCGATCTCGTCTGCCTGTGTTACACGATGACTCTGTGTCGTCATCTCCTCTGTAACTGATCTCGTCTGCCTGTGTTACACGATGGCTCGGTGTCAGTCTCCTATCTAACCGATCTCGTCTGCCTGTGTTACACGATGGCTTGGTGTTGGCGTCTCCTATCTAACCGATCTCGTCTGCCTGTGTTACACGATGACTCTGTGTCGTCATCTCCTCTGTAACTGATCCCGTTTGCCTGTGTTACACGATGGCTTGGTGTTGGCGTCTCCTATCTAACTGATCCCGTCTGCCTGTGTTACATGATGGCTCGGTGTCTGTGTCTCCTATCTAATCAATCTTGTCTGCCTGTGTTACACAATGGCTCTGTGTCTCCTATCTAACCGATCTTGTCTACCTGTGTTACACGATGGCTCGGTGTTGGCGTCTCCTATCTAACTGATCCCGTCTGCCTGTGTTACACGATGGCTTGGTGTTGGCGTCTCCTATCTAACTGATCCCGTCTGCCTGTGTTACATGATGGCTCGGTGTCGGCATCTCCTATCTAATCAATCTTGTCTGCCTGTGTTACACAATGGCTCTGTGTCTCCTATCTAACCGATCTCGTCTGCCTGTGTTACACGATGGCTTGTGTTGGCGTCTCCTATCTAACTGATCCCGTCTGCCTGTGTTACACGATGGCTTGGTGTTGGCGTCTCCTATCTAACTGATCCTGTCTGCCTGTGTTACACAATGGCTCTGTGTATGTGTCTCCTATCTAACCGATCTTGTCTGCCTGTGTTACACGATGGCTTGGTGTTGGCGTCTCCTATCTAACTGATCTCGTCTGCCTGTGTTACACGATGGTTTGGTGTTGGCGTCTCCTATCTAACTGATCCTGTCTGCCTGTGTTACACAATGGCTCGGTGTCTGTGTCTCCTATCTAACTGATCTTGTCTGCCTATATTACACGATGGCTCAGTGTTGGCATCTCCTATCTAACCGATCCCGTCTGCCTGTGTTACACAATGCATACCCTCCAACATGACCCATTCCATTAGGTACAAAATGCTCTGTTTCTGGACTTCCCTGCCAGTGGCAGTTACAGCTGTGAGGCTGCAGCTCAGTCCAATATTCAAAAAGGGGAGCCACACCTAATGCCATTCCAAACATCACTGACCTGGACTCACTGGCAGTTGATGTGACCCCCCTCTTTGAATTTTGGACTGTGCTGGAGTCCCACCTCTGTAACTGTCACTGGCAGGGAAGTCCAGGAACAGAGCATTTTGTACCTAATGGAATGGGTCATGTTGGATTGTATGCACAATGGCATGTGCAGACCAGTATATCTAGATGCCATATAGACCATACAGTGCCAGGGTGAATAAGCCCCAGGACGTCACTGCCAGATGCTATCCCTGTGATGGATTGGAAAGGCCTCCTTTCCCTTAAGGAGTTTCCACAATTTCCTCGTATTGCCGCTTGTTACGCTATAATACTGTATGAAGCCATTCCTTGTTTTATTACGTATAATTAGCGCACAATCGCAATGTCTTCCTTAGCTGGTATTTTAGAGTGGGTGATGCCACTGAACATGCAGCTTACAAGGTCCTGGCTTCTGCTCGGCATGGCATCGGGTGGCTGTGATGTCCCGGGGTAATGACATTTCTGTAAGGAATCACTGCAGCATTTTGGTCACTTTCCATGATTTTAATATTTTGCAACTGCACAGTACCACTTCTCTTCTGATGTCTTCTCCTATGTACAGTACGCACAGTACCACTTCTCTTCCGACGTCTGCACCTATGTACAGTACGCACAGTACCACTTCTCTTCCGACGTCTTCTCCTATGTACAGTACGCACAGTACCACTTCTCTTCCGACGTCTGCACCTATGTACAGTACGCACAGTACCACTTCTCTTCCGACGTCTGCACCTATGTACAGTATGCACAGTACCACTTCTCTTCCGACGTCTGCACCTATGTACAGTATGCACAGTACCACTTCTCTTCCGACGTCTGCACCTATGTGCAGTATGCACAGTACCACTTCTCTTCTGACGTCTGCACCTATGTGCAGTATGCACAGTACCACTTCTCTTCTGACGTCTGCACCTATGTGCAGTATGCACAGTACCACTTCTCTTCTGACGTCTGCGCCTATGTGCAGTATGCACTGTACCACTTCTCTTCTGGCGTCTGCGCCTATGTGCAGTATGCACAGTACCACTTCTCTTCTGACGTCTGCACCTATGTGCAGTACGCACAGTACCACTTCTCTTCTGACGTCTGCACCTATGTACAGTATGCACAGTACCACTTCTCTTCCGACCTCTGCACCTATGTACAGTATGCACAGTACCACTTCTCTTCTGACGTCTGCGCCTATGTACAGTATGCACAGTACCATTTCTCTTCTGATGTCTTCTCCTATGTACAGTACGCACAGTACCACTTCTCTTCCGAAGTCTGCACCTATGTACAGTACGCACAGTACCACTTCTCTTCTGACGTCTGCGCCTATGTACAGTATGCACAGTACCATTTCTCTTCTGATGTCTTCTCCTATGTACAGTACGCACAGTACCACTTCTCTTCCGACGTCTGCACCTATGTACAGTACGCACAGTACCACTTCTCTTCCAACATCTGCACCTATGTACAGTACGCACAGTACCACTTCTCTTCCGACATCTGCACCTATGTACAGTACGCATAGTATCACTTCTCTTCTGACGTCTGCACCTATGTACAGTATGCACAGTACCACTTCTCTTCTGATGTCTTCTCCTATGTACAGTACGCACAGTACCACTTCTCTTCCGACGTCTGCACCTATGTACAGTATGCACAGTACCACTTCTCTTCTGGCGTCTGCACCTATGTACAGTGTGCACAGTACCACTTCTCTTCTGACGTCTGCACCTATGTGCAGTATGCACAGTACCACTTCTCTTCTGACGTCTGCACCTATGTGCAGTACGCACAGTACCACTTCTCTTCTGACGTCTGCACCTATGTACAGTATGCACAGTACCACTTCTCTTCCGACCTCTGCACCTATGTACAGTATGCACAGTACCACTTCTCTTCTGACGTCTGCGCCTATGTACAGTATGCACAGTACCATTTCTCTTCTGATGTCTTCTCCTATGTACAGTACGCACAGTACCACTTCTCTTCCGAAGTCTGCCCCTATGTACAGTACGCATAGTACCACTTCTCTTCCGACGTCTGCACCTATGTACAGTACGCACAGTACCACTTCTCTTCCAACATCTGCACCTATGTACAGTACGCACAGTACCACTTCTCTTCCGACATCTGCACCTATGTACAGTACGCATAGTATCACTTCTCTTCTGATGTCTTTTCCTATGTACAGTATGCACAGTACCACTTCTCTTCTGATGTCTTCTCCTATGTACAGTACGCACAGTACCACTTCTCTTCCGACGTCTGCACCTATGTACAGTATGCACAGTAACACTTCTCTTCTGACATCTGCACCTATGTACAGTATGCACAGTACCACTTCTCTTCTGACGTCTGCACCTATGTGCAGTATGCACAGTACCACTTCTCTTCTGACGTCTGCGCCTATGTGCAGTATGCACAGTACCACTTCTCTTCTGACGTCTGCGCCTATGTGTAGTATGCACAGTACCAATTCTCTTCTGACGTCTGCGCCTATGTGCAGTATGCACAGTACCACTTCTCTTCTGACGTCTGCGCCTATGTGCAGTATGCACAGTACCACTTCTCTTCTGGCGTCTGCACCTATGTACAGTATGCACAGTACCACTTCTCTTCTGACGTCTGCACCTATGTACAGTATGCACAGTACCACTTATCTTCTGACGTCTGCACCTATGTACAGTATGCACAGTACCACTTCTCTTCTGACGTCTGCGCCTATGTACAGTATGCACAGTACCACTTATCTTCTGATGTCTGCACCTATGTACAGTATGCACAGTACCACTTCTCTTCTGGCGTCTGCACCTATGTACAGTATGCACAGTACCACTTCTCTTCTGGCGTCTGCACCTATGTACAGTGTGCACAGTACCACTTCTGTCTGCTGGGTGTAATTCCCAGTTTCTGCATGGATAAATGCACCGCACCACTTCTCTTCTGATGTCTGCTCCTATGTACAGTATACATAGAATAATGCACTGTGTGGATGCCAGTAGTTGGGTGCTATGTGTGTATACCAGTAGTTTGGGGCACTGTGCGTATATACCAGTAGTTTGGGGCATGGTGCGTACATACCAGTAGTTTGCGGCTCTGTGTATTGCCAGTAGTTTGGGGCACAATGCGTATATACCAGTAGTTTGGGGCACGGTGCGTACATACCAGTAATTTGGGGCTCTGTGTATTGCCATTAGTTTGGGGCTCTGTGTATTGCCAGTAGTTTGGGGCACTGTGTATAAATACCAGTACAGTAGTTTGAGGGCACGGTGCATATATACCAGTAGTTTGGGGCACTGTGTATTGCCATTAGTTTGGGGCTCTGTGTATTGCCAGTAGTTTGGGGCACTGTGTATAAATACCAGTACAGTAGTTTGGGGGCACGGTGCATATATACCAGTAGTTTGGGGCACTGTGTATTGCCAGTAGTTGCAGACACTGTGTGTGGATGGCACTGTGTGTGTATACCAGTAGTTTGGAGCACTGTCTGTATACGAGTCATTTGGGGCACTGTGTGTATACCAGCCATTTGGGGCACTGTATATTGCCAGTAGTTGTGGACACTGTGTGTGGATGGCAGTAGTTTGGGGCACTGTGGTACCAGTTGTTTGTGGCACTGTGTGTGGATGGCAGTAGTTTGGGGCACTGTGTGTACGTACCAGTAGTTTGGGGCACTGTGTGTGGATGGCAGTAGTTTGAGGCACTGTATGTAAGTACCAGTTGTTTGTGCCACTGTGTGTGGATGGCAGTAGTTTGGGGCACTGTGTGTATACCAGTCCTTTGGGGCACTGTGTGTGGATTGCAGTAGTTTGGGTCACTGTGTGTACGTACCAGTAGTTTGGGCCACTGTGTGTATGTACCATAAACCGCTGAGCGCCTGATGCCCCTCACCAGTCAACAAACCTTGAACCCAAAGCACCATCTCCTCCCCTTCTTTCCCCTTTTGTAACCTTCCCCTTGTACCTGAAATAACCAGTCGGAGTCTAGTATTTTTGGCGAATTAAATGGTCACAATTTATTAACTTGATTTCAGATTTACTGTTACTTAATTTGGGTGGCAAAGATAGCACTGCGGTCCACCAGCCCTTATCAACTGAATCATGTAACCGCCTGGGGGGCCGGGATCCCCTTCTCGCAACTGACGACCTGTACCCGTGGGTGATCCCGTTTTGCCCCCCGACACCAGGCCTGGCGCCCACCTTGGCTGGCCCGCAGTACTTCCGCCCCCGACGCCAGGCCTAGCGCCATACCATGGCTGGTCCGCAGTACTTCCGTCTGCTGCTTTGCCTTCTTGAAGTTGCTTAATGTTGTTCCTTCTTCCTCTTGTGGTGGGTGGGTGGGTGGGATCCTTGCGGGGGGTTGCTTCTGAGTGTAATGACCCCCTTCCTGCAAATTTACTGTTACTTAATTTGGGTGGCAAAGATAGCACTGCGGTCCACCAGCCCTTCTCACAACTGCATCATGTAACCGCCTGGGGGGCCGGGATCCCCTTCTCGCAACTGACAACCTGTAACCGCTGGGTGATCCCGTTTTGCCCCCCGACGCCAGGCCTGGCGCCCACCTTGGCTGGCCCGCAGTACTTCCGCCCCCGACGCCAGGCCTAGCGCCATACCATGGCTGGTCTGCAGTACTTCCGTCTGTTGCTTTGCCTTCTTGAAGTTGCTTAATGTTGTTCCTTCTTCCTCTTGGGGTGGGTGGGATCCTTGCTGGGGTTGCTTCTGAGTGTAATGACCCCCTTCCTCCCCCTTCCTTAAGTATGGCCTATCCCCTGGGGAGGGGCCATTTACCTTTTGTTCTTCACCTTATCTTCCCTCTTGCTTTAAGCTGGCACCTACCCTACCTGCCTTCCCCCCTGCAGCAATTATGTCTCTTTTTTGTGGGGCCCAGGCTGAGCGTTTATACTCATTCGTTGCTATTTGCAGCTCATTCTCTTTAAACCGCTGAGCGCCTGATGCCCCTCACCAGTCAACAAACCTTGAACCCAAAGCACCATCTCCTCCCCTTCTTTCCCCTTTTGTAACCTTCCCCTTGTACCTGAAATAACCAGTCGGAGTCTAGTATTTTTGGCGAATTAAATGGTCACAATTTATTAACTTGATTTCAGATTTACTGTTACTTAATTTGGGTGGCAAAGATAGCACTGCGGTCCACCAGCCCTTATCAACTGAATCATGTAACCGCCTGGGGGGCCGGGATCCCCTTCTCGCAACTGACGACCTGTACCCGTGGGTGATCCCGTTTTGCCCCCCGACACCAGGCCTGGCGCCCACCTTGGCTGGCCCGCAGTACTTCCGCCAACGCTAGGTCCTAGGACCGTAGCCCGCCACCCTACCGTGACCCTACCTCGCCCTGGACTCTAGTCTGATGGGTTTTTCTGTCCCCTAATGCCTGCTGGTGTCCTAGTCCCCAGCTTACTCTCTGCCCAGATGGCTGTGACCGAGCTATGTTCTTGTCCATACTGCGCTCTGACCTTTGTTGCCTGTTGTTGTGGTAACATGGGTTGTGGGTGGGAGTGGCCTGTAGCAAGGGTTGCTAATGAATCCCTCACCATCTTGTTCACCTCATCTTCACAATCTGCCATAAGTGAGGAGGACAGGTTAGACCTTGCAGCTGAGCCTGCGGTGCTGCCTCCCTAAAGGCTTCGCATTTTCCCCTGGAGAGGGCATCAGCTATTTTTTTTGTCTACACCTGGCACGAAAGTTAATGTTGCAGACACCCCAATACCAGGTGCCTGATCAGGTTAATCGCTGGCGGGGAGGAGGCCTTTCCTTGTTGACCGCCTGCACCACCCCAAGTTGTCACACCAGAAAGTTATCTCCTTGTTGGCTAACCTGCTGCCCCACAATTCCACTGCTACTATTATTGGGAACAGCTCCAGAAGCAGCAAGTTCTTAGTCAGCCCCTCCTCTGCCCAGCTCTGGGGCCACAGTGCAGCGCACCATTCTCCCTCTAGGTAATCTCCGAAGCCCCATGACCCCGCTGCATCAGTGTATAGTTGCAGCTTCTTGTTTGGCACAGGTGCTGCTGGCCGGATCCTTACTCCATTGACTTTCTAGAAAAAGGTTTCCCACATGAGCATGTCTTCTCTAATCTCTGCTGTTAACCTGTATTGTTCCTTTGTACGGCGCTGCGAAACACTTGTGGCGCCTTATAAATAAAATTATAATAATAATAATAATAATAAGTGATGCCCATTTTCGTCCCCGCTGTGGCCCTTTCCAGTTTGCGACAGAAGATTCTGCCCATGGGGATCATCCTGCACGCAAAGTTTAGTGACCCCAGCAATGATTGGAGCTGTTTTAGTGTCAATTTCTTTGCCCTTGCGTGCTCCCTCATCTGCCCCAGGAGGTTAGACACCTTGTCTTCTGGTAACCTAAACGTCTTGTCTGAGGTGCCTATTTCTATGCCTAGGTAGGAGAGCCTTGTTGTTGGTCCTTCCGTTTTTTCGGTTGCTATTGGTACCCCAAATGTGTGGAATAGCGCCTGGGTGGATTTGAGCAGCTGCTCGCGTCTATCGGTATTAGCCTGGCCGACCATTAGAAAGTCGTCCAAGTAGTGTGCCATTGTCTTACTGCCTGTTCCGGCTTCCACACACCAGTGCAGGAACGTACTGAATTTTACGAAGAAAGCGCATGAAATGGCGCAGCCCATTGGTAAGCATAGGTCAATGAAATAACTGCCCTCAAATTTGAGGCCCATGAATCTTTGACTCTGGGGGTGAAGCAGAAGGAGCCTGAATGCTGATTCGATATCTATCTTCCCCATAAGGGCCACTTCCCCGCAGCTGCGCACTATTTTGAGCACGTCCTCAAAAGACTGGTAAGCCACGCTGCACTGCTGTTTTTCTATAGCATCGTTTACCGACCCTCCTGCGGGGTATGACTTGTGCTGTATTTATATGAATTTTCCAGGCGTCTTTTTTGGTACTACCCCCAAGGGGGACACTACTAGCTGCTGTAAAGTGGGTTCCTTTTCCAGAAACTCTGCATCTTCTTTGTTGTGGTACCATCCTAGCCATTTTTGCATGTTTTTAGTTGTATCGGGGTTGCTGCCTTACTTATTGCGCTGATCTCATTCTGTTTTAGGCACTGTGTAACCCCCTGCTCTCTTGTAGCATTACTTTGCTGGGTGCCCTTTGCCGCAGTGTCTGCACGCGTTCCTGTATTTGCAGTACTGGCCCCTGGTGCTGTATGTGCTCTTGTATGTGAAGCATTATTGGGGACAGCTCCAGTAGCAGACCCTCCTCTTGCCTGCATGCCGGGTACCTCATACCTCCTCCATGCTGGCCATAACTTGTTCTTTCCTGGGGCCCCATGAATGGCCATGCTAGCTTCACCCCTCCTTCCTGTCAAGGAAGAGTCCGTTTGCATACTACGCTTTCGGCATTGCCGTAGCTCAGCGTCCGTCCAGGTAATCTGACTGCCCGCCTCCTCCGATCATTAGGCATCTGCATGTGGAAGAAGAAGGGTTGCACTGCGAGGTGACATAAAGCATGTTAGTTTGTACTGTGTGTAAATACGTTGGACCATGCAGCCTCCCAAACCTGAGCAATAATCCTATAATGCCACCTCCATGCATTCTCCTTTTTCCGTTTCTTAAACTGCCTCTATCCATATACAAGTGACTGAATTTGCGCTGATAACTACCCCCATGGAATTTGTAACGTCCCCTTAAGCCCCATTGGCATTAGACACTTCACTAAGCTTGTTCAGTAAATAGTTCATTACCTTTGTTCTAAATGACCATGATAGAGAACTTGTACTAAGCTTAAACAGAGAACCCAATTTCCTAATGAAAATTGGGGTTGTTAAACTGCTAGCATGTTGTCGAAGGGGCTGTTATCCCTCGTATTTGCATAAAGGTTAGAAGATTTTGCCACCACATTGCTGGCAGGTGCACTGCGCATATGTCTGCTTGCACCCTTCTGATACCTGTCATTATTGCAGCTATGATGGTTTACTACCCAAGTTACATAAAATGACATAGCTTTTCTTATAATTATTTTGCTTTGCTTATTCCATGTCAGAATTTCCAGCACATTCCTCCTAATTGGCAAGCTAATGCCCACTGAGCAGTTACCTGTACTGTGCAGTTTATTTATTGATTTATTAACAGATTCTTATATAGCGGCAGCAGATTCCGTTACAGATTCTTATATAGCGCAGCAGATTCCATTGCGCTTTACAATTGTAAACAGAGATAAAACAAACTGGCTAACAACAGCTAGACTTGGAGGGAAGATTATGCGTACACCTATTTTTATTTATTTATTTACTTATTTATTTTGCCTTATCTGTTAAAGGATCCATCTACCTTTGCACCCAGCATCAGTAATATTTCTTCCATGTGAAGGCCATGCATGTACCGCAAACGTAGTTGCTATCAGAACTATGGTTCCCTCCCTGTGCCCTTATTAATAATACCCATTACATATTGCGCAGCGCTTTACAGAGAATATTTGAACATTCAGTCTAATACTGAAGTAAAATGTTTAACATGCACAAACATAATGAATTCCCTTATTGATATCATGTACTACCATTATGATTGTACATATAACATGTAACAATGAAGTTACTATTTTGTATGCAACACCATGTTATACTTCTGAATGCAGCTTAATCTAACCTGATACAATATATCATTCCCCATTCAGCGATATCTTTCTAATACTGTATATTATAACCCTATGATGCCTTGCATGCTGAAAAATGTGCCACCATATTAATACTCCTGCCTTATATTGCATTATATTAACATTATAAATATACACTTGCAACCATGCATTCCCATATTTGCATTCTGCTTCTTACATTATTGATTAGCCGTATCTTAATAACGCTGCTACGCAATATTATATTATGTTACTGAAAAAACAATTCAGTTCTTCCAACATTTATCTGTACAAAACTATGCATTTGTTTTCCATTGCTAGGCAGCCTGGTTCATGGTTCATGTTGGGAGGGGTAGATAAAGGGTTTGAGTGAAAGGCGATATCATCTCTATCAAAGAAAATCCCCCCTGCTATGGCATGTAAACAAGCCCTCAGTAATTTCATTAAGGGGGGGGGGGGGGATCATGAGACTTGTTTTAAACTTGCTTGTCTCCATTGGGCCTAATTCTCTGCTGCTTTGCTAAAGGTTGCAGGCAGTATAATCTTAAATCCCTTATATATATATATAAAGTACTTATATTTTGGCCTTGTCCCTTGTAGTAACCTCCTATTAAGCAGCATTGAACTACTCCTGCCCTGTATCCCAACTGTACTGTTAGGTAATTGGTGTACAAACCCTATAAGGTGCCTTTATTCCTTAGGGGAAAGTTGCCCAAACAGCATGTGGTATTACTGAGAGAGGACAGATGCATAATAAGAGAGCAGCAAAGGTAATCATTCCCACTGTGACCAGGCAGAACCAGAACCTCTGTGTGCTACATTGACTATTGAATTCATAAGATACATTGGGAGTTTGTGACAGCCGACTATAGAGGGTGGCAGGGTGCCGAATAGGAGATTAACTAAAAGAATAAGAAGGAATACTTGTAAATAAATAGATACTTAGCATAATTTCTGGTTCTTGCTGCTGGATGATCCTTGCGGGGGGTTGCTTCTGAGTGTAATGACCCCCTTCCTGCAAATTTACTGTTACTTAATTTGGGTGGCAAAGATAGCACTGCGGTCCACCAGCCCTTCTCACAACTGCATCATGTAACCGCCTGGGGGGCCGGGATCCCCTTCTCGCAACTGACAACCTGTAACCGCTGGGTGATCCCGTTTTGCCCCCCGACGCCAGGCCTGGCGCCCACCTTGGCTGGCCCGCAGTACTTCCGCCCCCGACGCCAGGCCTAGCGCCATACCATGGCTGGTCTGCAGTACTTCCGTCTGTTGCTTTGCCTTCTTGAAGTTGCTTAATGTTGTTCCTTCTTCCTCTTGGGGTGGGTGGGATCCTTGCTGGGGTTGCTTCTGAGTGTAATGACCCCCTTCCTCCCCCTTCCTTAAGTATGGCCTATCCCCTGGGGAGGGGCCATTTACCTTTTGTTCTTCACCTTATCTTCCCTCTTGCTTTAAGCTGGCACCTACCCTACCTGCCTTCCCCCCTGCAGCAATTATGTCTCTTTTTTGTGGGGCCCAGGCTGAGCGTTTATACTCATTCGTTGCTATTTGCAGCTCATTCTCTTGTAGTTTGGGGCACTGTGTGTGGATGGCAGTAGTTTGGGGCACTGTGTGTGGATGGCAGTAGTTTGGGGCACTGTGTGTGGATGGCAGTAGTTTTGGGCACTGTGTGTAGATGCCAGTAGTTTGGGGCACTGTGTGTAGATGCCAGTAGTTTGGGGCACTGTGTGTGGATGGCAGTAGTTTTGGGCACTGTGTGTAGATGCCAGTAGTTTGGGGCACTGTGCTTGGATGGCAGTAGTTTTGGGCACTGTGTGTGAATGGCAGTAGTTTGGGGCACTCTGTGTACGTACCAGTAGTTTAGGGCACTGTGTGTACGTACCAGTAGTTTGGGGCACTGTGTGTGGATGGCAGTAGTTTGGGACACTGTGTGTACGTACCAGTAGTTTGGGGCACTGTGTGTGGATGGCAGTAGTTTGGGGCACTGTGTGTACGTACCAGTAGTTTGGGGCACTGTGTGTAGATGCTAGTAGTTTGGGGCACTGTGTGTGGATGGCAGTAGTTTGGGGCACTGTGTGTACGTACCAGTAGTTTGGGGCACTTTGTGTGGATGGCAGTAGTTTGGGGCACTGTGTGTATGTACCAGTAGTTTGGGGCACTGTGAGTGGATGGCAGTAGTTTGGGGCACTGTGTGTACGTACCAGTAGTTTGAGGCACTGTGTGTGTATGGCAGTAGTTTGGGGCACTGTGTGTACGTACCAGTAGTTTGGGGCACTGTGTGTGGATGGCAGTAGTTTGGGGCACTGTGTGTACGTACCAGTAGTTTGGGGAAGTGTGTAGATGCTAGTAGTTTGGGGCACTGTGTGTGGATGGCATTAGTTTGGGGCACTGTGTGTACGTACCAGTAGTTTGGGGCACTGTGTGTGGATGGCAGTAGTTTGGGGCACTGTGTGTACGTACCAGTAGTTTGGAGCACTGTGTGTGGATGGCATTAGTTTGGGGCACTGTGTGTACGTACCAATAGTTTGGGGCACTGTGTGTGGATGGCATTAGTTTGGGACACTGTGTGTACGTACCAGTAGTTTGGGGCACTGTGTGTGGATGGCAGTAGTTTGGGGCACTGTGTGTGGATGGCAGTAGTTTGGGGCACTGTGTGTAGATGCTAGTAGTTTGGGGCACTGTGTGTGGATGGCAGTAGTTTGGGGCACTGTGTGTACGTACCAGTAGTTTGGGGCACTGTGTGTAGATGCTAGTAGTTTGGGGCACTGTGTGTGGATGGCAGTAGTTTGGGGCACTGTGTGTACGTACCAGTAGTTTGGGGCACTGTGTGTGGATGCCATTAGTTTGGGACACTGTGTGTACGTACCAGTAGTTTGGGGCACTGTGTGTGGATGGCAGTAGTTTGGGGCACTGTGTGTGGATGGCAGTAGTTTGGGGCACTGTGTGTGGATGGCAGTAGTTTGGGGCACTGTGTGTACGTACCAGTAGTTTGGGGCACTGTGTGTAGATGCTAGTAGTTTGGGGCACTGTGTGTGGATGGCAGTAGTTTGGGGCACTGTGTGTGGATGCCAGTAGTTTGGGGCACTGTGTGGTTGCCAGTAGTTTGGGTGTTGGCGGGATATTCTTCTGCCCACGGTTATTGTAGCAGCGGACTGGCTGCTGAGTGTAATAGGATGTGATAGACGCAGTGATATGGGTATTCCCTCCGGGGCTGGTTCTGAGGGCAGTAAGGTGGAATTGGCAGAGGCCACTGTACTCTGAGACATCCTGAGGGATTCCCGCACCAGGTGTAGAGCTCAAAGTGATTCTGGCTACGTCCACAAGCGCAGGTGGCTGCAACCTTACAATATCTGCATTCATTTCCGGGCTGGTGGTTGCATTTCCTGCGCTCAGGTGCCGCATGCAGTCACAGTTCTGGTAATACGCCATCCCAGTGTAGCATTCCGGCTCCAGAGGTCAGACTAGCCCTCTGTCTCCTTTTCGTATTGTTCTGCGTCCTATGGAATATTCCGCTCACCTTTAAGACGTTTCCTGCGATTGCAGATTCTGGGGGTAAGAACAAGAGAAATCCACTACTGCAGAGATAGCACATTTCTAAGACACGACAGAGCAAGGACATTGGAGTTGGCAGCACTGCCCCTGCCGTCTTGTCTTTCAGACGCCGCCAGTTCTAATATCCTCTCTATCTAGAACGGTCACAGGCACGACTCCCAGCATGCTTTGCAACCACATCCGGATTCACGGGGTTACCTCTTGGCTGTGGTGTGACATCAAAGGTCATTCACAAAGTGTAAAACCCCAACACAGATGCGTCCGGTCCGGGGGAGTGCTGGGAAGTGAGCAGATGAGGGGCATATATGGTGCTTGTTGGTGCACCATGACGTGCAGTGGGCAGGGATCACTTACAGGGGCTGTCCTGAGCAGGCTAGTTCCGCGGCAGAGAGTGTCCCAGGCAGGCTAGTTCCACGGCAGAGAATGTCCCGGACAAGCTAGTTCTGTGGCTGGGAGTGTTGTGGCAGAGAGTGTCCTGGACAGGCCCCTAGTTCAATGGCAGAGAGTGTCCTGAGAAAATTAGTTCCTTGGCTGGGAGTCTTGTGGCAGAGAGTGCCCTGACAGATTAGTTCCGTGGCTGGGAATGTTGTGGCAGAGTGTCCTCGACAGAATAGTTCCGTGGCTGGGAATGTTGTAGCAGAAAGTGTCCTGGGCAGGCTAGTTCCGTGGCAAAGAGTGTCCTGGACAGGCTAGTTCCATGGCAGAGAGTGTCCTGAGCATATTAGTTCCGTGGCTGGGAGTGTTGTGGCAGAGAGTGTCCCGGACAGGCTAGTTCCGTGGCTGGTAATGTTGTGGCTAAGTCTGTCTGAGCAGATTAGTTCCGTGGCTGGGAGTGTTGTGGCAGAGAGTGTCCCGGACAGGCTAGTTCCATGGCTGGAAATGTTGTGGCAGAGAGTGTCCTGGACAGGCTAGTTCCATTGCAGGGAGTGTTGTGGCAGAGAGTGTCCTGGGCAGGCTAGTTCCGTTGCAGAGAGTGTCCTGAGCAGGTTAGTGCTGTGGCCGGGAGGGTTGTGGCAGAGAGTGTCCTGGGCAGGCTAGTTCCGTGGCAGAGAGTGTCCTGAGACTAATAGTTCCATGGCAGAGAGTGTCCCAGACAGGCTAGTTCCGTGGCAGAGAGTGTCCTCAGCAGATTAGTTCTGTCGCCGGGAGGGTTGTGGCAGAGAGTGTCCTGGGCAGGCTAGTTCCGTGACAAAGAGTGTCCTGAGCATATTAGTTCAGTGGCCGGGAGTGTTGTGGCAGAGATTGTCCTGGACAGGCTAGTTCTGTGGCTGCGAGTGTTGTGGCAGAGAGTGTCGTGGACAGGCTAGTTCCGTGGCTGCGAGTGTTGTGGCAGAGAGTGTCCTCTTTCGCTAAAGGCTAGTGACCACATTTAGACACTGCAGGACCACTCCACCAAATGACCATGCCGTTGCGATGGCTGCACACGACCAGGGCCTGAGTGTAAATCCTGGAGGCAGCATTTCCCGGTGTGGTAGAGCGCTAACGAGCTAGAGATCGGGGCGTCATCGCGGATCAGGACTTTAGGGTGTATGTTGTGTTGCGGCACTTGCCGGACCCCAGAAATAAGCCATTACAGCACGTGAGTTAATGATTACATGGCCCTTGTGATTTCCTCTTGGAAAAGGGCAGCGTGACCCTGGTTTATTCTTGGCGTGTCTGTAGCGTGTATTGTGCAATCACAATAGACAGACATAACATATGTGTGTGCACTCGTTACCCCAGATACACTCGTTATCATTACTGTTATATCCATATCTTGGTCATTTACAAAGGTCCGCGTAATGATAACACCGACGCTCCTACCTGCCCTGGCACATCAATGACGCAGGGGCGAAGGTAGATGGGACTGGTCGCAGCCTTATTCTCTTACGTGTTAGCGCCGTACGGTGATTTATATCCATATTACGGCACCTGCGGCTGATAATGGAGCTGCTCCTATCCGTCACATTATACAGAGCCATCACTGGCCATTGTCTGATTGGCGCGTAGAGCAGCATTAATCTCACTTCCCGGGGACCCCGTCCTATACGTTACCCTGATGACAGCACTTTGAAGAACAGATACTAATTAACCCTGATGCATTAGAGATACGTTCTGTGACCTCTGACCGGCGCATTCATTAGCTGCGGCCTGTAGAAGCCTCACTCATTGCTCTCTGTGTTATATGTGCGAAGCGCGCGTTCTCTGTGTGTGTGTTACCCCCCCCCCCCTACATCGCTGCCAGTGTGGTGCAGACATAGTAGACGCTAGAGCACTATCATCTTACTAAGGTGGCATGAGCTTCTCCGAATACTACATGCACGACTGTCCCGGCCTGGCGTGGAACCTCTCCGCTGTACATACGTCTCGCCCGTATAATACTTGTGACCGGATGCCTGCCCTTACGCTCTGGCTATGCCCTTCGGGTCCACAGATGGCGGTTCCTGGTCTCACGGGACTTGGCCAATAGGGGATTCCCTGTTACCATCAGTTATCACCTGTTACTGACTCCACCCACTGCGCAGTGGGCGAGTATATCGCTGCCATCACCAGGCTCCTACTATGTGGCCCTTGGAACCACTGTTACTGTACATCCTCAGGCCCAAACGCTGGCACCTGAGTACTACCTGCTGGGGTGTATCTGTCGACACGCTGCTGACACACCCCTGACTGGTGTCGGTTGGTTCCCCACTGGTCACGGACCAGAGCTCTGCTTCAGTAGCTGGCAGAGAGGAACTGGGAGGACGCTGGACCCTTGTACCCAGAACAGCTGGAGAACAGAATTATTGCCGTAATTCTGTTGGTCGCAAGATGAGGACGGTCGTCTTGAGGCAGAAAGATGTTTATTTGCCCTTGGATCTTAAAAGATCTCTTCTGCTATTGCTAGGAGGCACAGCATACAGATGTTACAGCATTCAAGTCAGGTAGAAGTACAACTTTACAGGCAAAACTTGTGCCTTTTTAACCAAAATCCACACAGCATACCACAGGGGGTAATTCCACCCTGTTCTCCCCATCCAATCAGCATTGTGCAGGAGGTGTACATGCCTGGGACATTTACATTCATGTATCAATTGGAACATTTTCCAGCGTGCATTGGACGGTTGTCTCGTCTTGCAACTGCAATCTTCTACACCAAAAAGAGGGCTCCAGTGTCTCAGCTCCGTGGCTATTCCGCGTGGCTGTGGTCAGTGCTCCTGGTGTACGTGTAGCAGCTCTATCACTGAAAAATTTGCTGCTGGGTCAGCATTGCGACCTCATGTGAATGAGGCCAATATCATCCCAGGTGACAGCGTGAGCCTCAGTCTTCCTACCATGGCTAGTCCATCAGTGTGGGCATCGCTGTGCCAGGCCGGCAGATGTCCATCTGGCTATTACTTCCATTCATACATTAATACTGGAATTGGGCTGGTCATGGTGGCAGGAAGCCCCTGGACAGGAAGGGGTTAACCATTCAGAGGGCTCACAGAACCATTATGTGTTATATTCGCGTGTCATGTTGCCTCATCTGGGATCCAGAGTCGTTAGGGACAAAGATAATTGGGAGATCAGCTGCTAATGAAGGAATCATTGCCTGGCCAATTAGCAGCGGCTGTACCCAGATGGTCTTACCATAAACCCTAGCGATAACCGCTGCTCTGTATGGTCCGCCAGTGGCCTTACCGTAACCCCTAGCGATAACCGCTGCTCTGTATGCTCCACCAGTGGCCTTACCGTAACCCCTAGCGATAACCACTGCTCTGTATGCTCCACCAGTGGCCTTACCGTAACCCCTAGCGATAACCGCTGCTCTGTATGGTCTGCCAGTGGCCTTACCATAACCCCTAGCGATAACCGCTGCTCTATATGCTCCACCAGTGGCCTTACCGTAACCCCTAGCGATAACCGCTGCTCTGTATGGTCCGCCAGTGGTCTTACCGTAACCCCTAGCGATAACTGCTGCTCTGTATGCTCCACCAGTGGCCTTACCGTAACCCCTAGCAATAACCACTGCTCTGTATGCTCCACCAGTGGCCTTACTGTAACCTTTAGCAATAACCGCTGCTCTGTATGCTCCACCAGTGGCCTTACCTTAACCCCTAGCGGTAACCGCTGCTCTGTATGCTCCACCAGTGGCCTTACCGTAACCCCTAGCGATAACCGCTGCTCTGTATGCTCCACCAGTGGCCTTACCTTAACCCCTAGCGGTAACCGCTGCTCTGTATGCTCCACCAGTGGCCTTACCGTAAACCCTAGCGATAACCGCTGCTCTGTATGCTCCACCAGTGGCCTTACCGTAACCCCTAGCGATAACCGCTGCTCTGTATGCTCCACCAGTGGCCTTACCTTAACCCCTAGCGATAACCACTGCTCTGTATGCTCCACCAGTGGCCTTACCGTAACCCCTAGCGATAACCGCTGCTCTGTATGGTCTGCCAGTGGCCTTACCATAACCCCTAGCGATAACCGCTGCTCTATATGCTCCACCAGTGGCCTTACCGTAACCCCTAGCGATAACCGCTGCTCTGTATGGTCCGCCAGTGGTCTTACCGTAACCCCTAGCGATAACTGCTGCTCTGTATGCTCCACCAGTGGCCTTACCGTAACCCCTAGCAATAACCACTGCTCTGTATGCTCCACCAGTGGCCTTACTGTAACCTTTAGCAATAACCGCTGCTCTGTATGCTCCACCAGTGGCCTTACCTTAACCCCTAGCGGTAACCGCTGCTCTGTATGCTCCACCAGTGGCCTTACCGTAACCCCTAGCGATAACCGCTGCTCTGTATGCTCCACCAGTGGCCTTACCTTAACCCCTAGCGGTAACCGCTGCTCTGTATGCTCCACCAGTGGCCTTACCGTAAACCCTAGCGATAACCGCTGCTCTGTATGCTCCACCAGTGGCCTTACCGTAACCCCTAGCGATAACCGCTGCTCTGTATGCTCCACCAGTGGCCTTACCTTAACCCCTAGTGATAACTGCTGCTCTGTATGTTCCGCAAGTGGCCTTACCGTAACCCCTAGTGATAACCGCCACTCTGTATGCTCCGCCAGTGACCTTACCGTAACCCCTAGCGATAACTACTGCTCTGTATGCTCCAACAGTGGTCTTACCGTAACCCCTAGCGATAACCACTGTTCTGTATGCTCCGCCAGTGGCCTTACCTTAACCCCTAGTGATAACCGCTGATCTGTATGTTCCGCCAGTGGTCTTACCGTAACCCCTAGCGATAACCGCTGCTCTGTATGCTCTGCCAGTGGCCTTACCTTAACCCCTAGTGATAACCGCTGCTCTGTATGTTCCGCCAGTGGTCTTACCGTAACCCCTAGCGATAACCGCTTCTCTGTATGCTCCACCAGTGTCCTTACCGTAACCCCTAGTGATAACCGCTGCTCTGTATGCTCTGAAAGTGTCCTTACCGTAACCCCTAGCGATAACCACTGCTCTGTATGCTCCGTCAGTGGCCTTACCGTAACCTCTAGCGATAACCGCTGCTCTGTATGCTCTGGAAGTGGCCTTACCGTAACCCCTAGCGATAACCACTGCTCTGTATGCTCCACCAGTGGCCTTACTGTACCCCCTAGCGATAACCACTGCTCTGTATGCTCCACCAGTGGCCTTACCTTAACCCCTAGTGATAACCGCTGCTCTGTATGTTCCGCCAGTGGTCTTACCGTAACCCCTAGCGATAACCGCTTCTCTGTATGCTCCACCAGTGTCCTTACCGTAACCCCTAGTGATAACCGCTGCTCTGTATGCTCTGAAAGTGTCCTTACCGTAACCCCTAGCGATAACCACTGCTCTGTATGCTCCGTCAGTGGCCTTACCGTAACCTCTAGCGATAACCGCTGCTCTGTATGCTCTGGAAGTGGCCTTACCGTAACCCCTAGCGATAACCACTGCTCTGTATGCTCCACCAGTGGCCTTACTGTACCCCCTAGCGATAACCACTGCTCTGTATGCTCCACCAGTGGCCTTACCTTAACCCCTAGTGATAAACGCTGCTCTGTATGTTCCGCCAGTGGTCTTACCGTAACCCCTAGCGATAACCGCTTCTCTGTATGCTCCACCAGTGTCCTGGTCCCCAGGATAGGTAAGTGCTGTCTATCATTATCCCCCTTGGACCCTGCACCGTACCTATATATATAGAGAGCAGGTTGTGGCGGCACTCAGAGTCGATCACGCAGAGTTTAGGTGCTTAAAATCTTGAATCTATGTTTCGGGGTTCAAGACCCCTTCCTATATACCCTACCTATATATATATATAACCATATACTTTCTCTTGTGTTTGGGGGGGGGGGGGGGGGGGCGGTGTCCGTGTGTGTGTGTGTGTGGGGGGGGGGGAGGTTGGTACGTGTCTGTGTTTGGGGGTCTGTGCATGTGGGGCAAGTGTGTGTGTGTGTGGCGGTCTGTGTGTATGTGGGTGGGGGTGTCTGTGTATATGTGTCTATGCGTGTGGGGGTGAGTGTGTGGTGGGGGGGGGGGGAGTTCTTAATGTGCTTTTCCTTAAGCTATTTTGCTGTGACATGGAAATCCGCACGACACAGGCTCATTGTCCACCTGACCGGCCTGTGTAACAATGGCAGATATTCATGTCGTGCACAATGCGTACGTTGTTGTGTTCCTGTACATGTTACCCGCGGTCACAATCCTACATGATTACCACAACAATGCCGGAAACGAGAATACAGCAGCCAGATAATCTGGTGCACCCCAGTACACGGCAGTGCTGGCATGTAACACGCGTGTGGTGGTATCGCGCACTTCCCCTGGTGTGACCGATGTGAGCCCCAGGTCTATGGGACAGCTTCCTGTGGAGAATGAGCCCCACCTGCTACTAATTCTGTGCTAATTACTTATAGGGAGGGTTGTAATCTGATTAACTAATATCTGAGGGAGAAAGTGTGCAGCTAAGTACATCACTGCTGATCCCCATTGCAGACGGGAATAATCCAGCGATAGGGCGACGCGTGTCTCTCCGGGGATAAAGTGCAGCGTGTAAGAGCAATGTCACTGCAATCATGGATGCCTCTACATTTGGCATCTGCCTGACAGCTCCAGAATCTGGGGCGCTTCTAACTTTCACAAGATGAAGATGAGTCTGACAGAGGCGGCCATGTTGAACTTAATGCAAAGGCAGGTATTGCACTTGTGAGACCCCCCCACCCTTCCACACCTTCCCCTGAGGTTCTGGACAGTTGGTATTGGTCATGGTGGGCGGGGGCAGTAATCTGACACAGTTACCAGAGTGATTAAATACCTCAACAGTGAATACATCGCCCGCTATTGGTCAACATGATTTAGTTTGACCTGAACAATATGTTGACACAAGCAAGAGTTCAATATGACTATGGTCAACACATGAAAAGATCACAAATAGTTTTTCACAACTTTGTTATTTTCATACTTCTAGGGTACGCTGTAAATTGATGTGGGGTTCACACGCCCAAATGGTGAAAAAATCATGTTGACCTTTTTGCCACATCGACCTTCTGGGGTTGTGCTAGACACTGTCGACTCCATTACCCACAACCGTCCAAAGCATAATACTACTGTATACTGTACTAAGGGTGCGCACAGCCGAGAAAGGAGCAGCTGGGCTCAGACCCGGCCATGTGCACTCTACTCCCAAAATCCCAGGATTGGAAACTCCTATCCCGGGATTCAAATCCTGACAATTTTAGGGCCAGATTCCGGGAGCCCGCCGATGGCGGGATAGGCCACCCCAGTTACTATGGGCAGCACAGTGGCGCACGTTGGGGGGGGGGGGGGGGGGGGTGAGTGATTAAGCTGCCAAAAGAACACACAGCTGCTGCTGTGGTTCCTGCAGGGCTCTGTCCTCCGCTCCAAGTACTTGACACTGCTGCCCACTGTCTAGAGGCTCTTGTAAGAGGCTTTATTTAGTTAATGTATGCATGTTAATACAGTGTATATGTAAATGTGTGTGTATATATATTTAATTGATATGTATGTATATATGGGCAGAATAACACGCTATTATCACGTCAACGCCGCAACACTATAACGGCGATAATTTTTTTTGAACGCGTTAACGAGCTGGGGGGAAGCAGTGCCGCTAAGGCCCCCTGAAAATGGCCGCAACCCAGAGAAGGAGGTACTCCTGCACCTTCTAGCAGCTGTTTCTTTTGCGACGGCAGACATTTTTGGAGGGGCGCAGGGTCTCTAATGCTGTGTCGCCACTCCTCCCCACAATAAAAACATTAAACTCCCCCTGGGCAACGAGCATTTACCTCCCCCTGGGCAACAAGCATTTAATTCCTTATGGCAACGAGCATGTGAACCTCTGGCAACAAGCATGTAATCCCCTGGCAACGATCTGGAACCCCTGGCAACAAGATTAATCGCGTTTAAAAACTGTATTCATTGCCCAGACGTTGCCCGATGTGGAAATCCTTACGTCGAAATCCTGACTGCCCGACAGTAAGGATCCCAACCATAAGGGGCTATTATTCTCCCTTGTGGGATCCAAGACCCCCAGAATAGAACCTGTGGCGAGCGCAGTAAGGGGTTATTTTTGCGATTGCCTCTCTGTCGGAGTACTGGCGGGCGGGATTCCAATGATTGTATATTGACCGTAGAGATCGACCCTCTCTGGAAACCCCCCCCTTGCAAATCCTGCGTTTGCCCCTGCAACATCACCTTAAATTTTAGAACCTTTAGTAACTTGACCCCTAAGGTGCTACAATTGGGGCTTATTACCGGATCCTTGTAGTCGCGCAGCACTAACGTGATAATGTGTCACCAACGTAAATCTTTTTCCTAATAATAAAATCCAGAAGATAATAATTACCTCTAAGTAAGTACTCCCTCACATGGGGATAACCCACCATTGGGACCCAGCTTCGGGTACTTCATATCTATTTAGGTTATGGGGGCTAACAATGAGCACCCACCGTTGGCAAGGGCAGGGATTGTCACGCGCTGTATTATATACTATGGGAATTATTCCACTGTATCAGTACACTGCCTGGATACAAAGGTATCTAGGCCCTTATTCTGGTTCACCCGCAAAGGCAAATTCCTTCTCAAATGGACAAAACCATGTGCACTGCAGGTGGGGCAGATGTAACTTGTGCAGAGAGAATTAGATTTGGTTGGGGGTTTTACTTCAAGGTGAAATTCATATTGCAGTGTAAAAAAATAAAGCAGTCAGTATTTTCCCTGCACAGAAAGAAAATAACTCACCCAAATCTAATTCTCTCTGCACATGTTACATCTGCCCCACCTGCAGTGCACAAGGTTTTGTCCATTTGAGAAGGAATTGGCCTTTGCGAGTGAACCAGAATAAGGGCCCTAATATGTACGGTATAGAGCTGGATATAAGGTATCTCATATGTGACATATATCATCTTGGCAGCTAGTAAAAGGCATTAGGTGCTGTGTTTACAGACATATACAGCATTTGATGTAGCATCAGGCTGACCAGGGTGGCAGTTTAGGGTGGCAGTCTCTGGGGGGGGGGGGGGCATCGCTGAAGCTGTTTACCCCAGATACAGGGGAGAGTCAGTGTAGTGGTGCCGCTGTGCTATAGGATTCCTGGCCGGGGAGTGTATAAACCACTTCAGCAATGATGGGAACATATACTTCTGTATGATGTTCTCTGGCATGCTCTCTGTATTGTACATAGTTCTCTAGGATACTTTCTGTCTGTATGGTGGTCTCTGGCAATGGTCTTTAGGGTTAATACTCTGAATTGTATGACTGGCACTACATCAGTTGCTGTAATGGTCTCTATATTGTACAGAGTTCTCTCGGATGCTGTCTGGAATGTATGGAATTTTTTGGGATGCTCTATGTAGTGTATGGCGTTCTCTGTATTGCGTGTTTAATTTTGTATCATGTTTTTAGATGTTCTCTGTATTGTATGGTAGTCTCGGAGATGCTCCCTGCATTGTATGGTGGCCTCTAGATTGCACTCTTTATTGTGTTGTAGTCTCTGGGGGTGATCTCTATATCGTGTATTGGTCTCTGTGACATTCTCTGTATTGTGTATTGGTCTCTGGTATGCTCTCTGTACTGTATCTAGGTTCCTGTCTTTGACAGAAAAGGGTGACAGAGCAGGGCCGGAGGTGACAAATTCAGGGCTGGGGGTGACTGAGCAGGGCTGGAGGTGACAGAGCAGGGCCGCGGGGGACTGAGCAGGGCCGGGGGTGACAGAGCAGGGCTGGGGGTGACAGAGCAAGGCTGGAGGTGACAGAGCAGGGCCGGGGGCGACAGAGCAGGGCCGGAGGTGACAGAGGCAGGGGACAGAACAGGGCCAGAGATGACAGAGCAGGGGGGCGGCGGGGGACAGAGCAGGGTGGCAGGGGACAGAGCAGGGCCGTGGGTGACAGAACAGGGCCAGAGATGACAGAGCAGGGGGGTGGCGGGGGACAGAGCAGGGCGGCGGGTGACAGAGCAAGGCCGGAGGTGACAGAGCAGGGCCAGGGGTGACAGAGCAGGGAAGCGGGTGACAGAGCAGGGCGGCGGGGGACAGAGCAGGGTGGCGGGGGACAGAGCAGGGCCGGAAGTGACAGAGCAGGGCCGTGGGGGACAGAGCAGGGTGGCGGGGGACAGAGCAGGGTGGCGGGGGACAGAGCAGGGCCGTGGGGGACAGAGCAGGGCCAGAGGTGACAGAGCAGGGCCATGGGTGACAGAGCAGGGCTGTGAGTGGCAGAGCAGGGTGGCGGGGGACAGAGCAGGGTGGCGGGGGACAGGGCCAGAGGTGACAGAGCAGGGCTGTGAGTGACAGAGCAGGGCGGCGGGGGACAGAGCAGGGTGGCGGGGGAAAGAGCAGGGCTGTGGGGCACAGACCAGGGCCAGAGGTGACAGAGCAGGGCCGTGGGTGACAGAGCAGGGCTGTGAGTGGCAGAGCAGGGTGGCGGGGGACAGGGCCAGAGGTGACAGAGCAGGGGGACAGAGCAGGGCCGTGGGGGACACAGCAGGGCGGCGGGGGACAGAGCAGGGCGGCGGGGGACAGAGCAGGGTGGCGGGGGACAGACCAGGGCCAGAGGTGACAGACCAGGGCCAGAGGTGACAGAGCAGGGCCGTGGGTGACAGAGCAGGGCTGTGAGTGACAGAGCAGGGTGGCGGGGGACAGAGCAGGGTGGCGGGGGACAGGGCAGGGCCGTGGGGGACAGACCAGGGCCAGAGGTGACAGAGCAGGGCCAGTGGGAACAGAGCAGGGCCGTGGGGGACAGAGCAGGGCCGTGGAGGACAGAGCAGGGCCGTGGGGGACAGAGCAGGGTGGCGGGGGACAGAGCAGGGCCAGAGGTGACAGGGCAGGGGGACAGAGCAGGGTGGCGGGGGACAGAGCAGGGCGGCGGGGGACAGAGCAGGGCCGTGGGGGACAGAGCAGGGCCATGGGTGACAGAGCAGGGCTGTGAGTGGCAGAGCAGGGTGGCGGGGGACAGGGCCAGAGGTGACAGAACAGGGCCGTGGGGCACAGACCAGGGCCAGAGGTGACAGAGCAGGGCCGTGGGTGACAGAGCAGGGCTGTGAGTGGCAGAGCAGGGTGGCAGGGGACAGGGCCAGAGGTGACAGAGCAGGGTGGCAGGGGGACAGAGCAGGGCCGTGGGGGACAGAGCAGGGTGGCGGGGGACAGAGCAGGGTGGCGGGGGACAGGGCAGGGTGGCGGGGGACAGGGCCAGAGGTGACAGAGCAGGGTGGCAGGGGGACAGAGCAGGGCTGTGAGTGACAGAGCAGGGCGGCGGGGGACAGAGCAGGGTGGCGGGGGATAGAGCAGGGCCGTGTTGCACAGACCAGGGCCAGAGGTGACAGAGCAGGGCCGTGGGTGACAGAGCAGGGCTGTGAGTGGCAGAGCAGGGTGGCGGGGGACAGAGCAGGGTGGCGGGGGACAGGGCCAGAGGTGACAGAGCAGGGGGACAGAGCAGGGCCGTGGGGGACACAGCAGGGCGGCGGGGGACAGAGCAGGGCGGCGGGAAACAGAGCAGGGTGGCGGGGGACCAGGCAGGGCCAGAGGTGACAGAGCAGGGCCATGGGTGACAGAGCAGGGCTGTGAGTGACAGAGCAGGGTGGCGGGGGACAGAGCAGGGTGGCGGGGGACAGGGCAGGGCCGTGGGGGACAGACCAGGGCCAGAGGTGACAGAGCAGGGCCAGTGGGAACAGAGCAGGGCCGTGGGGGTCAGAGCAGGGCCGTGGGGGACAGAGCAGGGCCGTGGAGGACAGAGCAGGGCCATGGGGGACAGAGCAGGGTGGCGGGGGACAGAGCAGGGCCAGAGGTGACAGGGCAGGGGGACAGAGCAGGGTGGCGGGGGACAGAGCAGGGTGGCGGGGGACAGAGCAGGGCCGTAAGGGACAGAGCAGGGCCATGGGTGACAGAGCAGGGCCATGGGTGACAGAGCAGGGCTGTGAGTGGCAGAGCAGGGTGGCAGGGGACAGAGCAGGGTGGTGGGGGACAGGGCCAGAGGTGACAGAACAGGGCGGCGGGGGACAGGGCAGGGCCGTGGGGCACAGACCAGGGCCAGAGGTGACAGAGCAGGGCCGTGGGTGACAGAGCAGGGCTGTGAGTGGCAGAGCAGGGTGGCAGGGGACAGGGCCAGAGGTGACAGAGCAGGGTGGCAGGGGGACAGAGCAGGGCCGTGGGGGACAGAGCAGGGCGGCGGGAGACAGAGCAGGGTGGCGGGGGACAGGGCAGGGCCATGGGGGACAGACCAGGGCCAGAGGTGACAGAGCAGGGCCTTGGGTGACAGAGCAGGGCTATGAGTGACAGAGCAGGGTGGCGGGGGACAGAGGAGGGTGACGGGGGACAGGGCAGGGCCGTGTGGAACAGAGCAGGGCCAGAAGTGACAGAGCAGGGCCGTGGGGGACAGAGCAGGGTGGTGGGTGACAGCAGGGCCATGAGTGACAGAGCAGGGCTGTGTGTGACAGAGCAGGGCCTAGGATTATACAGGTCCCATGTCACTGTCACTCCCATCTCCTTACACAAGCCTTTGATAAGACACAGTACTACAAGCCCTGCTACCTTGGAGATGTGCTGACAACAGAAATACTGTTGTAAACCAAACTGTCCGCGCCACCATGTGCTGGGAACACGCAGGCCGCACACTGATAACGTGCTTCACGCTCCGCCATCTTGTCCTCATACAGGACTCTCTGCCTTTGTGGCTGCACAGCCGTATAGGAAGCCTGGCTTTGTGCGTGGCCTGTGCGTAACCTCCATGCACAAAACCTCACAGTGCAAGCTCAAATCTCTGGTCTGTAGTCGCAGAGAATTGCGCTGTGAGGGGTATACCTGGAGAGGCCGCTGTGTAGCTGCATAAGGCGCCACCCGTTTAGGGATGCCCTGCAGGTTACTATCCATACCCAGATATCCTGCTTACCCGGGTATTCCCTGCCCATTCTCTACAGTGCCACCAACCTGCCAGGACCTTTTTGAAGTTTTAGAAATGTGCACTATTTATGTAGATTTTTGTGAAGTAAAAAACTGCTATGACGTGTCCAAGGTCAGGTTAGGTCAGAGGGTTCTGCTGGTGATGGGCTCCTCACTGTGACGTGTCCAAGGTCGGATCAGGGGTTCTGCTGGTGATGGGCTCCTCACTGTGACGTGTCCAAGGTTGGATCAGGGGTTCTGCTGGTGATGGGCTCCTCACTGTGACGTGTCCAAGGTCAGGTCAGGGGTTCTACTGGAGAGGAGGGTCCCCAGCAGCACAGAGTATATCAGGAGATGGGTGATGTGTTAGTGAGGACAGGGCTGCATGTGACAGGGGCAGTGACATGATGTGAGGAGGGGAATGGAGGCAGCAGGAAGCCACAGACTGAGAGTTATATAGTGGGAGGAGCAGGGTCCCCCAGCAGCACAGAGTATATCAGGAGATGAGTGATGTGTCAGTGGGTACAGGGCTGCAGGTGACAGGGGTAGTGACATGATGTGAGGAGGGCAATGGAGGCAGCAGGAAGCTACAGACTGAGAGTTATATAGTGGGAAGAGCAGGGTCCCCAGCAGCACAGAGTATATCAGGAGATGAGTGATGTGTCAGTGAGGACGGGGTTGCATGTGACATGATGTGAGGAGGGGAACAGAGGCAGCAGGAAGGCCCCTTACTGAGAGTTATATAGTGGGAGGAGCAGGGTCCCCAGCAGTGCAGAGTATATCAGGAGATGGGTGATGTGTTAGTGAGGACAGGGCTGCATGTGACAGGGGCAGTGACATGATGTGAGGAGGGGAATGGAGGCAGCAGGAAGCCACAGACTGAGAGTTATATAGTGGGAGGAGCAGGGTCCCCCAGCAGCACAGAGTATATCAGGAGATGAGTGATGTGTCAGTGAGGACAGGGCTGCATGTGACAGGGGCAGTGACATGATGTGAGGAGCGGAATAGAGGCAGCAGGAAGCCACAGACTGAGAGTTATATAGTGGGAGGAGCAGGGTCCCCAGCAGCACAGAGTATATCAGGAGATGAGTGATGGATCAGTGAGGACAGGGCTGCATGTGACAGGGGCAGTGACATGATGTGAGGAGGGGAATGGAGGCAGCAGGAAGCCACAGACTGAGAGTTATATAGTGGGAGGAGCAGGGTCCCCAGCAGCACAGAGTATATGAGGAGATGAGTGATTTGTCAGTGAGGACAGAGCTACATGTGACAGGGGCAGTGACATGATGTGAGGAGGGGAATGGGGGCAGCAGGAAGCCTCAGACTGAGAGTTATATAGTGGGAGGAGCAGGGTCCCCAGCAGCACAGAGTATATCAGGAGATGAGTGATGTGTCAGTGAGGACAGGGCTGCATGTGACAGGGGCAGTGACATGATGTGTGGAGGGGAATGGAGGCAGCAGGAAGCCTCAGGCTGAGATTTATATAGTGGGAGGAGCAGGGTCCCCAGCAGCACAGAGTATATCAGGAGATGAGTGATGGGTCAGTGAGGACAGGGCTGCATGTGACAGGGGCAGTGACATGATGTGAGGAGGGGAATGGAGGCAGCAGGGTCCTCAGCAGTACAGAGTATATCAGGAGATGAGTGATGTGTCAGTGAGGTGACAGGTGATGTGTGAGCAAGGATAGGGCTGCATGTGACAGGGGCAGCCACAGACTGACCGTTATATAGTGGGAGAAGCAGGTTACCAAGCAGCACATATGAGTATATCAGGAGTTAAGCGATGTGTCCGCATGGACTGGTGCCATTGTAATGCCCATGCACAGGGGCACTGTGTGTCTGCCACTGAGAGGCTGGCTGGGAGAGTGGCTGAACTGGTTCCTGGCACACCTGATTATCCACTGACATGTAGGCACTGTGCCAGCCTGTGTCTCCTGGTGCACTCTGATAATAATTTACTCCAGCACTCGCCCACAACGGCCAGACCTGCACATGGCGTGCCGCTAGGTCTTTGCTCCGGACCCCAATAGTGGCTCCTGACCAGATGCTGTGTCCTCCTTTAATGCAGTGAGCCGGAGGCATCTATTTATTGTTCATTGTATATAGTACAGCCAATATATCCTTCCACCCCTCACGCTGTTGGCAGGGGTGCCTGTCGTCTAATGTCCACCCAGCCATAGGTTCCGCTGTCAGATCCTCTGAGACAAAAGACAGTGACAATGAATGAACACTCGGATACGGATACCAATGTTACAGTATTAGAAACACTTTCATCACGGTATATTATAAGCCCCCTTTAAATACTTAGCCTAATAATTCAGATAAAGTCCCCTGGCGCCAGGTCTCCTCCTATTCCGTCATAGGTCACTCCTGTGATTTACACATAGGCGATGATGATGTCACTGTCATACAATTCTATGTAAATCCACCACAAGGACATATGTTAGTATCGGAATGCAGAATTCCAGGGAACACTGGGGCAGATGTATTAAGCCTTAACAAGAGATAAATACAAGGGTGATAAGGAGAGATAAACATCCAGCCAATCAGCTCCTTACTAACTTTTTTCAAACACAGGCTGTAACATGGCAGTTAGCAGGTGATTGGCTGGACGTTTATCTCTCTTTATGATCTTTGCATTTATCTCTTGTTAAGGCTTAATACATCTGCCCCATTATCACTGACAATATATCGCTAAAGCAACATTATCTGCCGTACCTGAAATTGGTATAACAAGCAGCGCTGAGAGAGGACGAGGTGAAACGCGTTAGCCTGCTACAAAGCATCAACATAATGGTGTACTAAATAAGGAACAAATACATGTATGGGATAATAAGACATGGTTCCAGAGGATTGAAGGAAGTAAGTCACCACTAATGGCATATTGAGCCCCTCTGGGTCAGTGTGCCCTGTATAAGGATCCAAAAATATTCCAGCGGTAGTGCCCTCTTGGTACGGTGAGATGGTGCCCGGTGTGTTAGCCAGTATAAGAGACGGGTGTCTGGTGGCATGTTGGTCCTTGTGATATTTTCCCCTTTTCTCATTATACATGTTCTTATGTCTGGGAGAGGTGGATCCCAGCTGATTGGGGGACATAATTGGTCTAGCTATTGACCCAAATGATCTTGGGGGGCTGGTTTGGGACTAACACCTGCCAAGGAAAGTCACTACAGAAGGAGACTAATGGGACTAGTGATCTTGGGGTGCTGGTTTGGGACTGCCACCTGCCAAGGAAAGTCACTACAGAAGGAGACTAATGGGACTAGTGATCTTGGGGTGCTGGTTTGGGACTGCCACCTGCCAAGGAAAGTCACTACAGAAGGAGACTAATGGGACTAGTGATCTTGGGGTGCTGGTTTGTGACTGGCACCCACCACAGGTCACTACAGAAGGACACTAATTGGACTAGTGATCTTGGGGTGCTGGTTTGTGACTGGCACCCACCACAGGTCACTACAGAAGGACACTAATTGGACAAGTGATCTTGGGGTGCTGGTTTGTGACTGGCACCCACCACAGGTCACTACAGAAGGACACTAATTGGACTAGTGATCTTGGGGTGCTGGTTTGTGACTGGCACCCACCACAGGTCACTACAGAAGGACACTAATGGGACTAGTGATCTTGGGGTGCTGGTTTGTGACTGGCACCCACCACAGGTCACTACAGAAGGACACTCATGGGACTAGTGATCTTGGGGTGCTGGTTTGTGACTGGCACCCACCACAGGTCACTACAGAAGGACACTAATGGGACTAGTGATCTTGGGGTGCTGGTTTGTGACTGGCACCCACCACAGGTCACTACAGAAGGACACTCATGGGACTAGTGATCTTGGGGTGCTGGTTTGTGACTGGCACCCACCACAGGTCACTACAGAAGGACACTAATGGGACTGCCAGTTGAGCTGTGTGTGTGCATTTGGGTTTCTTCAGATGTTTTTGGCTTCCCAGCCTTAAGATAACCAAATCGTACATCATGGCGTTTGTGTAACCTGGCGCAGGAACGCGTTCCTCCACTTCTTGGTACAGCTTGTACCATTTCCAGCTATGGCTTACACCGTTATGCTGGATGACAGTGTTTCCAGGAATGATGTACTTTAGTTATTTACTATACCTTGCACTGAACCCTTACTGTGGTTATACACAGTGTTGTGTTATGATGTCACCATCATCATCTTTAAGCAGTGCTGCCGTTACGTGGACTTGTTCATATCACAGTGGTCTGAGTCTCCATAAGAGGAGTCTTGAGGACGTTTCAGGACTGGAAGAGGAGGAGAGGCCCCGGTCCAGGGTCTGCCTGATTCATTCAGAATGACTGAAGTGGGAACAGTCTCTGTGCATGCACCTCCATGGGTTAAACATGCAAGCCTGGCTCCAGCACCGGATTGGGGCACGGGTCTGGGGCGGTTGGGGTTGTGGGACAGTTCATGCTCAGATTTTCCACCCCCCCTCACCGTTGCTGCTCTGTTCCCATCCCGCTGGGACCAGTAGATCCTCCTGTCTGCGGTCCCGGCGCTCCTTCTGTTAGAATGTCACTTGCAAAATGGCAGCTGCCTTACAGCAGACCATTATTTAGGATGCGAGACTAGATCGCCGCCTCCTCTGGCATCCTTAATAACCGCCTGCTATGAGGAGGGTGGCCATTTTCCATGTGACATTCTAACAGGTGGAGTGCCGGGACATCAGACATAAAGCTCTGCTGGTACCGGCGGACGGCGTCAACAGATTCGGCGGCGGCCATAGCAACAGCTTCCACAGACCCCACGGCGCCCAAACCTGCCTAGCGCCTCCAAGCCACCGAGGGGTCTGCGGAGCTATAGTTACGCCAGTGTATTGGGTTATATTGTTTCTGTTCAGGGCAAATACTGGCTGCATTTGCATGTATGTATTAAGCCATTGAGAGTGATAAAGTGGTAGGAGATAAAGTACCAACAAACTGTAATGTTTTATAAAACAGCATGTACAGTAACATGGCAGATAGGAGCAAATTGGCTGCAACTTTATCTAATGGCTAAGTGCATACACCCCACAGTATCGCATGCAGCACCGATTGCATTGCACCGAGGGATAACAAACTGCAGCCTCCAGAGTTGATCCAGCTGCTGGAGCGATGAATTGGTGGCAGTAATGACACTTAGCCCATCAGTGCAGTGGCTGCTTGGAACTGCTGGGACCCGGCCACAGAGTTGGTTTATTTAATGGTACTTTGTTCGTGAGTTTCCTTATGTCTTTTTGGCCTCCCAAGCATATGGTAAATAGTACATCACTGCGTTTGTGTAACTTGGAAGACTAACGCGTTCCACCACTTCTTGGTAAGGCTTATACCATTTCCAGGTATGGTTTATAATCTTAGGCTGGAAGACAGCGTTTCCAGGAATGATGTACTTTAGTTATTAACTATGGTATACCTTCCACTGGCCTCTTATTGTGCTTACACCGTGTTGTGTTATGATGTCATCATCGCCATTTATAAGCAGTAACAGCGACTTTATTGTTCACAGGGGACTCAGCCTCCATGATGACGGGTCTTGTGAGATGCTTCATGGCCGGAGAGGAGGAGGGACCCAGCGCCATGGAACTTGAAGTGAAGGTAATTTACCCTGGCAAAAGTCATTCTTATGCTGAAACGTTGGTATCCGCCATCTTGTGTCGGACTTACAGTACCTCATGCCTTGTAAGGGACCTCCGCTTGGCTGCTATCAGAGAGGCCAACAGAGCACCTGGGACAGTTGGGGAAACACAGAACCTTTGACCTTCCGAAAAATAATTCTTTGGGTTTTGAACAGAGCAGTCAGGAAGGAGCTGGGGTGGAGCAGCCTATAGTGTCCTGGTTCCTGTGGGTCAGACACTGGCCAGTCTGATGGTTGGATGGTGGTAGCTTAGTGCTGGAGATCTACAGCGATGTAATAACCGAAAACAGGTACAATGGGCCATATGCTGATAGTAGTGTAGGCACAGGTGCTGATGGTGGTGTAGGCATGGGGTGAGACTCCTCGGCTGCTGCAGGCACAGGTGCTGATAGTAGTGTAGGCATGGGTGAGACTCCTCGGCTGCTGCAGGCACAGGTGCTGATAGTAGTGTAGACAGGGTGAGACTCCTCGGCTGCTGCAGGCACAGGTGCTGATAGTAGTGTAGGCACGGGGTGAGACTCCTCGGCTGCTGCAGGCACAGGTGCTGATAGTAGTGTAGGCATGGGTGAGACTCCTCGGCTGCTGCAGGCACAGGTGCTGATAGTAGTGTAGGCATGGGTGAGACTCCTCGGCTGCTGCAGGCACAGGTGCTGATAGTAGTGTAGACAGGGTGAGACTCCTCAGCTGTTGTAGGCACAGGTGCAGATAATAGCATAGGCGCAGGGTGAGACTCCAGCGCTGCTTCAGGCACAGGTGCTGATAGTAGTGTAGGTACTGGGTGAGACTCCTCGGCTGCTGCAGACACATGTGCTGATAGTTGCATAGGCCTGAGGTGAGAGTCCTCGGCTGCTGCAGGCACAGGTGCTGATAGTAGTGTAGGCACGGGGTGAGACTTCTTGTCTGCTGCAGGCACAGGTGCTGATAGTAGCATAGGCAAACGGTGAGACTCCTTGGCTGCTGCAGGCACAGGTGCTGATAGTAGTGTAGGCACAGGGTGAGACTCCTCGGCTGCTGCAGGCACAGGTGCTGATAGTAGTGTCTCCTTCGGCTGCAGACACAGGTGCTGATAGTAGTGTGTACCGGGTGAGACTCCTCGGCTGCTCTCCCGGCACAGGTGCTGATAGTAGTGTAGGCATGGGGTGAGACTCCTGGGCTGCTGCAGGCACAGGTGCTGATAGTAGTGTGTACTGGGTGAGACTCCTCGGCTGCTGTAGACACAGGTGCTGAGAGTAGTGTAGGCATGGGGTGAGACTCCTTGGCTGCTGCAGGCATAGGTGCTGATAGTAGTTTAGGCATGGAGTGAGACTCCTCGGCTGCTGCAGGCACAGGTGCTGATAGTAGTGTAGGTACTGGGTGAGACTCCTTGGCTGCTGCAGGCATAGGTGCTGATAGTAGTGTAGGCATGGAGTGAGACTCTTCGGCTGCTGCAGGCACAGGTGCTGATAGTAGAATGAAAAAACAGAAGGCGGTGGAGCGCTACATAAAAATAGGTTTGACCAATTGGGTATTACAAGTAAAAATCTTTTATTCTAGAAAATATAACAATGAGAATACTTAAAAAACAATTGTATGTGATATTATTAAAACGTGGTATACACCCCTATTAGGATTGCATGGATACTTGAACATAAATGCATATAAACACAGAATATCTCACTTGTTCCTATTGTTACTCTCCCGATTTAAGGAATCACAATCTCCCACTTTGGTACTTGTAGAAACTGGAATGGCGGGTGTCCATAAACCTGACTGTAAGCTTTAAAACCTGGTCCTGTTTTTGTATGGATGTATAGGTTCAGTCCTTATTGAAGGAAGGTTCCAGTGAGTAGAAGGTGGTGGTGTCCCTTCTAATATCCAGTGTACAGATGTTCAACAGTTGAGAATTCTGGGAGAAGGAGAGTTGGTCCAAGTGGATAAACTTCTTATTTGTAATCCAAATCGTCAGAGTGTAACGCTTGGCCTGACGCGTTTCGTCGTCCACAGACAACTTTTTCAATAGTAGCATAGGCGCGAGGTGAGAGTCCTTGGCTGCTGGAGGCACATGTTCTGATAGTAGCATAGGCAAACGGTGAGACTCCTTGGCTGCTGCAGGCACAGGTGCTGATAGTAGTGTAGGCACCGGGTGAGACTCCTCGGCTGCTGCAGGAACATGTGCTGATAGTAGCGTAGGCACATGGTGAGACTCCTCGGCTGCTGTAGGCACAGGTGCTGTTAGTAGTGTAGGCATGGGGTGAGACTCCTCGGTTGCTGCAGGCACAGGTGCTGTTAGTAGTGTAGGCACGGGGTGAGACTTCTTGGCTGCTGCAGGCACAGCTGCTGATAGTAGCATAGGCAAACGGTGAGACTCCTTGGCTGCTGCAGGCACAGGTGCTGATAGTAGTGTAGGCACAGGGTGAGACTCCTCGGCTGCTGCAGGCACAGGTGCTGTTAGTAGTGTAGGCACGAGTGAGACTCCTTCGGCTGCAGGCACAGGTGCTGATAGTAGTGTGTACCGGCTGAGACTCCTCGTCTGCTCCCGGCACAGGTGCTGATAGTAGTGTAGGCATGGGGTGAGACTCCTTAGCTGCTGCAGGCACAGGTGCTGATAGTAGTGTAGGCACGGGGTGAGACTCCTCAGCTGCTGTAGGCACAGGTGCTGAGAGTAGTGTAGGCATGGGGTGAGACTCCTCGGCTGCTGCAGGCACAAGTGCTGATAGTAGTGTAGGTACTGGGTGAGACTCCTTGGCTGCTGCAGGCACAAGTGCTGATAGTAGTGTAGGTACTGGGTGAGACTCCTCGGCTGCTGCAGGCACAGGTGCTGATAGTAGTGTAGGTACTGAGTGAGACTCCTTGGCTGCTGCAGGCACAGGTGCTGATAGTAGTGTAGGTACCGGGTGAGACTTCTCGGCTGCTGTAGGCACAGGTGCAGACGTGGTCCCTATACCGCTGCATGCAGCCTGTCTGTCAGGCACTGATTGTTCTCTGGTCACATACTGTAGCCCCCGGGCATCTTGAGGTGACTATTCCTCCCCTGCTAGTGTGCAGGTACCCAGCAGTGATATTCTGACTGCGTGGCCTGTAGGATGCAGACGTGGTCCCTATACCGCTGCATGCAGCCTGTCTGTCAGGCCCTGATTGTTCTCTGGTCACATACTGTAGCCCCCGGGCAGCCTGAGGTGACTATTCCTCCCCTGCTGGAGTACAGGTACCCAGCAGTGATATCCTGACTGCATGGCCTGTAGGATGCAGACGTGGTCCCTATACCGCCACATGCAGCATGTCTGTCAGGCCCTGATTGTTCTCTGGTCACATACTGTAGCCCGGGGCAGCCTGAGGTGACTATTCCTCCCCTGCTGGAGTACAGGTACCCAGCAGTGATATCCTGACTGCATGGCCTGTAGGATGCAGACGTGGTCCCTATACCGCTGCATGCAGCCTGTCTGTCAGGCACTGATTGTTCTCTGGTCACATACTGTAGCCCCCGGGCATCTTGAGGTGACTATTCCTCCCCTGCTGGAGTACAGGTACCCGGCAGTGATATCCTGACTGCATGGCCTGTAGGATGCAGACGTGGTCCCTATACCGCCTCATGCAGCCTGTCTGTCAGGCCCTGATTGTTCTCTGTCACATACTGTAGCCCCCGGGCAGCCTGAGGTGACTATTCCCCCCCTGCTGGAGTACAGGTACCCGGCAGTGATATCCTGACTGCGTGGCCTGCAGGATGCGGACGTGGTCCCTATACCACCACATGCAGCCAGACTGTGCTCCCAGTTTCCCTGCCCCCCGGCCACCAGCCTTCTATGCAGTAATTGAAAAGTAAAGGCAATTGAATTACAGCTCAGGGCACAAGTCCAACAGAACTGAGTCCCCCCCCCCCCCCCCTCCCAGCTCCATTCAGCGCATCCAGCTCGGCTGGGCTGTGATGTCCTCATGTGTGTTACTGCTGACTCACAGACTAACTTGCACAAGACAGAGAGAGAGAGAAAACACACAGACAGCTCGTCCATACTAGGTAATACGCCAAGCCAAGGAGCTGCGCCTGATGTCTGCTATGGGGGGGACGACTGTGATTGGGGGTCCCCGGTGTATAGTCGCTGCTGTGTGGGGCTGTATATGGCAGCGGAGGGTAAGTTGTATACATTTCTCATGGCCTGGGGGGTATATAGCTATATCCTCTGTCCAGACGCCGATCCCTGCATCGCTAGGGAGCTGTGTACCTTATGTCTGTTGCTAGGTTCCTGAGTGACAGTTAACCCTTTGGGGCGAGATATGGGATAAATGGGTGTACGGTCTAGCAAGTTTCATTCTCCTATATCATATATATATATATATATCAGCAGGAAAGGATTGTTAACCCTTCTGTTACTAGGGGCAACATCTATATACAGTTGGGATCTGTATATTGGCTTTTTGGGGAATGTGGGGGCGCTGATTGATGCCCCAGTGATGGCTGCGTCCGGGGTGTTGCAGGACTCGGGGTAGCTGTTATCACCTCACCTGCAATTAGCACTAGTGCCGCCGCCTCACCTGTCTCCTGTCCTTGTGCCTGCGTGTGCCCACTTGTACCCCGCTACAGACTATGCTGCAGCTATATATACCTGTGTGTGTGTGTGTGTGTGTGTGTGTGTATGCATATATATATATATATATATATATATATATATATATATATATAACGTGTGTGTTAGTATGTAATGTGTGTATGTGTGTGTGTATATATATATATATATATATATATATATATGTGTGTGTGTGTGTGTATATATATACACACACACACACACACACACACACAGTTTATACTGTATACACATTACAGGGATGCTCACCTAGGCAGTAGCGCAGTACGGAGTAACAGTGTATCACAGGTAATGTGCCCGTTTCGGTCTGTTGCAAACACTTTTCTGGCCCAGTACATCATACGGCAGGTACAGTATATAGCTCATATCATCGGGCTGCTGCCCGCTCTCCTGGTACTATATACTGCAGGGCCCCTATGGGGTTCCCAGCCTGGTGCACCCCGATTACTGGGAACGGACAGGGATGTGGGTACAAATAGTTTTGTGCTGTAGATATACAGTGTATGTGTATTTACATGCGTGTGTGTGTGTGTGTATGTACAGTACGTACATACGTATGTACGTACATACGTACATATATATATATATATATACTGTATATATATATATATATATGTTTATGTATTTACAGTATATAACCGCTATTTATATGATATATGTTACAGGTTAATAAATCAGTGTAAGGCATCTTATAGCCTCCCAGCAGGCAGCTGCTGTTCTTGCTGGTCCCAGCACGGTGGGAGTTGTGGAAAGCAGCGCCCCCTGTGAGCAGAGGGAGAGCAGCGCTGTTAGTATGACAGAACATAGCACTGCAACTTGTCTCTCCTCCAGCAATATGACGTCTGTGAACATGTCTGCACGCTGTACGGTCTGGCCATATGCTGCAGTGTCTCGGTGCGCTGACATGTCTGCACGCTGTACCGTCTGTCCATATGCTGCAGTGTCTTAGCGCGCTAACATGTCTGCACGCTGTACCGTCTGCCCATATGCTGCAGTGTCTTAGCGCGCTAACATGTCTGCACGCTGTACTGTCTGGCCATATGCTGCAGTGTCTCAGTGTGCTAACATGTCTGCACGCTGCTCCGTCTGGCCATATGCTGCAGGGTCTCAGCGTGTTAACCTGTCTGCACGCTGCTCCGTCTGGCCATATGCTGCAGTGTCTCAGCACGCTAACATGTCTGCACGCTGTACCATCTGGCCATATGCTGCAGTGTCTCAGGACTCTAACATATATGCACGCTGTACCGTCTGCCCATATGCTGCAGTGTCTCAGCGCGCTAACATGTCTGCACGCTGTACCGTCTGGCCATATGCTGCAGTGTCTCAGCATGCTAACATGTCTGCTTGCTGTACCGTCTGCCCATATGCTGCTAGTGTCTCAGCGTGCTAACATGTCTGCACGCTGCTCCGTCTGGCCATATGCTGCAGTGTCTCAGCACGCTAACATGTCTGCACGCTGTACCGTCTGCCCATATGCTGCAGTGTCTCAGAGCGCTAACATGTCTGCACGCTGTACCGTCTGGCCATATGCTGCAGTGTCTCAGCGTGCTAACATGTCTGCTTGCTGTACCGTCTGCCCATATGCTGCTAGTGTCTCAGCGTGCTAACATGTCTGCACGCTTCTCCGTCTGGCCATATGCTGCAGTGTCTCAGCACGCTAACATGTCTGCACGCTGTACCGTCTGCCCATATGCTGCAGTGTCTCAGAGCGCTAACATGTCTGCACGCTGTACCGTCTGGCCATATGCTGCAGTGTCTCAGCGTGCTAACATGTCTGCACGCTGTACCGTCTGGCCATATGCTGCAGTGTCTCAGCATGCTGACATGTCTGCACGCTGTGCCGTCTGGCCATATGCTGCAGTGTCTCAGCACGCTAACATGTCTGCACGCTGTACCATCTGGCCATATGCTGGAGTGTCTCAGCATGCTAACATGTCTGCATGCTGCTCCGTCTGGCCATATGCTGCAGTGTCTCAGCACGCTAACATGTCTGCACGCTGTACCGTCTGGCCATATGCTGCAGTGTCTCAGCACGCTAACATGTCTGCACGCTGTACCGTCTGGCCATATGCTGCAGTGTCTCAGCACGCTAACATGTCTGCACGCTGTACCATCTGGCCATATGCTGCAGTGTCTCAGCATGCTGACATGTCTGCACGCTGCTCCGTCTGGCCATATGCTGCAGTGTCTCAGCATGCTGACATGTCTGCACGCTGTAACGTCTGCCCATATGCTGCAGTGTCTCAGACAGGTAACATGTCTGCACACTGTACCGCCTGCCCATATGCTGCAGTGTCTCAGCACGCTAACATGTCTGCACGCTGTACCGTCTGCCCATATGCTGCAGTGTCTCAGAGCGCTAACATGTCTGCACGCTGTACCGTCTGGCCATATGCTGCAGTGTCTCAGCGTGCTAACATGTCTGCTTGCTGTACCGTCTGCCCATATGCTGCTAGTGTCTCAGCGTGCTAACATGTCTGCACGCTTCTCCGTCTGGCCATATGCTGCAGTGTCTCAGCACGCTAACATGTCTGCACGCTGTACCGTCTGCCCATATGCTGCAGTGTCTCAGAGCGCTAACATGTCTGCACGCTGTACCGTCTGGCCATATGCTGCAGTGTCTCAGCGTGCTAACATGTCTGCACGCTGTACCGTCTGGCCATATGCTGCAGTGTCTCAGCATGCTGACATGTCTGCACGCTGTGCCGTCTGGCCATATGCTGCTGTGTCTCAGCACGCTAACATGTCTGCACGCTGTACCATCTGGCCATATGCTGGAGTGTCTCAGCATGCTAACATGTCTGCATGCTGCTCCGTCTGGCCATATGCTGCAGTGTCTCAGCACGCTAACATGTCTGCACGCTGTACCGTCTGGCCATATGCTGCAGTGTCTCAGCATGCTGACATGTCTGCACGCTGTGCCGTCTGGCCATATGCTGCTATGTCTCAGCACGCTAACATGTCTGCACGCTGTACCATCTGGCCATATGCTGGAGTGTCTCAGCATGCTAACATGTCTGCATGCTGCTCCGTCTGGCCATATGCTGCAGTGTCTCAGCACGCTAACATGTCTGCACGCTGTACCGTCTGGCCATATGCTGCAGTGTCTCAGCACGCTAACATGTCTGCACGCTGTACCATCTGGCCATATGCTGCAGTGTCTCAGCATGCTGACATGTCTGCACGCTGCTCCGTCTGGCCATATGCTGCAGTGTCTCAGCATGCTGACATGTCTGCACGCTGTAACGTCTGCCCATATGCTGCAGTGTCTCAGACAGGTAACAGGTCTGCACACTGTACCGCCTGCCCATATGCTGCAGTGTCTCATCACGCTAACATGTCTGCACGCTGCACCGTCTGCCCATATTCTGTAGTGTCTTAGCGCGCTAACATGTCTGCACGCTGTACCGTCTGGCCATATGCTGCAGTGTCTCATCACGCTAACATGTCTGCACGCTGTACCGTCTGGCCATAGGCTGCAGTGTCTTAGCGCGCTAACATGTCTGCACGCTGCACCGTCTTGCCATAGGCTGCAGTGTCTCAGCGCGCTAACATGTCTGCACGCTGCACCGTTTGGCCATATACTGCAGTGTCTCAGCACGCTAACATGTCTGCACGCTGTACCATCTGGCCATATGCAGCAGTGTCTCAGCGCGCTAACATGTCGGCACGCTGTACCGTCTTGCCATATGCTGCAGTGCCTCCACCTGCTGTCCTGCCGTGCACCTGCGCCCTGGCGCTATTGCACACACACACACACCCGCTCCGGCTTTCGCCCCCAGAGCAGCCAGATATCACCTCCACTTGTGCCCTGGCGCTGTTGCACACCCCCCGCTCCGGCTTTCGTCCCCAGAGCACCCAGGTATCACCTCCACCTGTGCCCTGGTGCTATTACATGCCGCCCCCTCCGGCTTTCGCCCCCAGGTATCACCTGCACCTGTGCCTAGTGTCTGACCTGTGCCCTGGCGCTATTACATGCCCCCCGCTCCATCTTTTGCCCCCAGAGCACCCAGGTATCACCTCCACCTGTGCCAAGTGTCTGACCTGTGCCCTGGTGCTATTACATGCCACCCCCTCCGGCTTTTGCCCCCCCAGAGCACCCAGGTATCACCTGCACCTGTGCCAAGTGTCTGACCTGTGCCCTGGCGTTATTACATTCCCCCCCCCCCCCTGCTCCGGCTTTCACCCCAGAGCACCCAGGTATCACCTGCACCTGTGCCAAGTGTCTGACCTGTGCACTGGCGTTATTACATCCCCCCCCCCCCACCCCGCTCCGGCTTTCACCCCAGAGCACCCAGGTACCACCTGCACCTGTGCCAAGTGTCTGACCTGTGCGCACTGGCGCTATTACATGCCCCCCCCCCACTCCGCCTTTCGCCCCCAGAACACCCAGGTATCACCTCCACCTGTGCCTAGTGTCTGACCTGTGCCCTGGTGCTATTACATGCCCCCCCCCCGCTCCGGCTTTCGCCCCCAGAGCACCCAGGTATCACCTGCACCTGTGCCTAGTGTCTGACCTGTGCCCTGGCGTTATTGCACGCCCCCCGCTCTGGCTTTCTCCCCCAGAACACCCAGGCATCACCTCCACCTGTGCCCTGGTGCTATTACATGCCGCCCCCTCCGGCTTTCGCCCCCAGAGCACCCAGGTATCACCTGCACCTGTGCCAAGTGTCTGACCTGTGCACTGGCGCTATTACATGCCCCCCCCCCCCCGCTCCGGCTTTCACCCCCAGAGCACCCAGGTATCACCTGCACCTGTGCCAAGTGTCTGACCTGTGCACTGGCGCTATTACATCCCCCCCCCCCCCCGCTCTGGCTTTCGCCCCCAGAGCACCCAGGTATCACCTGCACCTGTGCCAAGTGTCTGACCTGTGCCCTGGCGCTATTACATACACCCCCCACCCCCCCGCTCTGGCTTTCGCCCCCAGAGCACCCAGGTATCACCTCCACCTGTGCCCTGGTGCTATTACATGCCGCCCCTCCGGCTTTCGCCCCCAGAACACCCAGGCATCACCTCCACCTGCCGTGCAGGAAGCAGCACAGATCCCTCCCTCTGTTACTGCAGATAAAGCTCCCATACCTTCCCCTTGTGTCTGGGCTCCGGCTGCAGACCAGATGTCAGGCTGGAGGGGTGACACATCCTACTCCTGGAAGTCCTGGACTTCCTCCAGCCCCGATGCCTCCTGCTCCAGCGCCCTCCCCGTCCTGGCTGCGCCGCAGGAGTTAAACACCCTCTGTGCCAGCTCTGCAGACTGTTTGGAATAGTTGGAATGCTTTGACACAGTGTGGACTGGATGGCAGAGGAGGCAGCAGCATAATCCATACGCAGCAGCCGTGCCACCTCTGTGCACCCCACCAGCAGCACGCACTACAGTCAGCCCTGCCATCTTTGTTTGCATTGCACTGACTCATCAGAAGTCTGTCTTGTACCAACACTGAGAGCATTATTCTGGCAGCGATCTTCCTCAGCCCAGAACTGGCATTTACTCCGGCTCCCTAATCAAAGGGCTCCATTCATTGCGGAGAGCAGTCTGAATGTTAATCCGCATCCGGACCATTCATTGACATGCTGTGCGCTGCTGTGGACAATTCTTCTTTTCTGGGCTTTTTTTTTTTGACTTGCTAAAAGCTTGAGATAGAAGAAAGCGAATCTGATCTATATTCTCCCCCTCCCTCGCTGCTTTATTCTACTTACTGAGGGAAAAGGGCTGGAATTGGGACGCGGAAGGACCGGCTGTCCCTCTCCAGCGGCAGCGGCGGCGGCTGGATACTTGGGACCTGTTCAGGATTTTTTAAGGTACGTTGGCGGCGGTGCGGGGCCAGTTCTCCGCACTCTGGGGGTCTGCTGTGTGTGTGTGTGGTGTGTCCTGCAGACACAAGGAATGGGACAGAACCCTCCCCCCTTCCCTCTGCATGTCTGTCTATGCGTCTCTCTGTACCGTCTCACCGTCTACTCGCTTCTCACAGACTGGGGACGGCGTAGACCGCACACACCGGCTGCTGTTACATGTGGTGCAATTCACGCCCTGAAGCACAACATCGACGTTGATTCATTTATATCGGTTTATAATCGTCATGAACTGAATTCACCCCGTAGACACAATAGTTTATCTCTCTCCTTTCCGCAGCTAGGATATATGGTGGGGGCATCTCAGAGGTATTTCACCTATGACCCCCCCACGCACGCTGCCCCCCAGCCGAGCTGGTCACTGGTCCCAGCTTGTCAACAAACTCCTCTGCCGTTGGCATTGATGGGTTGATGGGGTGGGGGGAGATATGCCCAGCAGGCACTGGTATGTGCCCTGTCCTGGTGGGTGGCACACAGGGGACTGGGGGGGTTGGAATTGCTAGGGTTTTGCCGTGGGGTAGATCTGCCCAGCAGGCACCGGCATGTGCCCTGTTCTGGTAGGTGGCACACAGGGAATGCCCTATAGTATGATAGTGAGGAGTATTGGTGGCACTAGTAGGGTACTGTCCTGCTCACTACTCCCCTGTAATACAGCAGAGACTGGCAGAAGTTGGGCTATTGCCCTGGCACTGCAGAGACTGGCATATCCTCTGGCTGGAGTGGTCGAGCTATTGCCCTGGCACAGCAGAGACTGGCAGATCCCCCAACTGAAGTGGTTGGGCTATTCCTAGATCCTCGGGCTATTGCCCTGGCACAGCAGAGACTGGCACATCCTCAAACTATTGCCCTGGCACAGCAGAGACTGGCACATCCACAAACTATTGCCCTGGCACAGCAGAGGCTAGCAGATACTCTGGCTATTGCTCTGGTAGAGACTGGCAGAGGTTAGGCTATTGCCCTGGCACAGCAGTGATTGGCAGATACTTGGGCTATTGCCCTGGCACAGCAGAGACTGGCAGAGGTCGGGCTATTGCCCTGACACAGCAGAGACTGGCAGATCCCCAGGCTATTGCCCTGGCACAGCAGAGACCAGCAGATACTCGGTCTGTTGCCCTGGCACTGCCAGCTGTGGGGCATTACCTGCAGTAGCACAGTCAGTGTAGGATATTCCATGAGAAGCTGCGTAGCCTCAGACCCAGACAGTGTGGGGCGGGCAGCAGAGGGGGGGCTCACTAATGGGCTCATGTCTGACTACAAGCAGCGTCCTCGCACTTCTGTAACACTCTCCTCTGGTGTTTCTCTGTAAATCTTCCGTGGAGCGGAGGTCATAGGAGTCTCCCCCATGGAAGTGCCGAGGTTCAGCCTCCACCCTCCCCGCCGGGTATGTTGGCACTGCAGCACGCTCTGTAATGCCCACTCAGATCATTCCCACAGCAGCGGTGCCGCATAAATCGCCAGACTCAGCAGGGAGCAGGGGTTGGCTGATGGCATTGCCCCTCACCCCCCCTTGTCCTGGCATCTCTCCGCCAGCTAAGACCGGACGTGTTTACATCCCGGGTGCTCGCAGCCGACGTGGTGTTGTCGGAGGTTCCCGGATGGGAGGGGGACTGGCGGCGATAATCCGTGACATGTAAGTAAGGCAGCGTGAGAACTCTTGTGTCACATCTCCATTGTCCGGAGCTAATCATTAACCCCTTGTACCTCGATAGCTTCCCAGCGTGCGGGATCCTGTCTCTCCCGCCGGGGCCGCCCGCTCTATAAATCACAAGTTTACACCTCATGAAAGTGTTTACGGGCATGCCAGCGAGTCATAAAGGGTTTTACGCATCATATAAGACACCGCTCATGAGATTGGAAGATAAGCGCCCTTAGGGTAAACCTTTTATTTTGTTCCCGAAATTCCCTTTGATGTGCACAATGCTCAGATTTCCCCGGGTTGTATACACCTGGCCCGGGGGCGTCTCACAGGTGTAACTGCCCACAGAGAGGTCATCATAGCAGAGGTCCCCAGAGGTGACGCAGGTACATGGGGGCATCTTCCTCAGTCACCGATAATGGCTCAGAAATGAAGGCTCTGCATTTATACACAAATACATATATATATATGTGTTTGTATCTTTATGTATCTAGTTAGAAATAACTGATAACAGAGAACAATAGCTTGTCCTCGGGTACACAACGAATGCTAGTGATGTATACTGTGCAATATCGCTGTAACGTTGGCGCGTTGATACATAAATATCACTAATCTAATCGGACAAACCTCACAAAGTAGCAGGGTAATTACTACAATAAACTCTGCTCCATCTGAGTCAGTACACAGCCCGTCTTGCGAAACGTATTTATACAGCATTGTATTTACAAAGCGACGCCAATACAGCGAAGTGGTGTCCTGTAAGCGGTTCTCACAGCGGACTTGCACTGTATATTACACCCGTAATCCAAATCCAACGCCCAATATAATCCCACTCCAATGCCCCATTGCTTTATCAGGGGATAATCACTTTTTGTGCGTACCCCCCTGAGCAGGGTAAAATATAATAATAATCTTTATTAATGTAGAATTGGTGGTACACGGTGCTGAACTCTAATGAATAGTCAGATTTCAGGTGAGTTTCTCTATAAAGCTCAGTAATGTGGTACATGATCTGGGACAGGTGTGTAGAGGTGTAAGTAATGTGAGGCAGGTATGTAGAGGTGTAAGTGATGCAGGACAGGTGTGTAGAGGTGTAAGTGATGTGGGACAGGTAGGTAGAGGTGTAAGTAATGTGAGACAGGTATGTAGAGGTGTAAATTATGCAGGACAGGTGTGTAGAGGTGTAAATGATGTGGGACCGGTGTGTAGAAGTGTATATGATGTGGGACAGGTGTGTAGTGGTGTATATGATGTGGGACAGGTGTGTAGTGGTGTAATGATGTAGGACAGGAGTGTAGTAGTGTATATGATGTAGGACAGGTGTGTAGAGGTGTAAATGATGTAGGACAGGTGTGTAGAGGTGTAAATTATGTGGGACAGGTAGGTAGAGGTGTAAATGATGTGGGACAGGTAGGTAGATGTGTAAATGATGTGGGACAGGTAGGTAGAGGTGTAATGATGTAGGACAGGTTTGTAGAGGTGTAAATGATGTGGGACAGGTGTGTAGAGGTGTAAATGTTGTGGGACAGGTGTGTAGAGATGTAAATGATGTGGGACAGGTGTGTAGTGGTGTAAATGACGTGGGACAGGTTTGTAGAGGTGTAAATGATGTGGGACAGGTAGGTAGAGGTGTAATGATGAAGGACAGGTGTGTAGAGGTGTAAGGGATACAGGACAGGTATGTAGAGGTGTAAGTGATGTGGGACAGGTGTGTAGAGGTGTAAGTGATGCAGGACAGGTGTGTAGAGGTGTAAGTGATGTGGGATAGGTGTATAGAGGTGTAAGTGATGTGGGACAGGTATGTAGAGGTGTAAATGATGTAGGACAGGTATATAGAGGTGTAAATGATGTAGGACAGGTGTGTAGAGGTGTAAGTAATGTGGGACAGGTGTGTAGAGGTGTAGCTGATGTGGGACAGGTGTGTAGAGGTGCAAGCAATGTGGCACAGGAATGGAGAGGTGTAAATTATGTATGAGAGGTGTGTAAAGCTGTAAATGATGTGGGACAGGTAAGTGGAGGTGTAAATTATATTGGACAGGTATGTAGAGGTGTAAGGGGTACTGTAGTACAGGTGTGTAAAGGTATAAATAATGTAGTACAGGTATTTGGAGGTGTATATGATGTAGTACAGGTACGTGGAGGTATGTTTGATGTTGTACAGGTATATGGAGGTGTATATGATGTAGTACAGGTATGTGGAGGCGTGTTTGATGTTGTACAGGTACATGGAGGTGTAGATGATGTACAGGTACGTGGAGGTGTATATGATGTAGTAAAGGTACTGGAGGTGTATATGATGTAGTACAGGTACGTGGAGGTGTGTATGATGTAGTACAGGTACATGGAGTGGAGGTGAGTTTGATGTTTTACAGGTATGTGGAGGTGTGTATTATGTAGTACATGTACATGGGGGTGTATATGACGTAGTACAGGTACCTGAAGGTGTGTATAAGTTAGTACAGGTACGTGGAGGTGTATATGATGTAGTACAGGTATGTGGAGGTGTGTATGATATAGTAAAGGTATGTGGAGGTGTGTATGATGTAGTACAGGTACGTGGAGGTGTGTATGATGTGGTACAGGTACGTGGCGGTGTATATGACGTAGTACAGGTACCTGAAGGTGTGTATAAGTTAGTACAGGTACGTGGAGGTGTATATGATGTAGTACAGGTACGTGGAGGTGTGTATGATGTAGTAAAGGTATGTGGAGGTGTGTATGATGTAGTACAGGTACATGGAGGTTTATATGATGTGGTACAGGTACATGGTGGTGTATATGATGTGTACAGGTACGTGGAGGTGTATATGATGTGTACAGGTACGTGGAGATGTGTATGATGTAATACAGGTAGGTGGAGGTGTGTATGATGTAGTACAGGTACGTGGAGGTGAATTTGATGCAGTACAGGTACGTGGCGGTGAGTATGATGTGGTACAGGTATGTGGCGCTGTATATGATGTGGTACAGGTACGTGGCGGTGTATATGATGTGGTACAGGTATGTGGAGGTGTGTTTGATGTTGTACGGGTACATGGAGGTGTAGATGATGTACAGGTACGTGGAGGTGTATATGATGTAGTACAGGTACGTGGAGGTGTGTATGATGTAGTACAGGTACATGGAGTGGAGGTGAGTATGATGTTTTACAGGTATGTGGAGGTGTGTATTATGTAGTACATGTACATGGGGGTGTATATGACGTAGTACAGGTACCTGAAGGTGTGTATAAGTTAGTACAGGTACGTGGAGGTGTATATGATGTAGTACAGGTATGTGGAGGTGTGTATGATATAGTAAAGGTATGTGGAGGTGTGTATGATGTGGTACAGGTACGTGGCGGTGTATATGACGTAGTACAGGTACCTGAAGGTGTGTATAAGTTAGTACAGGTACGTGGAGGTGTATATGATGTAGTACAGGTACGTGGAGGTGTGTATGATGTAGTAAAGGTATGTGGAGGTGTGTATGATGTAGTACAGGTACATGGAGGTTTATATGATGTGGTACAGGTACATGGTGGTGTATATGATGTGTACAGGTACGTGGAGGTGTATATGATGTAATACAGGTAGGTGGAGGTGTGTATGATGTAGTACAGGTACGTGGAGGTGAATTTGATGCAGTACAGGTACGTGGCGGTGAGTATGATGTGGTACAGGTATGTGGCGCTGTATATGATGTGGTACAGGTACGTGGCGGTGTATATGATGTGGTACAGGTTTGTGGCGGTGTATATGATTTGGTACAGGTGTGTGGACGTGAATATGATGTGGTACAGGTACGTGGAGGTGTATATGATGCGGTACAGGTATGTGGAGGTGAGTATGATGTGGTACAGTTATGTGGAGGTGTATATGATGTGGTACAGGAATGTGACGGTGTATATGATGTGGTACAGGTTCGTGGAGGTGAATATGATGTGGTACAGGTACGTGGCGGTGTATATGATTTGGTACAGGCACGTCTCGGTGTATATGATTTGCTACAGGTATGTGGAGGTGTATATGATGTGGTACAGGAACCTGACGGTGAGTATGATGTGGTACAGGTACGTGGAGGTGTATTTGATGTGGTACAGGAAAGTGGCGGTGTATATGATGTGGTACAGGAACGTGGCGGTGTATATGATGTGGTACAGGTATGTGGCGGTGTATATGATGTGGACAGGAACGTGGCGGTGTATATGATGTGGTACAGGAACATGGTGGTTATATGATGTGGTACAGGTATGTGGCGGTGTATATGATGTGGTACAGGTATGTGGCGGTGTATATGATGTGGTACAGGAACGTGGCGGTGTATATGATGTGGTACAGGAACGTGGCGGTGTATATGATGTGGTACAGGAGCCTGACGGTGAGTATGATGTGGTACAGGTACGTGGAGGTGAATATGATGTGGTACAGGTACGTGGAGGTGAGTATGATGTGGTACAGGTACGTGGAGGTGAGTATGATGTGGTACAGGTACGTGGAGGTGTATATGATGTGGTACAGGTATATGGCGGTGTATATGATGTGGTACAGGTACGTGGCGGTGTATATGATGCAGTACAGGTACGTGGTGGTGTATATGATGTGGTACAGGTACGTGGTGGTGTATATGATGTGGTACAGGTACGTGGCGGTGTATATGATTTGGTACAGGTACATGGCGGTGTATATGATGTGGTACAGGTACGTGGAGGTGAATATGATGTGGTACAGGCGGTGTATATGATGTGGTACAGGTATGTGGAGGTGAATATGATGTGGTACAGGTACTTGGAGGTGTATAGGATGCAGTACAGGTATATGGAGGTGTATATGATGTGGTACAGGTATGTGGCGGTGTATATGATGTGGTACAGGTACGTGGCGGTGTATATGATGTGGTACAGGTACGTGGAGGTGTATAGGATGCAGTACAGGTACGTGGAGGTGAGTATGATGTGGTACAGGTACGTGGTGGTGTATATGATTTGATACAGGTATGTGGAGGTGTATATGATGTGGTACAGGAACTTGTCGGTGAGTATGATGTGGTACAGGTACGTGGAGGTGTATATGATGTGGTACAGGTACGTGGTGGTGTATATAATGTGGTACAGGTATGTGGAGGTGTATATGATGTGGTACAGGTATGTGGAGGTGTATATGATGTGGTAAAGGTATGTGATGGTGTATATGATGTGGTACAGGTACGTGGCGGTGTATATGATGTGGTACAGGTATATGGAGGTGTATATGATGTGGTACAGGTATGTGGAGGTGTATATGATGTGGTACAGGTACGTGGTGGTGTATATGATTTGATACAAGTATGTGGCGGTGTATATGATGTGGTACAGGTATGTGGTGGTGTATATGATGTGGTACAGGTACGTGGCGGTGTATATGATTTGATACAAGTATGTGGCGGTGTATATGATGTGGTACAGGAACCTGTCGGTGAGTATGATGTGGTACAGGAACGTGTCGGTGTATATGATGTGGTACAGGTACGTGGCAGTGTATATGATGTGGTACAGGTACTTGGAGGTGTATAGGATGCAGTTCAGGTATGTGGAGGTGAGTATGATGTGGTACAGGTACGTGGCGGTGTATATGATTTGATACAGGTACGTGGAGGTGAGTATGATGTGGTACAGGTATGTGGAGGTGTATATGATTTGATACAGGTATGTGGAGGTGTATATGATGTGGTACAGGAACGTGGCGGTGTATATGATGTGGTACAGGAACGTGGCGGTGTATATGATGTGGTACAGGTATGTGGAGGTGTATAGGATGCGGTACAGGTAAGTGGAGGTGTATATGATGTGGTACAGGTACGTGGAGGTGTATAGGATGCAGTACAGGTACGTGGCGGTGTATATGATGTGGTACAGGTATGTGGAGGTGTATAGGATGCGGTACAGGTAAGTGGAGGTGTATATGATGTGGTACAGGTACGTGGAGGTGTATAGGATGCAGTACAGGTACGTGGAGGTGTATATGATGTGGTACAGGTATGTAGACATGTGTAGTATGTCCCTGGATGTTGGACTCCTTCTGTGGTGGGAAGAGTGATGCCCTGAGGATGGAGAGCAGGCGAGGAATGCCCGCGTGGTGCCCTGTCATGTCGCTCCCCACCACGCTCTCTCTCAGTCCCCGCCGGCGAGCAGCGATGAGTCAGTGCTGAGTCCATGAGTGTGAACATAAGCTGCAGAGCCACAACATATTGCATGTGTGAGGCGCGATAACGAGGCAGAGCCATTTCCAGCCTGTTCCTGTGAACTTGGGTATCCGGCTGAGCTCAGTGCCAGCACACATAATAATCCTCCATCTGCTCTGCCGCCCGTACGTCTAGTACGAGGCTGGCAATAGGCTCTCTCCTACTGAGGATTTCCACATCCACGGTTCTCGTGCGTTCCTCGGATATCCCATGGTGTGTTGACTGCGCATGCGAATTGTGCGAGGTGTTCTCTGTAGTGTGCTCACAGCCTGAGGGTGGGCGCGTCGGGGTAGCATTTCACGGGCATGCCCGCAAAAGCAGCGTCCCGCTCAATGAACCGCTGGGAGTGCCCGCCAAAACACAGTCGTGCTTATGCCCACTAGGGGTGGGGGTATGATGTCAGCATCCTCTCATTATGTCCTGTTCCTCATTCCATGCTGTCTTCTCTATACTGTCCTCTCATTCTGTCCTGTTCCTTGTTACATGCTGTCTTCTCTGTCCTGTCCTTTGTTCCGTGCTGTCTTATCTGTACTGTCTTCTAATTCTGTCCTGTCCCTCTTTCCTTGCTGCCTTCTCTGTACTGTACTGTCCTCTCTTTCTGTCTTGTCCCTCATTCCGTGCTGTATTCTCTGTCCTTTCCTCTCATTCTGTCCTGTCCTTTGTTCCGTGCTGTCTTCTCTGTCATTTTGTCTTGTCCCTGGTTCTGTGCTGTCTTCTCTGTCCTGTCCCTCATTCCGTGCTGTCCGTCTGTCCTGTCCCTCATTCTGTGCTGTCTTCTCTGTCCTGTCCCTCATTCCGTGCTGTCTTCTCTGTACTGTCCTCTCATTCTGTCCTGTCCCTCATTCCGTGCTGTCTGTCTGTCCTGTCCCTCATTCTGTGCTGTCTTCTCTGTCCTGTCCCTCATTCCGTGCTGTATTCTCTGTCCTTTCCTCTCATTCTGTCCTTTGTTCCGTGCTGTCTTCTCTGTGATTTTGTCTTGTCCCTGGTTCTGTGCTGTCTTCTCTGTCCTGTCCCTCATTCCATGCTGTCTTCTCTGTACTGTCCTCTCATTCTGTCCTGTCCCTCATTCCGTGCTGTCTGTCTGTCCTGTCCCTCATTCCGTGCTGTCTGTCTGTCCTGTCCCTCATTCTGTGCTGTCTTCTCTGTCCTGTCCCTCATTCCGTGCTGTCTTCTCTGTGCTGTCCTCTCATTTTGTCCTGTCCTTCGTTCTGTGCTGTCTTCTCTGTAATGTCCTATCATTCTGTCCTGTATCTCATTGTGTGCTGTCTTCTCTGTATTGTCCTCTCATACTGTCCTGTCCCTTGTTCCCTGCTGTCTTCTCTGTACTGTCTTCTAATTCTGTCCTGTCCCTCATTCCTTGCTGTCTTCTCTGTACTGTTCTCTCATTCTGTCCTGTCGCTCGTTCTTTTCTGTCTTCACTGAACTGTTCTCTCATTCTGTACTGTCCCTTGTTCCATGCTGTCTTCTCTGTACTGTGCTATCCTCTAATTCAGTCCCGTCTCATTCTGTGCTGTCTTCTCTGTACTGTCCTCTCATTCTGTCCTGTCTCTTGTTCTGTGCTGTCTTCTCTGTACTGTCCTCTCATTCTGTCCTGTCCTTTGTTATGTGCTGTCTTCTCTGTCCTGTCCCTCATTCCGTGCTGTCTTCTCTGTACTGTCCTCTCATTCTGTTCTGTCCCTTGTTCCATGCTTTATTCTCTGTACTGTCCTCTCATTCAGTCCCGTCTCGTTCTGTGCTGTCTTCTCTGTACTGTCCTCTCATTCTGTCCTGTCCCTTATTCCATGCTGTATTCTCTGTACTGTCCTCTTATTCTGTCCTGTCTCTGGTTCTGTGCTGTCTTCTCTGTCCTGTCCCTCATTCTGGGCAGCCTTCTCTGTACTGTCCCCTCGTTCTGTCATGTCCCTTGTTCAGTGCTGTCTTCTCTGTACTGTATTCTAAGTCTGTCCTGTCTCTCAATCCTTCTTGTCTTCTCTTTATTGTACTGTCCTCTCATACTGTCCTGTCCCTTGTTCAGTGCTGTCTTCTCTGTACTGTATTCTAAGTCTGTCCTGTCTCTCAATCCTTCTTGTCTTCTCTTTATTGTACTGTCCTCTCATTATGTCCTGTCCCTCGTTCCATGCAGTCTTCTCTGTACTGTCCTCTCATTCTGTCCTGTCCCTTATTCCATGCTGTCTTCTCTGTCCTGTCCCTCATTCTGTCCTGTCCCTGGTTCTGTGCTGTCTTTTTTGTCCTGTCCCTCATTCTGCGCTGTCTTCTCTGTCCTGGTCTCTCATTCTGTCCTGTCCTTTGTTCCATGCTGTCTTATCTATACAGTACTGTCCTCTCATTCGGTCCTGTCCTTCATTCTGTGCAGTCTTCTCTGTACTGTCCTCTCAGTATGTCCTTTCCTCTCATTCTGTCCTGTCCCTTGTTCCGTGCTGTCTTCTCTGTCCTGTCCCTCATTTTGTCCTGGTTCTGTGCTGTCTTCTCTGTCCTGTCCCTCATTCTGTGCAGTCTACTCTGTACTGTCCTCTCATTCTGTCCAGTCCCTCATTCCATTCCATGCTGTCTTCTCTGTACTGTCCTGTCCCTCGTTCCATGCTGTCATCTCTGTACTGTCCTCTCATTCTGTCATGTCCCTTGTTCAGTGCTGTCTTCTCTGTACTGTATTCTAAGTCTGTCCTGTCTCTCAATCCTTCTTGTCTTCTCTTTATTGTACTGTCCTCTCATTATGTCCTGTCCCTCGTTCCATGCAGTCTTCTCTGTACTGTCCTCTCATTCTGTCCTGTCCCTTATTCCATGCTGTCTTCTCTGTCCTGTCCCTCATTCTGTCCTGTCCCTGGTTCTGTGCTGTCTTTTTTGTCCTGTCCCTCATTCTGCGCTGTCTTCTCTGTCCTGGTCTCTCATTCTGTCCTGTCCTTTGTTCCATGCTGTCTTATCTATACAGTACTGTCCTCTCATTCGGTCCTGTCCTTCATTCTGTGCAGTCTTCTCTGTACTGTCCTCTCAGTATGACCTGTCCCTCGTTCTGTCTTGTCTTCTCTATCCTTTCCTCTCATTCTGTCCTGTCCCTTGTTCCGTGCATTTTGTCCTGGTTCTATGCTGTCTTCTCTGTCCTGTCCATCATTCTGTGCAGTCTACTCTGTACTGTCCTCTCATTCTGTCCAGTCCCTCATTCCATTCCATGCTGTCTTCTCTATACTGTCCCTCGTTCCATGCTGTCATCTCTGTACTGTCCTCTCATTCTGTCCTGTCCCTCGTTCCATGCTGTCATCTCTGTACTGTCCTCTCATTCTGTCCTGTCCCTCGTTACGTGCTGTCTTCTCCGTAATGTCCTCTCATTCTGTCCTGTCCCTCATTTAGTGCTGTCTTCTCCGTACTGTCCTCTTTATCTGTCCTGTCCCTCGTTCCGTGCTGTCTTCTCCGTACTGTCCTCTCATTCTGTCCTGTCCCTCATTTAGTGCTGTCTTCTCTGTATTGTACTTAATATGATGTTTTGATAATGAGTAGAATTATTTATTAGTGTTTTGCTCTCCCCCCAGATGTGAGCCATCCCGGACACGATTCTAGTGAATGTCTGAAGAATCTATATTAAGCGTTAGCCATGTCACAGATGTTACACATCGAGATTCCCAACTTTGGGAATACCGTCTTGGGCTGCCTCAATGAGCAAAGGCTGATGGGACTCTACTGCGATGTCTCCATAGTGGTGAAAGGCCAGTCATTCAAGGCGCACCGCGCGGTGCTGGCGGCGAGCAGCCTGTACTTCCGAGACTTGTTCAGCGGGAACAGCAAGAGCGCGTTTGAGTTGCCGGCCACGGTCCCCCCGGCGTGTTTCCAGCAGATCCTTTCATTTTGCTACACTGGAAAGCTGACGATGGCGGCCAGCGAGCAGCTAGTGGTGATGTATACGGCGGGCTTCCTTCAGATCCAGCACATCGTTGAGCGAGGTACGGACTTAATGTTCAAAGTGAGCTCGCCCCATTGTGACTCTCAGACTACTATGATCGAGGAGACTGGTTCGGAGCCGCAAAGCCCTTGCAACCAGGCGCAGGCCGCCGTGGCGCCGTACGTCATGTCCCCTTCCATGCCCATCCCACTGTTAACCCGAGTGAAGAACGAAAGTCTGGAGGTACAGCCCATTGCGGTGCCCAATCTGCCAGGCAAGAGGTCGATGGATGCACAGAACAGAGACAATGCCAGTGGTGCCGCTTCTATCGCTGCTACGCCAAAACTTCCCAGAGTCTCTTACTACGGCATGTCTAGCCTAGCGGCGCTGTTCCCCAACGTACAGCAAGTGCCCTATTCACAAGGAGAGCGCACAAGCCCTGGCGCCAGCAGTATACCCACCACTGACAGCCCCACGTCCTACCACAATGAGGAAGATGAGGAGGATGATGAGGCCTACGACACTATGGTGGAGGACCACTATGGACAGATGTACATCAAATCCACCGGCGGTTACACAGGTACCCACCTCCTCTTTCCCCTCTCCTGTATTTGTGTGATCACTTTTCAGCAGGTCCCAGCAGCACAGAGGATTTCAGGAGATGAGTGTCAGTGAGGATAGGGCTGCATGTGAATGAAGCAGTGACATGATATGGGGAGGGGAATGGAGGCACCAGGAAGCCACAGACTGAGGCCCTTATTCTGGTTGGTGCGGCCAGAGCCGCACACGGTGCTCTGGCCGCACAAACCAATCCCCGCCCACGAGACGGATCGCCACGGCCGTCCGTACACGGACGGCTGGCGATCCGCATAAAAATGGTGGAGGCGTACGCCTCCACCATGGTGGGAGCTGCCCCCTGCATTCGATGGTCGTCGACCATCGAAGGCAGGTCCGCACGCCCCAGCAGCTCCCGCAAGCTGAGACCACACGGACAATCGTCCGTGTGCTAGCTTGTATGGGGGCTGAGAGCTGACATCCGGCGTCATACCCTCATTACCATGCATACGCCCCGCGTTTGCATGGGAACGCCCATGAAACGCGGGGCGTACACATAGGGAAATGAGGGTATGAAGCCCCTCACGCCCCTATACGCCCCCTTTGCGGCGGACGAAATACGTCTGCGGCGAAGGGGGCTGCACATGCGCAGATTGACCTCTGCGCATGTGCAGAATAAAAACATCGGCGGTACGGCCGCACGCGGGCCGTACCGTCCGAATTAGAATAAGGGCCTGAGAGTTATATAGTGGGAGGAGAAGGGTCCCCAGCAGCACAGAGTATATCAGGAGGGGAGTGATTTTTTTTTTTTTAGTGAGGCCTGGGCTGCATGTGACAGGGGCAGTGACATTATGTGAGGAGGGGAATGGAGGCAGCAGGAAGCCACAGACTGAGAGTTATATAGTGGGAGGAGCAGGGTCTCCAGCAGCACAGAATATATCAGGAGATGAGTGATGTGTCAGTGAGTACAGGGCTGCATGTGACAGAGGCAGTGACATGATGTGAGGAGGGGAATGGAGGCAGCAGGAAGCCACAGACTGAGAGGTATATAGTGGGAGGAGCAGGGTCCCCAGCAGCACAGAGTATATTAGGAGATGAGTGATGTGTCAGTGAGGACAGGACTGCATGTGACAGGAGCAGTGACATGGTGTGAGGAGGGGAATGGGGGCAGCAGGTAGCCACAGACTGAGAGTTATATAGTGGGAGGAGCAGGGTCCCCAGCAGCACAGAGTATATCAGGAGACGGGTGATGTGTCAGTGAGGACAGGGCTGCATGTGACAGGGGCAGTGACATGATGTGAGGAGGGGAATGGAGGCAGCAGGAAGCCACAGACTGAGAGTTATATAGTGGGAGGAGCACGGTCCCCAGCAGCACAGAGTACATCAGGAGATGAGGGATATGTCAATGACCAGACTGTCGGGAGGCTATATGGCACCCCCTAACACATTGGGTATTGGTTAGTACTGTGGGTAAGTCATACGTTGGATTCCTTCCTTGCATTAGGCACATGAGTGTCGTACAACCTGCACATGTCACAATCTGAATGACCGTGACGGCTGCTAGTGGCAATGAGGGGGGTCAGCACCTGTGGCGCCAGCTTCTGGGTGGGTCCTGGCATCAATTGAACCTCCCGATGGGTGTGCTTTATCCGGTCCCCGGGAGACCTATTCTCTGAGCGAGGCCTGGAGCCTGACTGCTGAGGGAATGCTCAGTAATAGCAATTATCTATAAATATACATAATAAGAGCAGATGCTGAGAATTGCATACAGAATAAGAGAAGTGGTACTGTATACACATAATAAGGGCAGATGGTAAGAACTACATCCTACACACATAGTTGCAGCGTCTGTAATACACACAGCGCAGCCGATCCATGGTATAAACTAGCCAGCACATACTGTGCACACAGAGTAACATGTATGTATATTTGTGCTGATAAGTCGACACCTGGAAGTTATGCTGTGCTTATGACTGTATAGAACTGAACCCAGCACAGAGAACAGGAGGTATATCATTAATGTTCCCATCCAGCTAACACTTGTTGGTCATCCTTTGCCCCCTGCTTGGCATAGATCTAGATTCTCCTACTGACATAGGACGGGCAGGTGCCTTATCATCGTTAGTAAATCCTGGCAGCTTCCATGTTTGGACCGATCCCAAAATATATGTTTTGGTTTAGCAAACATGAGGCTTTGAAGTGACTGTTGTGAGTGGGGCAGTGTCCTAGGAGCTGTGGTTTGTGTGTTTGTTGTGGTGGAACAACAAGTCCCAGCATGTCCTGCCCGCCTTTTTTCAGCGGGCGCTGTGGTTTGTATTTGCTGTTGGTGAGGTTTCCTGCAATGCTCCTGTATTTGCTGTTACCTCCTAGTGATAGCGTTGATCGCATATGCTAAATCTTTTGCAAATGGGCAAAACCATGCTGCACTGCAGATGGGGCAGATGTAACAGGTGCAGAGAGCGTTAGTTTTGAGTGAATTATATTGTTTTTGTGAAGGGTAAATGCTGCCTGCTTATTCTTACACTGCAATCTCAGTTTGAACACCCCTCACCCAAATCTAACGCTCTCTGCACCTGTTACATCTGCCAACCTGCAGTGCGGCATGGTTTTGCCCATTTGAGAAAGATTTGGCATTTGCGATCAACTCTGAATCAAGCCATTAATGTGTTATAGTCTGTGGTGCTCGCAGAATAAAACCGCCATGCAACCCATGCTGCACTGCAGGTGGGGCAGATGTAACATGTGCAGAGAGAGTTACATTTGGGTGAGGTGTGTTCAAACGAATCACAGAACTGAGGTCATGGGTCGATTCCCACCATGGCCCTAACTGTGTGGAGTTTGTTTATTCTCCCCATGCTTGCGTGGGTTTCCTCCGGGTACTCCGGTTTTCTCCCACAATCCAAAAATATACTGGTAGGCTAATTGGCTCCCATCAAATTAACCCTAGAATGTCTGTGTGCGCGTGTACATGTGGTAGGGAACATAGATTGTAAGCTCCACTGGGGCAGGGACTGATGTGAGTGTTCTACTATACTCTGTAAAGCGCTGCGGAATATGTATGCGCTATATAAGAAACTGTTAATAAATAAATAAATTGCAGTGTAAGAATAAAGCAGCCAGTATTTACCCTGCATAAATAAAATACAACCCACCCAAATCTAACCCTTTCTGCATCTGTTACATCTGCCCCTCTGCAGTGCAGCATGGTTTTGCTCATTTGAGAAAGATTTTGCATTTGGGATTAAGGGGGTTATTCTAGTTGATTTGCAGGGCTGTAAATGTACAGCCTTGTGAGTCCACCAAACCCCGCCATCCACAAGGGCGATTCGCTTGCAGGGGTTTGCAAATGTAACATCCATTCACAGGGCTGGGGGAACCTCCCACCATCGAAAGACATTAAAGTGACTTTCAAGTCACATATACCTGCACTCTGGAAAGGAAATCATATCCCTGTGTATGGCATTCCCCCTAATTATCCTGTGTGTAGCAGTGCTCCTCATAGTGACTGTAGGAGAGGATAGCCTGTAATCATATCTGTGTGTGTGGTATTCCCCTCTCATTACCTTGTGTGTAGCAGTGCTCCTCATAGTGACTGTAGGAGAGGATATATTGTAATCATATCTGTGTGTATGGCATCCCTCCCCCTCATTATCCTGTGTGAAGCAGCGCTCCTCATAGTGACTGTAGGAGAGGATAGCCTGTAATCATATCCCTGTGTATGACATTAGCCCTCATTACCTTGTGTGTAGCAGCACTCCTCATAGTGACTGTAGGAGAGGATAGCCTGTAATCATATCTGTGTGTGTGGCATTCCCCCCTCATTACCTTGTATGTAGCAGCGCTCCTCATAGTGACTGTTGGAGAGGATAGCCTGTAATCATATCCATGTGTATGACATTAGCCCTCATTATCCTGTGTGTAGCAGCGCTCCTCATAGTGACTGTAGGAGAGGATAGCCTGTAATCATATCTGTGTGTATGACATTAGCCCTCATTACCTTGTGTGTAGCAGCGCTCCTCATAGTGACTGTAGGAGAGAATAGCCTGTAATCATATCCGTGTGTATGACATTAGCCCTCATTACCTTCTGTGTAGCAGCGCTCCTCATAGTGACTGTAGGAGAGGATAGCCTGTAATCATATCCGTGTGTATGACATTAGCCCTCATTACCTTGTATGTAGCAGCGCTCCTCATAGTGACTGTTGGAGAGGATAGTCTGTAATCATATCCCTGTGTATGACATTAGCCCTCATTACCTTGTGTGTAGCAGCGCTCCTCATAGTGACTGTAGGAGAGGATATATTGTAATCATATCTGTGTGTATGGCATTAGCCTTCATTACCTTGTGTGTAGCAGCGCTCCTCACAGTGACTGTAGGAGAGAATAGCCTGTAATCATATCCGTGTGTAGGACATTAGCCCTCATTACCTTGTGTGTAGCAGCGCTCCTCATAGTGACTGTAGGAGAGAATAGCCTGTAATCATATCCGTGTGTAGGACATTAGCCCTCATTACCTTGTGTGTAGCAGCGCTCCTCACAGTGACTATAGGAGAGGATAGCCTGTAATCATATCCGTGTGTATGACATTCCCCCCTCATTATCCTGTGTGTAGCAGCGCTCCTCCTAGTGACTGTAGGAGAGGATAGCCTGTAACCATATCCGCGTATGGTGTTGTGTGAAGTCTGAGGGTACATTTTGCGCTGCCATGGTGACAAGATGACTGCGCAGGGTGGATATTTGGCTAAATCACCACATGAATCTCTTTGGGACATATGTAGGAAGACATTTGTAAGCCCAATAGGTTGTACACCGCTCTTCAGACGGGGCCGTTGTAAGAGCAGAGTCTGATGTATCCGGACCCCAATAATCAGGAGAAAGGTCTGGATACTTGGTTTTGTTGTCTGCCACGATGAAAGTCCTTCATTACCCCTCTAATCTATAAGTTCCGCCAGACGATGTGCAGTGCGGAACACGTTCCACCATGACACGCTAAGGAGTTAATGGCTGCCTCCGGCGTATCCTCACGCGCTCCGAGGGTAGTGTTTATTTGCATATACACACTGTGGCAGATCTGAGGAGCTGCTGAAATACGAGTATTTATAAACCGTAGAACTTGTGACAAGAGCGAGGTCTAAAAAAGGACAGATCAGGACCATTACGGGCGGCGGCGATCAGATCTGAGGAGTTTATAGGAACAAGACTCCCGGGTTAAGAACATAATGTAACCCGAGATTAACCCCTTCCGCCTACAGTCGTGGCTGCTGGATTTACCTACAGTATAGCTGGCTCTGGCGTAATGTGAGGTTAAATTATCGGCAAATGTGTACAGCTAAAGATTGTAAGCTCACTGGGGCAGAGAGTCTAATCTAGTAGAGGCAGCAATTATTATGGGCTAGATTCTCTAAACTTCAAAAGTGATAAACAGCCAGCCAATCAGCTCCTACCTGCCATGCCACAGACTGTGTTTGAAAAATGTCAGACAGGAGCTGATTCGTTGGTTGTGTATCACTCTCCATTTTATCACTTTTAAAGCTTAAAGAATCTGGCACTATAAAAGCAATGCACATTTCCCAATCGGCAATGACTGCCATCTATCTTGCGCAATGACTGACAATGTCTGTGAATGCTGTGTATTACGTAGGTATGTACAGCACCACCTGCAGGTTCCCAGTGTGTATTGCACCTTATCAATGCCTTATCTGTATACTGTAGTTACAGCCTGATTCAGCGATGGGCGCTGCGCCGAGGTTTACCGCCAGGGGACCCAGTGAGAATACAGAATTGTACGTGAATAAGGGTTTCTGGGCGTGCCGTGTCCAGCCACCTTTTTTTGCATTTGTGTGGTTTTGGCAGCCATGTTTAGATGGACATTTTTTGCAAACATAGAATTGCTGTAATGTCTGATGGAGCGCCGGATGTGAGGGCGATGGTGCCACAGATGTGTGGGTAATGGTGGGATTCATGTGTGGCCGACGGTGCAATGGATGTGTGGGAGATTGTCCTACAGATGTGTGGGCGATGGCGCGACGGATGTGTGGGTGATTGTCCTACAGATGAGTGGGCGACGGTGAGACGGATGTGTGGGTAATGGTGTGATTCATGTGTGGCCGATGGTGCGACGGATGTGTGGGCGAAGAACGTGAGGGTAATGGTGTGACGGATATGTGGGTGATGGTCCGATGGATGTGAAGGAGATGGTGTAATGGATGTGAGTGTGATGGTGCCACAGATGTGTGGGCGATGGTGTAACGGGTGTGCCGACAATGGATGGCCAGAGGCGGGTGCAACTTTTTACACAAAGTGGTAGATTAGAGACGGCGCTGGCGGCATAAATAGACATTGCTGTGCCAGGATTGCCACGTAGGACAAAGCACTCATTGGCACCTGTATGACACTGTCAGCAGCTCAGGCCCCTGCCACCACGAGCTCAGTGACAGTATGAGGTTGTGCCACCTTGGTGCCTCTGGCAGGACGGGTGTCAGAGCTCAGGTGGAGATGATGGAATATTGCACCATATTCACCTCACTCTGCATTGTGCGCGTTTTTCAGGCAAGATTTGGGCGTAAGTGCCCAAACCGCCCCACAGCAGGATAAATATCTGCCTCTTATAAACCATTACCTTAGCGCGATGTCAGTGCACATCTATGGCGAGTAAAGATGGAAGCAGAACTCTCTCCAGACCAGCGCCCCCTTGCGCCACCTCACTCGCTGCTCATCCCCCTGTGTCACCCTCGGGATTAATGTTTGTTGATATGGACGCTGTTATACACAGGATAATCTGTCATCTCTCTGCTTACTGTTAGGATGGATACTGTGTATAAGACGGGTAAACACTGCCCGCTGTGCCAGCCCATAAATACCCGTCTGACAAAGCCCTAATAAAGGCTCTTGGCATTAAAGTGGCCCTGTCACCTCAGCGGGAGGAAGCCCCCCCTTCCCCCCCCCCCATGTGTATAATGGAAGCTGCCAGCAGAACACTGGCAGTGGTGGGCACGAGATGATTGTCCCCTGCAGATCCCCCTGTCTGCACCCCGGGCACCTCATGTATACTACTGACTAAACCCAGTGATGTGGTGATGCTTGTTGTTTGGGGAGGAAGGGCCTAATTTAGCACAGATCGTAAATGCTAAATCTCTAATGGACCTATGGGCCTGATTCAGACCCGCTTGCCGAGCTGCGAATGAAAGATTATTGAGGGGGAGGCTGCATTTACCGGCTTGCTAGACTCAGAGTAAGTGAGCAGGTCTGAATCAGCCCCTATGTGTGCTGCAGGGGGGCAGATGTAACAGGTGCAGAGAGAGTTACATTTGGGTGGGATATATTGTTTATGTGCAGGGTATATATTGTAAGATTTAACCCCCCCCCCCCCATTTAACTCTGCACCTGTTACATCTGCCCCCCTGCAGTGCAGCATGGTTTTGTACATTAAAAAAATGATCAATTTTGAATTAAGCCTGAAATATGTGGTAATTATATCACTGAAACGGGTGTGGTATAAAAACCTGACGGTCGGGATTCCGACAGTCATTAGTCAGAAATCGGTATCCCGACTGCACAGCGTGGGGAGCTCAATGTAGCCCCTTGCGGGCTTGCTGTGCTCGCCACCTATTTTATTCTCCCTCTATGGGGGTCGTGGACCCCCACGAGGGAGCAGTCGGGATTCCGATGTCGGAGTAATGACTGTCGGAATCCCGACTGTCGGGGAGCCGTCCGGCACCCACTGAAACAGCATCACCGTGTACAGCTCTGTCACACATCTTCTTACATGGAATAAATTGGGACGTAATAACCGTGCATGGTGCTTGGTAACCCTGCCATCCACAACATGGTGCTTGGTTTCCTGCCATCCACAACATGGTGCTTGGTAACCCTGCCATCCACAACATGGTGCTTGGTAACCGTGCCATCCACAACATGGTGCTTGATACCCGTGCCATCGACTACATGGTGCTCAGTAACCATGCCTACCGTGCCATCCACAACATGGTGCTTGGTAACCGTGCCATCCACAACATGGTGCTTGGTAACCCTGCCATCCACAACATGGTGCTTGGTAACATGCCATCCACAACATGGTGCTTGGTAACATGCCATCCACAACATGGTGCTTGGTAACCATGCCATCCACAACATGGTGGTCGGTAACCGTGCCATCCACAACATGGTGCTTGGTAACATGCCATCCACAACATGGTGCTTGGTAACTTGCCATCCACAACATGTTGCTTTTTAACCATGCCATCTACAACATGGTGCTTGGTAACCCTGCCATCCACAACATGGTGCTTGGTAACATGCCATCCACAACATGGTGCTTGGTAACATGCCATCCACAACATGGTGCTTGGTAACCCTGCCATCCACAGCATGCTGCTTGGTAACCCTGCCATCCACAACATGGTGCTTGGTAACCCTGCCATCCACAACATGGTGCTTGGTAACTTGCCATCCACAACATGGTGCTTGGTAACTGTACCATCCACAACATGGTGCTTGGTAACCATGCCATCCACAACATGATGCTCGGTAACCGTGCCATCCATAACATGACATACCCTCCAACATGACCCATCCCATTAGGTACAAAATGCTCTGTTCCTGGACTTCCCTGCCAGTGGCAGTTACAGATGTGAGCCTACAGCACAGTCCAATATTCAAAGAGGGGGGGTCACATCAACTCTCAGTGATGTTTGGGATGGCAGCTGGTGTGGCTCCCCTTTTTGAATATTGGACTGTGCTGCAGGCTCACATCTGTAACTGCCACTGGCAGGGAAGTCCAGGAACAGAGCATTTTGTACCTAATGGAATGGGTCATGTTGGAGGGTATGACATGATGCTCAGTAACCGTGCCATCAACAACATGGTGCTCGGTAACTGTGCCATCCACAACATGGTGCTCGGTAACCGTGCCATCCACAACATGGTGCTTGATAACCTTGCCATCCACAACATGGTGCTTGGTAACCCTGCCATCCACAACATAGTGCTTTTATAAACTGTGCCATCCACAACATGGTGCTTGGTAACATGCCATCCACAACATGGTGCTTGGTAACATGCCACCCACAACATGGTGCTTGGTAACCTTTCCATCCACAACATGGTGCTTGGTAACCCTGCCATCCACAACATGGTACTTGGTACCCCTGCCATCCACAACATGGTGCTTGGTAATCATGCCATCCACAACATGGTGCTTAGTAATCATGCCATCCACAACATGGTGCTTGGTAACCATGCCATCCACAACATGGTGCTTGGTAACTGTGCTATCCACATCATATTGTTAGGCAACCGTGCCATCCACAACCTGGTGCTTGGTAACCCTGCCATTCATCCCAGTAACCCTACCATCTTTTCATCCCCCCCCCCATCTCTTCTCACTTTACTCTTTCTCACGGCCCCCTCTTTCTCTCCATCCCCCTCTTTCTCCATCCCCCCTTCTCTCTCCCTCCACTCCCTCGTTGTGTGTGTATTCCTTATATCTGTCTTTTTCTCCTATTAGTGGGGCAGGAGAAAGCGGATCAGATGCAGAACTCGTTGGAGAGCCGTTCCTGTGTCCTGATCCGGCGGGACCTGGTGGCCCTTCCTGCCAGCCTGATCAGCCAGATTGGGTACCGATGCCACCCCAAGCTGTACTCAGAGGGAGACCCTGGGGAGAAGCTGGAACTGGTCGCAGGTAATACAGTAAATAATCCCACTGTGTGGGAATGTTCCCCTACTGCCCGCCAAGTGCCCCTACTGCCTGCCAAGTGCCCCTACTGCCTGCCAAGTGCCCCTACTGCCCGCCAAGTGTCCCTACTGCCTGTCAGGTGCCCCTACCGCCCACCATGTGCCCCTACTGCCCCCCAGATGTCCCTACTTCCCGCCAAGTGTCCCTACTGCCCGCCAAGTGTCCCTACTGCCCGCCAAGTGCCCCTACTGCCTGCCAAGTGCCCCTTCTGCCTGACAAGTGTCCGCCACTGCCCACCAAGTGCCTCTACTGCCCGCCAAGTGTCCCTACTGCCCGCCAAGTGTCCCCACTGCCCGCCAAGTGTCCCCACTGCCCGCCAAGTGTCCCCACTACCTGCCAAGTGTCCGCCACTGCCCGCCAAGTGTCCCTACTGCCCACCAAGTGTCCCTACTACCCGTCAAGTGTCCACCACTGCCCGCCAAGTGCCTCTACTACCCGCCAAGTGCCACTACTGCCCGCCAAGTGTACTGCCCGCCAAGTGTCCCTACTGCCCTCCAAGTATCCCTACTGCCCTCCAAGTATCCATACTGCGCGCCAGGTGTCCCTACTGCCCACCAAGGGTCCCTACTGCCCACCATGTGCCCTTACTGCCCCCCCCCCAGATGTTCCTACTTCGCGCCATTTGCCCCTACCGATGGAACCGACACCTCCCCATCTTTCAGTATTCAGCATATTCACAATGACAATCATCTTCCCTCTGTATATTATATATAAGACCTAATGTACATTGTTTTACAGTGACGTACAGTCATTCAGAGATGACACGCTGAGACACTGCTTATACACATATATGGGAGAAACGGCACAGCGACCATGCATACAGACCTGTCACGTGTGACACGCTTATACACATATATGTAATACTCAGGGCACAGCTACCATGCATACAGATCTGCAGAGACACAGCGATGCCCCGCTATACCCTCAGACAACCGCGTGCCAGGATAATATCAGCCGATCGCGCACATTGTGGCACAGAATGGCATTGGCACACAATGACGGTGGCACTGAGCGAGCCTGGCACCCAGTGCACCTTGTGGCACACAATGGCGGTGGCACTGAGCGAGCCTGGCACCCAGCGCACATTGCGGCACACAATGGCGGTGGTACTGAACGAGCCTGGCACCCAGCGCACGTTGCGGCACACAATGGCGGTGGCACTGAGCGAGCCTGGCACCCAGCGCACGTTGCGGCACACAATGGCGGTGGTACTGAGCGAGCCTGGCACCCAGCGCACGTTGCGGCACACAATGGCGGTGGCACTGAGCGAGCCAGGCACCCAGCGCACGTTGCGGCACACAATGGCGGTGGCACTGAGCGAGCCAGGCACCCAGCGCACGTTGCGGCACACAATGGCGGTGGCACTGAGCGAGCCTGGCACCCAGCGCATGTTGCGGCACACAATGGCGGTGGCACTGAGCGAGCACGGCACACAATGGTGGGGGCCTGTAATCGGCTGTTAGCATACAGAACACCAGCACTCGTTACGCTGCTAGAATATTCATTTTGTTGCAGTTTGCATTTTATGTGCCGCTATTAAATGTGACACGGGTTATTTTCGCAGTGAGGAACAACTGTAAATCCTGTCCCGCGCACCTGTGGATGGCGACGATTTGCATTTTTCAATCTACGGAAGGCAGATTAATATCTCCAGCTCATAATGCATGTAGCGCCTGGTTTATTTCCTCTCGTGCGCATTAATATCACCATTGGCAGGTGTTGGCGCGCTCCGGCCCCTCCTCCTGCACTAAATGAACAGATTTCATTCCCTCTACCTCAACCTGTCGCATTAACCTCGTAGCTGCTGGTTATTGGGGAACAGAGGAGCTTTCCCATAGGTGTTCTGCAGGGTCCCGGCGCTACGGGCTAGAGATATATCAGATTGTTCTCTGCACATAGCTAGCTGCCGGATTACATCAGTGATAACAGAGAACAGTAGCTTGCACTTAGCTAGAGACACGGTCCCATAAATATAAATGGGTTTCATTCATTGCGTGGCGCCTTCTTCTCAGTGGGGTTGACCTTAAAATTTATAACAGCAATGACATTAGGCAATGGGGCTCATTCACAGCGCAGTGAATGAGCCCCATTGCCTAATATCTGGGTATATTGTGTGGCGCACTAATACCATTCTGCCACAACTCTGGATACACCATAGGAAGCCGATATTCCCCCAGCCACAGGATGGCGCTCTTCAGTGGAGCAGCAAATATTGCTAGATATGTGGCAAGTGAACGCACTGATAATATGTAGTGCACCGATATACACTCAGGGCGTGGCATAGCCTGCAGACATCATTCGGGTTGCCTTGTTTACATAGCTACGCGTCCAGCTTTCCCAGACACAGAGCAACATGGCCGCCATCCTGTTTACGTGCGCGCTAACAGTCATCCTGGTAATAACCCGCGTTGCCATGCCACAGTCTGCCTTATGCTGTTGACTGGCACATCAGATGTTTACTATGTGGCGTATTATGAATGGCGCAGTGGTGGATCCCCCGGGGTTCTGCATATTGGGGGGTGCACAGAAAGCATCCCTCCCCCCTCCCCGTCCCCAGCAGTACGGCGTCTCGTCAGATGGCCTGTGCGCACTGGCGCAGCCACCCTCCCTGTCTCACACTGAGCATATTGACTCCACCAGAGGGGATGAAGTTCTGCTTCTCTGCAGTCAGCAAAATATAATTAGAATCAATACCCGCAGATCTCGGTGCTGCTGCCGGGCTGTGTGTGGGAGTTCATTCAAGGTAAAGAAAAGCAGAGGCGGCGGGAGGGGGAGAGCAGCAGCAAAGTGCTCTGCTGTAGCCTCCTGATGCCATCGATTTATTGGGGACTGCGATGTGTAGAAAGGTCTCGTGCCGCAGCCCCAGCTGTCTGTTATGTGTCCTTACTGGGGCGATACATCGTTATTCTACCTTAAGTGTCATGTGGTGACGAGGTTATCCTGTTACCGATGACGGCGTGTCACCACCATGCTGATACTGGCGGCAACACGTCGCTCTGACGGGCACTGTGCTGATACTGGCAGCAGAGCATCGCTCTGACGGGCACCGTGCTGATCCCTACTATCGCAGCGTGTCACTGTGATGGGCACCATGCTGATCCCTACTACGACAGTGTGACGCTGTGATAGGCGCCGTGCAGATCCCTACAGTGGTAGCATGTCGCTGTGCTGATCCCTACAGTGGTAGTGCGTCACTGTGCTGATCCCTACATACTGATCCCTACAGCGGTAGCGTGTCACTGTGCTGATCCCTACATACTGATCCCTACAGCGGTAGCGTTTCACTATGCTGATTTCTACAGTGGTAGCGCGTCACTGTGCTGATCCCTACAGCACCAGTGTGTCACTATGCTGATTTCTACAGCGGTAGCCTGTTAATGCTGATCCCTACATACTGATTCCTACTGTGGTAGCGCGTCACTGTGCTGATCCCAACATACTGATCCCTACAGCGGCAACGTGTCACTATGCTGATCCCTACATACTGATCCCTACAGTGGTAGTGCGTCACTGTGCTGATCCCTAAATACTGATCCCTACAGCGGTAGCGTTTCACGATGCTGATTTCTACAGCGGTAACCTGTTATTGCTGATCCCTACAGCGGCAACGTGTCACTATGCTGATCCCTACAGTGGCAGTATGTCACTATGCTGATCCCTACAGCTGTAGAGTGTGACTATGCTGATCCCTACATACTAATCCCTGCAGCACCAGCCTGTCACTATGCTGATCCCTACACCCTTATCCCTATATCAACAGTGTGTCACTATGCTGATCCCTACATATTGATCCCTATATCAACAGTGTGTCACTATGCTGATCCCTACATATTGATCCCTATATCAACAGTGTGTCACTATGCTGACCCCTACAGTGGTAGCCTGTCACTATGCTGATCCCTGCACACTAATCCCTATATCACCAGTGTGTCACTATGCTGATCCCTACACACTAATCCCTATATCGCCAGTGTGTCACTATGCTGATCCCTACACACTAATCCCTATATTGCCAGTGTGTCACTATGCTGATCCCTACACACTAATCCCTATATCGCCAGTGTGTCACAATGCCGATCCCTACACACTAATCCCTATATCACCAGTGTGTCACTATGCTGATCCCTACATATTGATCACTATATCACCAGTGTGTCACAATGCTGATCCATACAACAGCACCGCATGCCCTCGGGCAGGAGTAGCCGGTACTCAGTGTCCTGTGTTGTTCCCCAGGGTCCGTTGTCTATATCACTTGCACGTCACTATCCTGATCCCTACATACTGATCCCTACAGCAGCACCTTGCACCCTCGGGCAGGAGTAGCCAGTACTCACCATCCTGTGTTGTTCCCCAGGGTCTGGCGTCTATATCACCCGCGGGCAGCTGATGAACTGTCACCTTTGCGCAGGAGTGAAGCACAAAGTCCTCCTCCGAAGGCTGCTCGCCACCTTCTTTGATCGGTAAGTTCCCAAGACCTTTATCCTTCACCGGCATCTACCTGTCTGCAAATGGTGTATTTATACCCAGCACTGATACTGAGCTGAGCGCGTATATTCTCCGTACATGCCCAATCTGAGTAACCTGAAGGTTCCTGAGCTGCGGTGGCCAATCTGAATAATATGAAGGTTTCTGAGCTGCGGCGGCCAATCTGAGTAACTTGAAGGTTCCTGAGCTACGGTGGCCAATCTGAGAAAGCTGTAGCAGCCAATCTGAGTAACCTGAAGGTTCGTGACCTGCGGAAGCCAATCTGAGTAACCTGAAGGTTCCTGAGATGCGGCAAACAATCTGAGTAACCTGAAGGTTGCTGAGCTGTGGTGGCCAATCTGAGTAACCTGAAGGTTCCTGAGCTGCGGTTGCCAATCTGAGTAACCTGAAAGTTACTGAGGGGTGGTGGCCAATCTGAGTAACCTGAAAGTTACTGAGGGGTGGTGGCCAATCTGAGTAACCTGAAGGTTACTGAGGTGCGGTGGCCAATCTGAGTAACATGAAGGTTCCTGAGCTGCGGCGGCCAATCTGAGTAACTTGAAGGTTCCTGAGCTGCGGCGGCCAATCTGAGTAACTTGAAGGTTCCTGAGCTACGGTGGCCAATCTGAGTAACTTGAAGGTTCCTGAACTACGTTGGCCAATCTGAGAAAGCTGTAGCAGCCAATCTGAGTAACTTGAAGGTTGCTGAGCGGCGGTGGCCAATCTGAGTAACTTAAAGGTTCCTTAGCTACGGTGGCCAATCTGGGAAAGCTGTGGCAGCCAATCTGAGTAACCTGAAGGTCCTGAGCTGCGTCAGCCAATCTGAGTAACCTGAAGGTTGCTGAGCTGCGGCAGCCAATCTGAGTAAATTGAAGGTTCCTGGGTGGCCAATCTGAGTAACCTGAAGGTTGCTGAGCTACGGTGGCCAATCTGAGAAAGCTGTGGAGCCAATCTGAGTAACCTGAAGGTTCCTGAGCTGCGGTGGCCAATCTGAGTAACCTGAAGGTTGCTGAGCGGCGGTGGCCAATCTGAGTAACCTGGAGGTTCCTGAGCTGTGGTGGCCAATCTGAGTAACCTGAAGGTTGCTGAGCGGCGGTGGCCAATCTGAGTAACCTGGAGGTTCCTGAACTGCGGTGGCCAATCTGAGTAACCTGAAGGTTGCTGAGCTATGCCAGCCAATCTGAGTAACCTGGAGGTTCCTGAACTGCTGTGGCCAATCTGAGTAACCTGAAGGTTGCTGAGCTACGCCAGCCAATCTGAGTAACCTGAAGGTTGCTGAGCTGCTGTGGCCAATCTGAGTAACCTGGAGATTACTGATTTGCGGTGGCCAATCTGATTAACCTAAAGGTTCCTGAGATGCAGTGGCCAATCTGAGTAACCTGAAGCTGCAACGATGATCCACCAGAGTGATCGGATACTGCGTCCATGATCACACCCATGCAGGTGCCACCTATGTACACCAGACCCCTCTTGCTGTGTGTTAGCAATTCTGACAGCACCCACATCTGACCCAGGCCCTTAGTAACCATTCCCACATCTGCAGTAAGGAAGCCTCTATCAGTAATCTCTTACAGCAGACACAGGCACATGGGAGCCACATCCTGACCCAATGTGGTTTCATTGCAGCTATCTGTCCCAGTCCTATCTGCCCACAGCACGGTGCCAGCTGTCACTTCCGCTACTTGTCATCTATGTTATAAAAACTGGGTGGCAGGAACCATAGTGTGCATCCATTGTAATGATCAGTAACAGGGGTAGGAGGCACCGGGAATCTGAGGTGGACCATACCATTATAGTGTATGGGAAGATAATGTGCTGACACATGGCGAGCAATTCCCTTCTCCTGGATGTTACCGATAGCTGACAGCTCATTGGTCGCTTCGGGTTGCGATGTATCTGTGCAGGTAAATGTTACACCTGGTATGGCCACCTCCCAGGTAAGGATCTTCTCCGCACAGGACGGATCTGTACCTGATGTGTGGGATCATACATCAGATTATTACATCAGACATAAGATGCCCCGTACCTGCCACGTTTCTGATCCAGTGACCTTTGCTCCTTACAGGAATACCCTCGCTAACAGCTGTGGGACCGGGATCCGCTCCTCCACCAGTGACCCCAGCCGGAAGCCCTTGGACAGCCGCGTTCTCAATGCTGTTAAATGTAAGAACTTTTCCTACTTGGTTCCTTTCTTGCATTTGTTTTCGGGGCGGCAAAACCAGACCCTCCGATCTTAGGCGCCGTTACCTATCTCGCAGCCATTGGCTCACCTAAAGCAATACACGCAAGAGAACGGTACCAGTAAATCAACGTAATCCGCGCAAGCTTTGTGCCGCGCTGACACGACAGGGAATACTTACCAATATCCTCCCAGGAGCGGCTGGGTGGGGGGAGGTAGCTTTGCCACACCCAATGAAACGGTTGCTTTCATGGGCCGAACTGTATGAACAACTGACACGTACAATATGATTGGTCCTCTAGAGGAATTTTTCCTAGTGGTCACACCCACTTGTGGCCACTCGGACAGCAGTTCCGTTGGTACTTGTGTATTATCGATTTTTTTTATCGCATGCCACTACTTAAGGCATGCGATGGGACCCGATTTCAGGGGTTTTAAAACCCGACTGTACAATTTTTATATTGCATCGCATGCCATTATAATGGCATGCGATGTGATGCGATGCGATCATGACCGATTTGGGCTCATTCCAATGTTAAATGCCCCCCCAGACCCAATTTTTGATTGTACACTCACCCTGATGGGTAATGACCACCCCACTATCAACGCCAACCCGAAGCGTGGCGAGCGCAGCGGTACGCGTCCTCCGACCTTTTTATACCCCCACTATCCACGTCGGCGTGGAGTTGATTTTATATAGTGTGGCGAGCGCAGCGAGCCGCCGAGCCCGAAACGTGGTGAGCGCACGCGTAATATATGTGAAGTAATCCGCGGCCCCTCGCGGGGCTCACTAGGCTCGCCACGCTTCGGGCTCGGTGGCTCGCTGCGCTCGCCACACTAAATGAACTCAACTCCACGCTGACGTGGATAGTGGGGGTTTGAAAAGGTCGGAGGACGCGGCCCGCCACCCCTCGCGGGCTAGATGCGCTCGCCACATTCGACTTGGCGTTGATAGTGGGGTGGCGTTAACAATGGGGGGCCTTTTAACATAGTCATTACCCATCAGGGTGGGTGTACAATCCAAAATCGGGTCTGGGGGGGCATTTAACATTGTAATCAGGCATCTGCCTGTACAATTAAAAATCGGGTCCAAAATCGGTCGCATCGCATGCGATGCGACCGCATGCGATGCAACCAATTTTTTGTTGTACAATGCCCTAAGATTAAAAAATCGGGCGCCCGGATAATACACAAGTACCGTTCCGTTTTCTTATAAAATAAGCTCTGGAGGGGGAAGAGAATAAACCATCATTACCTGTTGGTGTGTGTGTGTATATATATATATATAAAATGTGTATCTCACAGGCGACCCATGAAGTGCATACAGGGGGTTAAGCCCATTTGCTGAGTCACTGAGGATTCTGGGTTCCTGCTTCTCGAGTCCTTATATGACCTTCTAGACGTCTATAAAGATCACGCACCGTGCATGGCTCTGGCGGGTTATTACTGCAGGTGAAAGGCTGAGATTACATTGCGTTATAATATAACTGGTCAGTCCTGTACTCGGCCAGCACCCACACAAGCGGTAATGCCGCCCACAATCCCCCCACCCCGGGACTGGGCATCGTATTATCGCCTCACTCGCAGCGCAATGTTCATAACTGTGTTTCATATCGGTTTCACTTATCTCTTTTTATTTCTATTTCCCAGTGTACTGTCAGAATTTTGCACCAAATTTCAAGGAGAGCGAGATGAACGTCATCGCCGCAGACATGTGCACCAACGCCCGCCGAGTACGCAAGCGCTGGCTCCCAAAAATCAAATCCATGTTGCCCGAGGGCGTGGAGATGTACCGCTCTGTCATGGGCGCTACAGCCACCGGGGTCTCCCTGGAATCCGATTTCCAGCCAAGCGCTGCCCAGGCGTTCGAGCAGAGAATCTATGCAGAACGGAGAAGCGACCCCGGAGCCATCGTCTCCCTGAGAACTAACGCAGCAAACATTGACCTCACCAACAGCACCAACCCTCCATTCGAACAGAGCCAGGAGGCGGAAGGAGCGACGGGCTCCGTAATCCAGGAGGTAGGTGGCACTGATTCATTGGCTGCGGAGAACCAGGGCACCCCTCCGCCACCTTTTGAACAAAACACTGGCTCCACGAGCAGGCCCGAGACGCCGGCCAGAAGACAAGACGCTGCGTACAGCGGGACATTATAAATCCGAGAAGATGGCCGAGTGTCCGGACAGTGACCTATAAGGGATGCATTATATTAGCACTGTTTGCATGTATTACTAATACGGAAGAAATGTGATCAGCCACTTACCGGCAGAACTGCTACTTTTGCCTGACTAAAATGTGATTTTTATTTCTGCTTGTTTTAAAAAAAAAAACACAAAAAACCAAACAACAAAAAAAAATTGAAGGAAAAATAACCGCATCCATTCTAAACCAACGACAAAACGGGCTCTAACGTAACAGAATTACCCGCAATGACATAAGAGCATCCATTGGGAAATATGTATCATTTAAGAGCACGCAAAAAACAAAAACTCTATATTAATCGCCGCCATTCATTCGTCACTCATGGGTAAGACAGGCGTCGCTGTCATTCAGTCATCCAGAGTAGAGGACCTGAAGTCGATGGGAATCTGGAGGCAGGTGGTTACCAAACCGCTGTGTTTTTATATAACACTGTGCACTAACGAGGAGAGAATTGGGTATTCCCCGCTCATTACTGTAGGTCAAATGTCATTATGATGTTTCTTGAACTTAACTATTGTCGCACTTAATGGGAAGCGAAGCGGCTTCTATGTCTGTAGGCCAGAGAGGAGAATGTAAGATTGATTGGTTTCAGTATCAGCAGATTATACCGGTTCCACAGTGTGGACTGACTTTGGGATGCTCGGGAGATGACCGAACAAAATGAGGCCGGGAAAGCAGTCACACCCACTGTTGGCCACAAATTTGACCCAAGTATATAAGCGACACATATCTTTAGATAGTTCCAAAATAACCAACATAAAGATCCGGCATGCGTCAGTCTGGTTCCTCGGCCACAGTCCGCTTAGATCTGCACCATTGGGAGTGTTGACCCAGGGTTATGAAGAATTATGTCCTTGAGAAAGTGAAAGATCTTCCAGACAGTTGTAAAACTAAACTAAGATATCTATAATACATGCACTATTACCAGTGTTCTTTAAAAAAAAAAGATTAACACCAGTTCTGTTGGAAGGTGCAAGTGGTTGGTGTTGTCCTCCAACAATGGCCACCTAATGTTGAGTTTATAGAAACATAGTTTTATCAGCCGGCTGTGAGCCGAATCCCAATCCTAATCATTTGTTCATTAACCCAAGCGTCTGAGATGTGAGGAACCTGTGGGTCTAGATTAGGAATAGATACTTTCATATCTGGGCCGTAAAATGGCCTTGCCTTTGTAGATATAAAATGTCAGCTGTGATATCCAAGATGGAGAAAAATTCTGGAGATCGGTTTGGTGACCTTAAACCAGAAATATCGACTTTTGTTGAGGTCTTTGCTCTCACTACTTAGACAAGGGGAGACTAACTTGGGTCCTTAAGGATCACTAAAAGTTGATGTTCTCCAAACCCCCTAGCTGGTAAACAGGTAGTCATTCCTAAGATGTGGTGCTTTCCTTCTTGACACATAAATCGCATGATCTTTGTGCAGATGGAACTGCTTGCAACTCTGAAAAGACCAGAGGCCGTAAGGTGACTTGGTCAATGGTCCTAGGAGTCTATGCAGTTTATAGAGCTTAGTTTAGACTTTGGGAGTAGGTGGGTCAGCTCAGACTTTAACTTCGGAAGTTGATAAGTCAGCGTAAGATCGGACTTTGGGACTTGATCAGTCACCACAGGCTCAGACTCTGGGAGTTGTTGGGTCAGCGTAGGCTCGGATATTTGGTAATTAATGGGTCAGCGTAGGACTTTGGGAGTTGTTGAGTCATCGTAGGCTTGGAGATTTGGTAATTGATGAGTCAGCGTAGGACTTTGGGAGTGGATGGGTCAACATAGGATCAGACTTTGGGATTTGATCAGTCAGCGTAGGCTCTGACTTTGGGAGTTGATGGGTCAGCATAGGCTTGAACTGTGCGAGTTGTTGGGTCAGCATAGGCTCGGATATTTGGTCATTGATGGGTCAGCGTAGAACTTTGGGAGTTGTTGGGTCCGCATAGGCTTGGATATTTGGTAATTGATGGGTGAGCGTAGGACTTTGGGAGTGGATGGGTCAGCATAGGCTCGGACTTTGGTAATGATGTAGGCTGCAGAGCTCAGTAAGTGCTTAATATCAATGCAAAATACTTAGACTTTTTTAAATGCTCTTTTGGAGTGTGAGATACTGAATTGGGTGAAGCTAAAGCTTTACATCCTTTATAAACATATTAAGTAATAGATTAATACTGAAATCCACAAGGAGGTACTAGCTTTTAAGAATAGAACTAGACTAATGAACGTCTGGTTAGTTGCTATGGGTTACAGCTTCTTTTAATTATCATTATTATTGGTAAGTTTTTACGCCATGTGTATAAAAATTGAAAGTCTCATTTTTAGAGACTGAGACAGACTGTGTATAACATACAGATGTAATATACAGGAGTTCTTCCTCCGTATCCCCAGTGCAGCGTATTACATCTGTCACGTGAAATCAGTTAATTGATTTTATATCAGTCTTAATGTATATTTTAGAAAGAATTCCCCCTCTGCTTTTTGGATCTCTCCCAAGCTGCTGCAAATTAATGGAGTCTGGGTTTGATGCATGGTTTTCCCAGAATCCTCTGGGGCCTGTCGGATGAGGTAGCGTCAGGTCATGTTTACAAGCCTTTCTCTCTGAGACGGGCTTTTGTTTGGATTCAGATTACCGTAAAGCACTTTATTCTGAGAAATAACTTTTATAGAAATGTGTTAAAAGCCACAGAGCTTCTGCAAAACACACTAGTGCTGCACATTAATGCTGCACAGAGGCCTCTGTGTAGCCAGACGCCGCAGGGAAGACGGTAGGTGAGGAAGTAATCCATCTGAGAACACATAAGTCACTAATTGGCGAAGTCGGCAGGAGGAGCTGGTGCTTTCTGTGTCCGCAAGCAGAGACGGCTCAGATGATGTTTCACCCAAAGATCCTATTTAAATTGAATATTCATTAGGGACCATGAAGCAAATGTTGTTTATTAGTGATCGTGGATCAGAGGCCACATCAGCAATGGCGTCTGGTAGCTAAGCATCGTACTGTAGTAGGCTGCAGGTTGTCCATGTTATACCAACAAACAAGCCTTTGGTGTATGGGCACGAGGCTGATATTTAGGCGTGTGGCCTTTATATAGCAGAAGATTCACGCGTTTCGGTGCCTTAACTGATGCAGTGGTGTTGAGATGTTACTCGTTATTGGCTAATTTCTTCGATTTGGGGGCTTCAAATGAAACATCTGTTACCTTGAAGTCACGCATTTCGGCCCCTCCACTGTAGCCAACATTTTGTTGCACCCATTTAATTGAATCCATTTAATTCTGAGTGTAAAGGTGCCCATACACTAGTAAGATTTATCTTTAGATCTGGCTGGTTGGAACAAAAACATGGTTATGGATGAGTGACAGTTTTACAGCATTTTCAAGCAAATGGTCAACTGTCATTTGCTCTCATCCATAACCATGTTTTTGTTCCAACCAGACAGATCTGCAGATAAATCTGCATGTGTATGGCCACCTTAAAAGGCTTGGATTGAGTTAGAAGACAGACTTCGGACTGTTAGTAAATGATTTTATAGTGTTTATAAGGTTTGCGGTCTGCGCCCCTACACTCTCCATGTGGTCGGGACTCATAGGACGTGGGTGACTTACTAGAATCAGCACACTGTATAACGTGGAATACTGTTTGGGGGATCTCTGATATGTAATTATATAGTACTACTCAATTATATAGCATTACACAACCCCCGTTAGAGATGTGCACAAATTAGAAAGGACCAAAATCGCAGTAGAGACAAGTTGTCAGTTTGCCAAAAAAAAAAAGTCTCTTGTTGTTTGTCGCAGTGAAACGCGTTGTGGTTTTTGGCTGGCATCAAATTGCGGATCTCTTCCACACACCATTTGTAAGGTTTGCTTGATGAGCTAAGTTATTACAGGTACTTTATATCAGCATGAGATGACTTTAGGCACAAATCACCAGATCTTCGTATAGGTATAAGCATAAATGAAAATATAAAACAAAAAAACATAACAAGGTACCTTCCTTGCACAGAGTACCTTGGAAGTGGCACCTGCAGTGCAGGTAGTGTATGTGAAGATCAATAAGGTTAAACCAAAGTGGTGTTAATCTGCAGAATCTAATGAATAAGAAAGCACTTATTATATTAAGAGTGAAACGCGCGTGTGTGAGTTTTAGTAATCTGTGAATTAACGGGACTTCCGTGGAATGGCTTTGAATGTAAAATACAGGAGTTTTATGGATGTACTTTAAACCCCCCCCCCCCATTTCATTACTAAAATAATATAAGCCGGGCTAAATGTAGAATAAACCTCACTTATTGCACAGATTCTATGACAGGTGGAGAGAGGGGGGGGAGGGGGGAGAGAGAGAGAGGCTCGCAGAGCTTGGTTTGGGAATGGGCAGAAAGGCACCTTGCACAATGACAGATTAAATATATATATTTTTATTTAGCTCATTTCTTCCTGTATATATTTTTGGTTTAGGAAAGCAGGATAGGTAGGAAAGCTAATGTAAACTAGAATAATGTGAATGGTATAGGACTTGCGATCGTACGATGACGTGCGTCATTAATTTGCACTAACGTTTCTGTGTCCGGGATTAATGATGTTTGGGGGAAATGCGTGGGAGAGATATTTCTAAACATGACGATTTTACAAAACACACGAAGTGAGAAGGGAATGTATGAAGAATACGCATCGCACGGGCTCTTCTGAGTGCCTTACAGGTTCATTATGTGCTAATAATATGTCACACGTTGGATTCCTCTCTGTCTGTGCCCAGGAGGGGGAAGGGGGGGAGCAAATTATTCTTCCTGAAGGGATTAAATAAACTTTCTAACATCCTGCTTGTTTACAACAGTGTATTTGATTAGCCAAACGTGGGCTGTCTATCCAAAGTGGACTGTCTAAAATGTGGGCTGTCTAGTAGCCAGGTCAGGCTGTCTATAATGTGGGCTGTCTAGTACCCAAGTCTGCTCTCATTTCAGTGCATGTCAGTTATGTTGTCAGTAATATAATACTATATGCATGATGTAAATCACACTTTCCAGAGGTTTTCAAAGATTTGCACCCAACAAGTTTAATTATTGGCTTGTACATTCCAGCGAGATACGTCTCTTTATCATGATGATTTCTTGCTGCGTTTTTTTTTTTAATAGCGAAATATATGCATATTTTCAGGCCGATTTGTTTAATGTCCCTTAGATATGACACAGATCTGCTCTCTACATTGGTTACGCTTTTATCCAGCTCTGCCTGGTGATATAAATATATGACTACAAAGCACAGAAAGATGTTAGGAAGAAAAGGAGATGCACTTTGGGAAAATTTAAGTAAGAGATATACGACTGTGTATAAGTATATATATATATATATATATATATATATATATACACATACATATCAAAGAAGGGGTTAAAAGAAGTGTTGGCGCCCTCTAGTATCCAGAACATTAATTATAAATTGGTAAAATGAGAATGGCCTGAGATATTTTTGTAAAACAGTTTTTTTTACTTATTTAGAATGTAAGCTCTCACGAGCAGGGCCCTCTTACCTCATGTGCTTATCCTGTCTTACTTCAGTAGTCTTCGACTACACCAAAGCATCCTGTTTCCTGCCACCCGGATACTTATGTTGCAGCAATCGGCTGATGTTCCTATAATCCTTTACCCTGTACTTGTCCTGTATTGTCGTCAATGTTTTCCTGTTTTGATTATGTGTACTCTGTAATTGGGCGCTGCATAACCCTGGTGGCGCCATATAAATAAAGGATAATAATCATTTAATGAAGATTAAAATTATTTTGAAAACAATTTTTGGGTAAAACAAAGTATTCTCATCTCAGGCCTTTCTTATATTACCAATTTATAATGAATGTTTTAAGATTAAATTATTCCGGATGCTAGAGGGCGCCAACACTTCTCCAGTATTAACCCCTTCTATGACACATATTTTTGAGGTCATTTACCAACACTTAGAAGTCAGCTGATACCCAGAAATAATTGGGTCTAGATTACCTGACACCTAGGGCGTTGGTAAACCGCCACTTGTGGCGCTAGACTTCTTTTCTTGAACACGTATATGTATATGCAATTCTAGGATGCTGGTTGCCCCACTTTGAGGCCCTGAGAGTCACTTGCCGCCTACGTAGATAGCGCGCGCATGTCATTACACTGTACTTCTTGTTTTCCGGTTACACTGCATTGCTGAAGGGCACAGTGACCCGCGGTCTCACTCCGCTGTGTTTCATTGTCCTGCAGTTACTTTTGTATCAGTAAATTTATGTGAATGGTTTTGGAACTTGATATACGATAAACCGTGCAGACCAGGTCGGGGGATGGGCTTTGCGGCAATCGCTGCATTGTTCTGTGCAGGGGCCAAGAGGCAGAATGTCAGCTCCTGCTCCCCGATACACCCGCTGCTATATTGTATATCGATGCCTGACATGAAATATCTTGTTATATTGTATCTCTTTCATGGGAAAGTCTGTCTAGGATTTCAATTTGGGGGGGGGGGGGGTGTAACCTTCAGGTGGTGCTGTTGTTACTACTGTCTATGACTAGCTTTAGTCAGTGACTAAGCCAGTCATATCCAAACTATGGCCCTCAAGCTGTTGTGCAACTACAAGTCCCATCAAGCCTTGCCACAGTTTTACTATTAGGGAATGCTAAAACTATGGCAAGGCATGCTGGGATGTGTAGTTTCACAACAGCTGGAGGGCCACCGTTACTAAGCCATGCCTGCTTATTATCAGAGCAGTTCATCACCATTGCCCTTGGATATGGCTGCAGGAAATGCAAAGCAAACCAATGTCGTATCCAAGGGCAAAGGAAATAGAGAATTCTGCCTCATGATAGAATGGCGTTCCTGAAAAGCAAAGGAGGAGAGTAATCGGCATAGATTTGGTAAAGGTTGAACGAGGGCATGTAGAAGCCAATAATTAACAAGTCCGGTGATCTGCGGGTTCCTGTTTGCCCCCCTCCCTCTGCCATAAGAACATGTTGGGTGGGTGATTCAGTGTTCGCACTAACGCCAAGTCCCGCAATACTATATTTAGCAGATAAAGCGGAGTGAAGACGTATAAATATTTTTGACTTGAGCGCTTGGCTGGCATTTGCGTAAAATAAACCATTAATCCCCCGGACGGAATGTTTAGGAATCCAAGACAGAGAACATGTTTTTTATTTTATTTTATTTTAAGTGTCTGTTGAGGTACTTAGTAGTACTGTATTTCACGACTGTTAGCGTTCCCGGAGCCGTTGTGTCTCGTCCCTGGGACGTATGTGCGGTTACTAGGGCGAGCAGAAGACTGTTATTTTGTAACCTTGGCTGTGTCCTAATATATCAAAGGTAAAAAGGTAAAAGTGAAATGATCCAGCGTTTGGGGAGATGACCCCCCCAGGGGTTCCGTATCATGTGCGAGGGATTACGGAGGAACCACCGCTCCCATCACACATGCCCACTACCAATGTAACACTCACATTTACACAATAATAAAGTCAATTCAAATGAAACCCGTGTTTGGTGCTTTGTGGTTTCCTGAGTGTCTCCCTCATAAGGCCTCCGTGGGGCCCCAGGTAAGGTTCTGATTATAGGGGCAAACAAAAAACAATATATTTTGAGCGCTGTGGGTCAGTGTTTGGGTGCTGTGTGCAAGTGGCTGCCCTCTGGGAGGGGGTTGCCGCCCCCAAAAAGAATATACAGAAAAAAGGAAATACCAGTAGGCGCCTTATGCACACAATTTAAGACAATTTATTAAATAATCTAATCATACAAAATACATAAACTAATAAAGCTCAAAATAATACACAACAATAATATAAATGTAAAAGTTAAAAACATGTGCACTAGCAAATACTGAGTTGATATAGTTTATAATTACCAAGTCCCGGTAGGCTTTTAACATATGCGCATATGCTGCCAGGTGCTAGTGTCCCGGATTAAAGGATGAAATACCAGCGTTCTGCAGGAATGAGTAGCACCTGTGAGGTTACCCACAGGGTTTATTTTGTAATCCACAACAGGGGTTTTGAGATGGCTTAATAGTAGCAAGCGATGATTTGTAAAAACCAATGGAGTCGACACTTCTGTGTCGATGGAGACAGAGACCACAGTTCTTACTTGCAGGCAATACTTTACAGCGGATCCCAATAATATTTTTAAAACCTATAAATCTATGTAAAAATAGGAATGTAATAATAAATAAAAAAACACCTTCACTTAAAATTAAGGACACTCTAGTTTGGTTATTCCTTGAATTTTTCCTTGTGTGTATATATGTAATGTAAAATAATGTAAAAAATGTAAAAAACATAAAAACATAAAAATATATATAAATATTTAAATCTGATACATAAAATCCGGGACACTAGCACCTGGCAGCATATGCGCATATGTTAAAAGCCTACCGGGACTTGGTAATTATAAACTATATCAACTCAGTATTTGCTAGTGCACATGTTTTTAACTTTTTACATTTATATTATTGTTGTGTATTATTTTGAGCTTTATTAGTTTATGTATTTTGTATGATTAGATTATTTAATAAATTGTCTTAAATTGTGTGCATAAGGCGCCTACTGGTATTTCCTTTTTTCTGATTATAGGGGCCCCTGGTAAGGCCCTGATCATAGGCGTCCAAACAAGGTCATGATTATAAGGGCCCCAGATCCTTATAATAGGGGCTCCAGGTAAGGCCCTGAATATAGGGGCCCCAGGTAAGGTCCTGATTATAGGGGCCCCAGGTAAGGCCCTGATCATAGGGGTGCAAACATGGTCATGATTATAGGGTCCCAGGTCCTAATTATAGGGGCCCCAGATCCTAATTATAAGGACCCGAGATGCTGATTATATGGCCCCCAGGTAATGTTCTGATTATAGGGGTCCCAGGCAATGTTCGGATTTTAGGAGCCCCAGGTCCTAATTATAGGGGCCCCAGACAAGGTCCTGATTATAGGGGCCCCAGGCAAGGTCCTGATTATAAGGGCCCTAGGTAAGGCCCTGATTATAGGGGCCCCAGGCAATATTCTGATTATAGGGGCCCCAGGTCCTAATTATAGGGGCCCCAGGCAAGGTCTTGATTATAAGGGCCCTAGGTAAGGCCCTGATTATAGGGGCCCCAGGCAATATTCTGATTATAGGGGCCACAGATCGTGAAAATAGGGGCCCCAGGAAAGGTACTGATTATAGGGGCCCCAGACAAGGTACTGATTATGTGCAGGGGCCCCAGTTACTGATTATAGGGGCCCAGGTCCTAAATATAGTGACCCCAGGCAATGTTCTGATTATAGGGGCGAGCGATAATATGATGGTTGTGGCGTCTTCACAAAGTCCTCCCCTGATTGGTTCCGCAGTCCGCCTATCTCACCGATGCTCCTCCCCTCATCCGTACGCCGGGGCATCAATGTATGGCCAGCATCCACACTCACTGCTGGAGACGACACCGCAGTCCATTCTGGGACATGTAGTTCAGCAGCTGCACGACACGTGTTCCAGTAATAGGCTGACCCCTAGCAGCACTGTGAGCGGAACTCAGCATCTCAGGGTGTAAATGTAGGCAAGAGAATAAAGGTTAATGGATATCGAAATCTCGCCCGCGGCTCAGTCCACGGCTCGGCGTGGTCATTCCTCACGTAACAGGACATTCCTTGCATACAGCCAGCGTTTATGGGCACGGTGTCTGCACAGGTGACTGGCCATGATAGTATGACACAGCAGATCTGTAACCGGCCGCGTCTGGGCAGAGGATTCTGGGTGGCGGTTACCCATAATGCTCAGCGGACAATGTAACATGGCATTATACAGTCAGGGAAATAATATTTCTCTGTCTCCACATCAGCTGCCAGAGACAGGACTCAACCTGAAACTAAATCTTAATTAACCTAATGGCAAAAGCGGCCATTAGCGACACTTGATCGGCACCTGGCGGAGGCTTGTGTTGCGTCTGGTTTGTGACATGAAAGTAATATAGATGTGTGGGATAAGCATATTACTGGCGCCAAGTTGGCTCCACTTACAAAAGATCCATTTTGTGCTGTCAGCAGTCGCCTGCATTGCCATGAATCACTCGGACTATTCAGTCGCGCACAGCACTCGCATTCACTATGTGCTGTACAGCGGCCGTATACCGTTACGCCACCTTATACCATTATTCCATGCCACCATTTCCTGTCTGAGATTTACTGGCCAGTAACAATGTCTGGGTATTACCACGTGTGGGCCTTATCCTGTGCAATACCGCACGTGGGCCTTATCCTGTGCAATACCGCACGTGGGCCTTATCCTGTGCAATACCGAAAGTGGTCCTTATCCTGTGCAATACCACACGTGGTCCTTATCCTGTGCAATACCACGTGTGGGCCTTTTCCTCTGCAATACCACACGTGGTCCTTATCCTGTGCAATACCACACGTGGGCATTATCCTCTGCAATACCCCACGTGGGCCTTATCCTCTGCAATACCCCACGTGGGCCTTATCCTCTGCAATACCACATATGGGCTTTATCCTCTGCAATACCCCACGTGGGCCTTATCCTCTGCAATACCACATGTGGGCCTTATCCTGTGCAATACCACACGTGGGCCTTATCCTGTGCAATACCACATGTGGGCATTATCCTGTGCAATACCACAAGTGGGCCTTATCCTATGCAATACCACAAGTGGGCCTTATCCTGTGCAATACCGCACGTGGGCCTTATCCTCTGCAATACCGCACGTGGGCCTTATCCTGTGCAATACCGCACGTGGGCCTTATCCTGTGCAATACCACACGTGGGCCTTATCCTCTGCAATACCACACGTGGGCCTTATCCTGTGCAATACCACATATGGGCTTTATCCTCTGCAATACCCCACGTGGGCCTTATCCTCTGCAATACCACATGTGGGCCTTATCCTGTGCAATACCACACGTGGGCCTTATCCTGTGCAATACCACATGTGGGCATTATCCTCTGCAGTGTGACATGTGGGACTTATCCTGTGCAATCCCACACGTGGGACTTATCCTGTGCAATACCACATGTGGGACTTATCCTGTGCAATACCACACGTGGGACTTATCCTGTGCAATACCACACGTGGTCCTTATCCTGTGCAATACCACATGTGGGCATTATCCTCTGCAGTGTGACATGTGGGACTTATCCTGTGCAATACCACACGTGGGACTTATCCTGTGCAATACTACACGTGGGCATTGTCCTCTGCAATACCACACAGGGGCATTATCCTCTGCTATACCACACGTGGGCCTTATCCTCTGCAGTGTCACACGTGGGCCTTATCCTGTGTAATACCACATGTGGGCCTTACCCTCTGCAATACCACACGTGGGCCTTATCCTCTGCAATGCCACACGTGGGCCTTATCCTCTGCAATGCCACACGTGGGCCTTATCCTCTGCAATGCCACACGTGGGCCTTATCCTCTGCAATGCCACACGTGGGCCTTATCCTCTGCAATACCACACGTGGGCCTTATCCTCTGCAATACCACACGTGGGCCTTATTCTGTGTAATACCACACGTGGGCCTTATCATGTGCAATACCACATGTGGGCATTATCCTCTGCAATACCACATGTGGGCATTATCCTCTGCAACACCACATGTGGGCATTATCCTCTGCAATACCACACGTGGGCATTATCCTCTGCAATACCACACATGGGCCTTATTCTATGTGATACTACAAAGGCATTATCCTGTGCCTTAACACACGTGGCCTTATCCTGAGCAATACCATAAGTCTTATACTGTGCATTACCACACGTGACCCGTATCCTGTGTAATACCAAATGTGGCCATTATCCAGTGCAATACCACAAATGGACCTTATTCTTTGTGATACCACATTATCATGTGCATTACAACATGTGGGCCTTATCCTGTGCATTACCACACGTGGCCTTATCCCGTGTAATACCACATGTGGGCCTTATTCTGTGTGATTCCACAAGAGCATTATCCTGTGCATTACCACACGTGGAACTTATCCTGTACAATACCACACGTGGGCCTTATCCTGGGCATTACCACACGTGGGCCTTATCCTGGACAATACCAGACATGGACCTTATCTTGTGCATTACCACACATGGGCCTTATCCTGGGCATTACCATGTGTGGGCCTTATCCTGTGCATTACCATGTGTGGGCCTTATCCTGTGCATTACCACGTGTGGGCCTTATCCTGTGCATTACCACGTGTGGACCTTATCCTGTGCATTACCACGTGTGGGCCTTATCCTGTGCAATACCACACGTGGGCCCTATACAGTGTACAGTGGCATAACAATAGCCCCGCAGACTCCGCGGTCGCGGGGAGGCGCTGAGTAAGTGTGTGCACCGGGGGTCTGTGGGGCTATTGATGCTGCCGGGGCCTGGGACCAACCTTACCCCTCTGCTTGCCACTGCCGGACCCGCAGATCTACATGTCTGCGGTCCCAGCTCTCCTCCTGGCTGGCTCCTGCTAATGAAAAATAACCTACACTAAATGTCCGCCCCCTTACAGCAGACACGGGAGGCGGATGGGCAGCCATTTTGTGAGGGTCATTTTCATTAGCAGACACCAGCCAGGAGAGTCGGGCCGCAGACAAGTAGATCTGTGGGTCCTGGCCACAGACCCGGTGGTAGGCAGGGTTTAAGAGGCTTTATTTTACCGGTGGCAGGGGAGGGAGGCGATATTTTACAGTGGGGCGGGCTTTATTTACGGGGGGGGGGGGGGCTGCGCTCATTTTATAGTTACGCCACTGCATGTATGCAATACCAAATGTGGGCCTTCTCCTGTGCAATACCACACGTGGGCCATATCCTGTGCAATATCACCCATGGGCCTTATCCGGTGTTCTACCAAATGTATGCCTTACCCTGTGCAATACCACATGTAGACCTTATACTGGCAATACCACAAGTGGGCCTTATCCTGTGTAATATCACATGTGCGTCTTATCCTGGGCAATACCACACATGGGCCTTATTTTGTGATATACCACATGAGGCCCATATTCTGTGTAATACCACACATCCACCGGGTTGGAGGTCCTGCTGCAGACTTGGCACCGGGTTGGGGGTCTTCCTGCAGACTTGGCAACAGGTTGGAGGTCCTGCTGCAGACTAGGGAACGGGTTGGAGTTCCTGCAGCAGACTTGGCAACAGGTTGGAGGTCCTGCAGCAGACTAGGCACCGGGTTGGAGGTCCTTCTGCAGACTAGGCAACAGGTTGGAGGTCCTGCAGCAGACTTGGCACCGGGTTGGAGGTCCTGCAGCAGACTTGGCACCGGGTTGGAGGTCCTGCTGCAGACTAGGTACCGGGTTGGACTTCCTGCTGCAGACTAGGCACCGGGTTGGAGGTCCTGCTGCAGACTCGGCACCGGGTTGGAGGTCCTGCTGCAGACTAGGCACCGGGTTGGAGGTCCTGCTGCAGACTGGGCTCCGGGTTGGAGGTCCTGCTGCAGACTAGGCACCGGGTTGGAGGTCCTGCTGTAGACTTGGCACCAGGCTGGAGGTCCTGCTGCAGACTTGGCACTGGGCTGGAGGTCCTGCTGCAGACTTGGCACTGGGTTGGAGGTCCTGCTGCAGACTTGGCATCGGGTTGGAGGTCCTGCTGCAGACTAGGCACCGGGTTGGAGGTCCTGCTGCAGACTTGGCACTGGGCTGGAGGTCCTCCTTCAGACTTGGCACTGGGTTGGAGGTCCTGCTGCAGACTTGGCACCGGGTTGGAGGTTCTGCTGCAGACTTGGCACCGGGTTGGGGGTCTTCCTGCAGACTTGGCACCGGGTTGGAGGTCCTGCTGCAGACTTGGCAATGGGTTGGAGGTCCTGCAGCAGACTTGGCACCGGGTTGGAGGTCCTGCTGCAGACTAGGCACCGGGTTGGAGGTCCTGCAACAGACTTGGCACTGGGTTGGAGGTCCTGTTGCAGACTTGGCACCGGGTTGGAGGTTCTGCTGCAGACTTGGCACCGGGTTGGAGGTCCTGCAGCAGACTTGGCACCGGGTTGGGGGTCTTCCTGCAGATTTGGCACCGGGTTGGAGGTCCTGCTGCAGACTTGGCAATGGGTTGGAGGTCCTGCAGCAGACTTGGCACCGGGTTGGAGGTCCTGCTGCAGACTAGGGAATGGGTTGGACGTCCTGCAGCAGGTTTGGCACCGGGTTGGAGGTCTTCCTGCAGACTTGGCACTGGGTTGGAGGTCTTCCTGCAGACTTGGCACTGGGTTGGAGGTCCTGCTGCAGACTAGGCACTGGGTTAGAGGTCTTGTTACAGACTCTGCACCGGGTTGGAGGTCCTGCTGCAGACTAGGCACTGGGTTGGAGGTCCTGCTACTGACTTGGCACCGTGTTGGAGGTCCTGCTGCAGACTTGGCAACGGGTTGAAGGTCCTTCTCCAGACTTGGCACCGGGTTGGAGGTCCTGCTGCAGACTAGGCAACAGGTTGGAGATCCTGCTGCAGACTTGGCACCGGGTTGGAGGTCCTGCTGCAGACTTGGCACCGGGTTGGAGGTTCTGCTGCAGACTTGGCACCGGGTTGGAGGTCCTGCTGCAGACTAGGCACCGGGTTGGAGGTCCTGCTGCAGACTAGGCACCGGGTTGAAGGTCCTGCTGTAGACTCGGCACGGGTTGGAGGTCCTGCTTTAGACTCGGCACCCCGTTGGAGGTCCTGCTGCGGACTCGGCACTGGGTTGGAGGTCCTGCTGCGGACTAGGCACCGGGTTGGAGGTCCTGCTGCGGACTCTGCACTGGGTTGGAGGTCCTGCTGCAGACTCGGCACTGGGTTGGAGGTCCTGCTGCAGACTAGGCACCGGGTTGGAGGTTCTGCTGCAGACTTGGCACCGGGTTGGGGGTCTTCCTGCAGACTTGGCACCGGGTTGGAGGTCCTGCTGCAGACTTGGCAATGGGTTGGAGGTCCTGCAGCAGACTTGGCACCGGGTTGGAGGTCCTGCTGCAGACTGAGCAACGGGTTGGAGGTCCTGCAGCAGACTTGGCACCGGGTTGGAGGTCCTGCAGCAGTCTTGGCACCGGGTTGGAGGTCCTGCTACAGACTCGGCACCGGGTTGGAGCTGCTGCAGACTTGGCACCGGGTTGGAGGTCCTGCTGCATACTTGGCACCGGGTTGGAGGTCCTGCTGCAGACTTGGCACCGGGTTGGAGGTCCTGCAGCAGACTTGGCACCAGGTTGGAGGTCTTCCTGCAGACTTGCCACCGGGTTGGAGGTCCTGCTGCAGACTAGGCACCGGGTTGGAGGTCCTGCTGCAGACTCGGCACCGGGTTGGAGGTCCTGCAGCAGACCCGGCACCGGGTTGGAGGTCCTGCTGCAGACTCGGCACCGGGTTGGAGGTCCTACTACACAAGTTTTGCCCTTTTTTTGTAGTTGACTTGCACCTTGTATCAGTGTAGCGCGTCCCCTCGCATGGCTCGCTGCACTCAGCACACTATTATAATCTCACTCTATCCCCACTTGGATAGTAAAGTGTGAACCAAGTTGGTCTAAGCATAAAAAAACATGAAAAACTAGTATCCAACTTTTCAGTGTCGGCCATGTCAATTGTTGACCTTTTGTCAGTGTTGACCTAGGGTGTGTCGACCATTTATAGGCGACAAACTAATCACTGTCAACCATTAGTTGACCTTGACATTGTCGACCCAGGCACCGTATACCCCCTGCGCTCGCTTTTACATGTATACAGTCAGCTCCCTCCTAATGGGCATGTTTGTGTCGGCAGCACTATAACCGCCGACGCTGTGTGTGTAATGACATGTGATCCCTGGCATAGTACATAAGCCGGCTGCCGGAATGTCTGTACAGTGTTCCCGGGCCTGGCGGGGTGAGTGGGCGCAGTAATAATTTGGCGGGTGACATTTATTTTTCCTTTATCGGTCTCTTTTTTTCTTGTGACTTTCCACAGAACGCAGCGGCCTCCGCATTACCGAGCCCAACGTGGGCCTCATTTACCCTCCACACAATACCAGCTAGGACTGAATACAAAATGCCAACGCGTACAACTACGCCGCGCTGATTTATACTAAATGACTTGTCATAATAATCAGACGTTCCCCTCGCCGCGCCGCCTTTCTTGCAGACTCAGTATTTTTCTGCAAACCGCGCTAAAGCTTTTCACTATTTCAACATGATTACTTCTAAACAGCATCTCCAGAATTAGTGCTTTGTTGTGCGGGGGGATTATGATGTGCGGAGCCCGGGCACAGGATAAATGGCTTATTTAAGGAGGCAGAGATATTGCTGTATAATGCGGCGGGTGAAAACAACCTCTCTTAATAGCTGTATTATGTTTCATTATAATGTAGCGCTATTAGAGGTATTGTACATTTATCTGGCTGCGTAGATTTGTTACGGCAGCCGCGGCGAGCTCTAAACTCCTGCAAGAGGCCTGTCGGATTTTTCCAGTGCGTACTTCCTCCATCAGGGTAACGGATGGGGCGCAGACCCGATGGGTTTTTAAGCAATAGAGGTAAATCATGAGACGTGAGCAGCTCTGAGCGCAGCGCGGCCTGTCAGCATCAATCCCACACTCGCCGCCATCTGCAAGCTGCAGCCCATTGTTTGCTCTCGTGCACAGAGAAGTCATTGAATCAGCAGAAAACTTCCAATGTCCTCTGTGTTCCCGGGGCTGTCTGAGGTGGGTGATTGTCACATGGGCCCTTATTCTGATCGGTGCGGATTTTTCCGCATGCGGTCGGACCGCCGATGGTTTTCGACTGCGCATGTGCAGAGGTCACTCTGCGCATGTGCAAGCGGTTTCGCCGAACTAATTCTTTAGACGCCGCACAGGGGGTGGAGAGGGGCGTGAAGGGCTACTTAGCCTCATTACCCTATGCATACGCCCCACATTTCATGGGCGTTCCCATGCAAACGTAGGGCGTATGCATGGTAATGAAGCCGTGACGCATGTGTAGGGGGCGGGCATCTGACATCGCCGGATGTCAGCTGCCCGCCCCCATACATGATTTCATACGGACAAGTGTCCGTGTGGTCTAGGGTGGCGGGCGCTGGTGGAGCGTGCGGCCCTGCATTCGATGTTCGGCGACCATCGAATGCAGGGGCTGCTCCCACCATGGAGGAGGCGTATCCCCGTCCACTTTCATGCGGACCGCCACATATCCGCAGAAGGACGGAGGTGGCGATCCGTATGGAAGGCGGGGATTCGCCTGCACGGTCCTGGCCGCATATTCTGATCGGGCCGCACCGATCAGAATAAGGGCCATGGTGACCTGCCCGGCACTGAGGCTCGTTAGGGTAATGTTGTAACCATTGTGCAGCTGGCAGGGCACAGAGCTCAACCATATATGCTACTAACTGCTAGATGCGATGTACAGATATATAAGGACCGGCTTTTTGTGACATAACATTACCTATACTCAATGCCAAGTGCTCTCCTGCGCTGCTGCCCGGGTGGGGCTTCTCTATCTCACATTACTGAGGCTGAAGCCGCGGTGACAGCGCAGGACTCTGGCCGGCTGGTATCCCTTTTAGGGATGGCCATCGGTGCAGTCAATCTGCAACCAGTAATCAATAGTCACAAAATATGTGATGGATAACCACCGATAGTTTTAGCTATTGATGGTCGTCTATTTTTGTTGACAGACTGGCCTGTGGGCCAATCACAATGTGGGGCGGGGTTTGAGGATTGTCGGAGGCGGAGCTATGCTGTATCCCGGCAACTTATAAAAAAAATAAAACATTGTTTCTGCTGTGACATCAAAGGAGGGAAACTATCAGTTTTGACATCGGCCATAAACCATCGGCGATTTCCAATCATCGATGGTCGGGGGCCATCGCTACCACCTTATTCATAATGCCTTATTCATAACTGTAGCCAACTTGGATAACTGGTGGCCTATGATAGCCGTGGCCACTTATTATATCTGTGGTAGACTATGATAATTGATTTATTTATTTACAGGGTCTTATATAGCGCAGCAGATTCCGTTACAGCGTCTTATATAGCGCATCAGATTCTGTTACAGTGTCTTATATAGCGCATCAGATTCTGTTACAGTGTCTTATATAGCGCAGCAGATTCCGTTACAGCGTCTTATATAGCGCATCAGATTCTGTTACAGTGTCTTATATAGCGCAGCAGATTCCGTTACAGTGTCTTATATAGCGCAGCAGATTCTGTTACAGCGTCTTATATAGCGCAGCAGATTCCGTTACAGTTTCTTATATAGCGCAGCAGATTCCGTTACAGGGTCTTATATAGCGCAGCAGATTCCGTTACAGTTTCTTATATAGCGCAGCAGATTCCGTTACAGTGTCTTATATAGCGCAGCAGATTCCGTTACAGTGTCTTATATAGTGCAGCAGATTCCGTTACAGTGTCTTATATAGCGCAGCAGATTCCGTTACAGCGTCTTATATAGCGCAGCAGATTCCGTTACAGTGTCTTATATAGCGAAGCAGATTCCGTTACAGCGTCTTATATAGCGCAGCAGATTCCGTTACAGTGTCTTATATAGCGCAGCAGATTCCGTTACAGTGTCTTATATAGTGCAGCAGATTCCGTTACAGGGTCTTATATAGCGCAGCAGATTCCGTTACAGTTTCTTATATAGCGCAGCAGATTCCGTTACAGTTTCTTATATAGCGCAGCAGATTCCGTTACAGGGTCTTATATAGCGCAGCAGATTCCGTTACAGTTTCTTATATAGCGCAGCAGATTCCGTTACAGTGTCTTATATAGCGCAGCAGATTCCGTTACAGTTTCTTATATAGCGCAGCAGATTCCGTTACAATGTCTTATATAGCGCAGCAGATTCTGTTACAGTGTCTTATATAGCGCAGCAGATTCCGTTACAGTGTCTTATATAGCGCAGCAGATTCCATTACAATGTCTTATATAGCGCAGCAGATTCCGTTACAGTGTCTTATATAGCGCAGCAGATTCTGTTACAGTGTCTTATATAGCGCAGCAGATTCCGTTACAGTGTCTTATATAGCGCAGCAGATTCCGTTACAGTGTCTTATATAGCGCAGCAGATTCTGTTACAGTGTCTTATATAGCGCAGCAGATTCCGTTACAGTGTCTTATATAGAGCAGCAGATTCCGTTACAGTGTCTTGTATAGCGCAGCAGATTCCGTTACAGTGTCTTATATAGTGCAGCAGATTCCGTTACAGTGTCTTATATAGCGCAGCAGATTCCGTTACAGCGTCTTATATAGCGCAGCAGATTCCGGAGAGTTAACATGGGAAACAGCGACTGGTGATGTCACAGACAGCAACCGCTCACCGTTCTAATACACCATGGCGCTGATACGTTCTACTACACCATGGCGCTGATACGTTATAGTACACCATGGCGCTGATACAGTCTAATACGCCATGGCCCTGATACATTATAATACACCTTGGCACTTATATGTTATAATACACCATGGCCCTGATACATTATAATACACCATGGCACTGATACGTTATAGTACACCTTGGCGCTGATACGTTATAATACACCGTGGCGCTGATACGTTATAATACACCATGGCCCTGATACGTTATAGTACACCATGGCGCTGATACGTTATAATACACCATGGCGCTGATACGTTATAGTACACCTTGGCGCTGATACGTTATAATACACCGTGGCGCTAATACGTTATAAGACACCATGACACTTATATGTTATAATACACCATGGCCCTGATACGTTATAGTATGCCATAGCGCTGATACATTATAATAGGCGTTAGTGCTGATACATTATAGTACGCCATAGTGCTGATAAGTTATAGTGGTGTGGTCTAGTTAAACTCACAATAAAACTTTTGTTTTTATGCAATGGCCACAATGTAGACATATAGAGGTATATTTTTGCTACTCGAGACGCCAGCCCAGGAGTAAGCGCTCAATGCTGTCAATTCAACCTGACTTCTGAGTGTCGTCCCTCTAGGGCTGGCTTCCTCTATCTCCCCTGCTGCCGCTGCTCTGCGTGGGCCGGCCTGGGCAGAGCATAGTGCACAGGGAGCCTATCTGTGCTCTCTTCTCCGTACATTACGTGATACAGTTTGGAAGCAAAATTTTATAAGAAAAATTAGGCCCCAAAGGTTACACAACTGGGACCACATGATGGCCTAAAATATTCTGCGTCCAGAGCACCTGGACCAAGAAAGAAACTTGATGCCTCCAAGTTCTTAATTGTTCATATATTAAATTAAATGTTAATTCCGGGCTGCCCCCTTTGGATTTGCCCCCCGGGTGGCTGTCCCTAATGCGCGTCCCTAATAGTTATGGCCCAGCAGCGATCTGCTCCCCCATTATTCCCTGTTCCGATCGTTTCCTGACGCTCTAGGAATTCCACTTACTTACCGCCAGACAGACGCTGTTACACACCCTCATTTTCTCATTTTCTGATTATAATTATTTGAGAATTCCGTTTTCCTCTAAATTGCCAATCTAAATAATTTTGACATTTTAAATACAGAAATTTCAATTGTTACCTAAAATATTGCCCATAAAAAGTGGTGAGAATTTACATGTGAACGAGAGGAAGAGATCTGTAAATGATGTTTTCCCTTCACTGGGAATTAAAATATCTTTAAGACAACATCCTGACGAGTGCGTTTAGCTCCCTAATTAGCCAGTGTGTTTTCAAAGCCACCAATAAGACAAAATTAAGTGACAATTTCATACATTATTCATATTAGTCAGCTTGATGCTTCCATGCAGAAAATAAGACTTTTCTCCTCTGTAATTCCTACCTGGTTCCCTAGCGCACAAGGCGGCCAAGTCACCGTAACACGCACATCTGGTAGGGTGACACGTCCCACGTTAGTGGCTGCATCCCAGTTTTCCCTCTCCCGGTTGTGCTCCAGGTGGCTGTATCCATACTGGGTATATCAGGCTGCTATGTATGTGTCAGTAGTTCCCGTATATGCCTCAAGACCCTGTATGGCGTATCTCCCACAATGTAACCCCCCGTAACGCACCCAACATGGCTGCCTCACCTGCCGCACTTGTGGATGCAAAATACATAGACCAGGTGGTTATTGTATGACCCTACTCCTGACTGCAATCAGTTGCGTTGACAAGGGTGGTACATCACAACACCTGAGCAGGGAATGACCCAATATGGCTTGCATCACTGTGGCCTGGGGTATATAATTATATATATATTATTGCTGGGCACGTTAACGCGTTAATAACGCGTTAACGCACCAGCACCTTAACGCAGATTAAATCTTTTAACGCCGTTAATGCTGGGGGGGCACCCAGCGGCAGGGGTAGTGGCGTCGCAAAGGTGCAGAGTCTCTGACAGCAATACAGAGACCATGCGCCTATCCAAAATGGCCGCCGCCAGAGAAGAAGACACGCTAGAAGTACTTCTGTACCTCTAGCGGCTGTCTCCTCTGCTGCGGTGGCCATCTTTGGAGGGGCGCTGAGTCTCTACTGTCAGAGACTCTGCGCAGGCTAGTGGGGAGGTGCTGGTTGTTTCTGCTGCCGATCAATGCCTAGCACTGCTGCCGTTGGTGGTGAGACACAGATCTGACTGGTGGCGCTGCTCCCCCTCACAATTAAGATTTATCTCCCCCTTGACAATGAGCATTTAACCCCCATGGCAGCAAGCATGTATTCCCCCCTGGCAATGATCATTTCACCCACTATGGCAGCATGCATGGAAAGACCATGTAATCACCCCTGGCAATGAGCATGGAACCCCTTGCAACGAACATGGAACCCCCTATGACAATGAGCATGCAATCCCCCCTTGGCAACAAGCCTGTAATCCCCCTGGCAACTAGCATGGCACTCTTGGCTACGAGATTGTAGGTAAGCAGCACCTTTGTGCCTAAATGCGATTAATCGCAGTTAATCGCAAAAATTTCATGCGATTAATCGTTGCCCACCACTAATATATATATATATATATATATATATATCATCTTAGTAAATAAACCCCACAGAGAGAAGCACCAATCACAGGATGGTTCCTTAGCTTTCCGTGTACTGCGTGGTGGCTTTCTGTGTACTGCGTGGATGCGGTGTGGTAATAATGAGTATAAATGTCAAGAGGACTCGGGAAGTGGGCTCTCTGTATTCTGTATGTAGAGATACAGTCGGGGAGCGGACACTCTTTATTCTGTATGCAGATGTCACACACATGGCGGCTGTCCGGCCCTGGACTACAATACTACTAACAGTAATGTCAGCGCTGGCGTCTATGCGCATCCAAACCCAGCAACACTTGAATAGCATCTGCCATCTAGTGACCACTGGTGCACACTACACTTGAATTGCCCCCCATAAAATAGAGGAGCAGCTTTCGCCTTATATTATATTGGATATATTCTGCTCACATACTAACGTGTTACGTGTCCATTACGGGGCATTGTTTTACACCAGGTCACTTGCTGTAAGTGGAGTAAACGGGGATACGGTCACTAGGTCGACAAGCATTTGGTCGACACCATTAGGTCGACTTGCATTAAGGTCGAAATGCCGGAAGGTTGACAGGGTCTTTAGGTCGACACAAGCATTAGGTCGACATGGGGAAGGTTGACAGTCAAAATGTCAACATGGGGTGGATGGGACGGGACGCGGCGCTACGTTTCCGTGTCCATGTCCACTGTGTCGAAATTCGGGACAAAAAACCTTCCCCATGTCAACCTAATGCTTGTGTCGACCTAATGACCCTGCCGAACTTACCCATGTCAACATTCAGTCATGTCGACCTTCCTGCACGTCGACCTTCCTGCATGTCGACCTTAATGCATGTTGACCTAATGGTGTCCATGTAATGCTCGTCGACCAACATGTTGTCTACCCAATGATCCCGAGTAAATGACTTCCAGATCTCTGCGCTGCGTCTCTGCATCCGATCACTGACATCGCTGAAGAGGCTCTTAGGAAGGTCTGGACTAATGCTGGAGAAGATGTGGGGCGGACGCACTGATCCAAACATTCGCCAACCCATTAAGTGCAGATTCCAGCATTTCCCAGTAACTCTGAATCCAAATAAACACGGAGCTCAGTTCCAGGATTTTATTAGCAGATTTACTACTCCGTGCACAACGTACAAAGCCCAACACACATTGCACAGGCCGACGCTGCTTTCATCTCCCGGCCAGGAACAGAACATGTTGTGTATATTTATCTGAGGGCAACAATAAATTTCCACCTGTGATACATCAAGCGGGCACCACCATCACTGTCACGGTTATCACTGCTAGTATGCCCAGACGGGGTACACGGAATGTCGCAATACTTATACAGTAGGCAAAGGACAGAATAAAGTGTACATACAGTATATATATATATTTTTATGGAATTCATCACTTTTCTGCTGCCTCCATTCCCTCACATCATGTCACTGCCCCCGTCACATGCAGCCCTGTCCTCACTGACAGACCCATCACTCATCTCCTGATATACTCTGTGCTGCTGGGGACCCTGCTCCTCCCACTATATAACTCTCAGTCTGTGGCTTCCTGCTGCCTCCATTCCTCTCCTCACATCATGTCACTGCCCCTGTCACATGCAGCCCTGTCCTCACTGACACATCACTCATCTCCTGATATACTCTGTGCTGCTGGGGACCCTGCTCCTCCCACTATATAACTATCAGTCTGTGGCTTCCTGCTGCCCCATTCCTCTCCTCACATCATGTCACTACCCCCGTCACAAACAACCCTGTCCTCACTGACACATCACTCATCTCCTGATATACTCTGTGCTGCTGGGGACACTGCTCCTCCCACTATATAACTCTCAGTCTGTGGCTTCCTGCTGCCTCCATTCCCCTCCTCACATCATGTCACTGCCCCTGTCACATGCAGCCCTGTCCTCACTGACACATCCCACATCTCCTAATATACTCTGTGCTGCTGGGGACCCTGCTCCTCCCACTATATAACTCTCAGTCTGTGGCTTCCTGCTGCCCCCATTCCCCTCCTCACATCATGTCACTGTCCCTGTCACATGCAGCCCTGTCCTCACTGACACATCACTCATCTCCTGATATACTCTGTGCTGCTGGGGACCCTGCTCCTCCCACTATATAACTCTCAGTCTGTGGCTTCCTGCTTCCCCCATCTGATCTCCTGACATCCTCTGTGCTGCTGCTTTAAGCCTAGGACAGATGTATCACTAGGATGTATTGTTACCTGTAATACAAGCAGTAAATGTTATTGGGATAGAGGATGTTGCTGTTCCTGTGTATTATTTATATGTATACTGTAGTTGGAGTTGCTGGCAGTAAAATGTTCCTGTGCCAGAATTATGGGTGGAGGGGGCATGGAGAGGGGCATTAGCATAACGGCGTATCAGCATTTCCCGGCTGAAGTGCTGCTACATGCAGATTACAATGGCGCATTAAAGCAGAGGAAATTTTATGATCATTAGAATTTGTGACAGACGCACAGTAAATCCTGCCGCGTCGGCGACCGAGGAGTGAGGTGTTCTTACAATGTAACCGTATCGCCACCAACGGGGCGAGCAGCGCCCTGCTCTACAATGCAGTACAGTACAGTGCTCCAGGTTTCCCTGAATTGGTTGCTCATCGCACACTACCATAAGTCTGTACCACAATCTCTCTCAGATGCAGCCTAACCTTGTTGTCTCCAGTGATAAGGATCATAACTATTGTTCTGAGTATTGTTATATTCTATTGTTCTGTAGTATTATATATTATATTACACAATTTTACTTTAATGAACCCTGAAGAGATGACATCACAGCTCACTAATTATAAGCGATGACATCAGAAACATTTCTGCAGATATTTTTTACAGACATAGATGTCATGTTATTATTATAAGTATATGCATGTATGCAAATGAACTCATACATTTATGTATATATGTAAATGTATTAATCACGATTAAAAAAAAAAATTGTACGCCAGGTGTCAGGCGCCCCTGGAGACGCAGCGCACTACATGTACGAGGCTTCTGTGGATTCCGCTGTATATTATCTGTATATAACACACAGCAGCACTTAGCGTACAGGAAGGTGGACTGAAGTTCCAGCATGAGGGGGCCGAGAAGTGCCTGTATGCTAACTTTACTCTTGGCAGAGGTAAAGGCCGAAGGTTGAGCCCATGGAGGCCGAGGGTGTAAGAGATCACTGGGGATTACCTGTTCTATCACACCCCATACGGGTCACCCTGTGCAGACCCCAGGGGACACGCTCACAGGACACCCTGTGCTTGGGGACATGAGTCAGGGCAGATGAGTGATTTACACGTGTGGTCATAATGACGGTATACTCAGTTTATGGCCACGTATGTACTGATGGGGGAACTGGTTCAGAGACGTGCGCGAAGGCCGCACCAGCTGCGCATATGTACGCAGAAACACTGGGATTTGTATGAGGCGGCCAGCGACGGCTCAGCGAGTCCCAGCGTTTACAGATCAGTAACCGCTCCCAGACGCTGACTGTCAATCACTCTGCGAATAAATAAATCCTCTCTGCCGCCGATGTCGAGAGACCATCGCAACATATGCGCAGCCGGCACGTGCCGCATTCATCATCACTGATCTTAGTGGCCACCAGGAGAGTTATGATTGGCCAAGCTGGATGACATCAGACCCTGGAGCCCAATCGTCCAAAGGGAAAAGGGCGCCCATGTATGCCATTATCAGTGGTTGGCGGACTGCATGTATCAGCATGCCCAGTAATGATCTCATCCACTAAGAAAGCTATTCCCCATGGCATACCACCTAGCATGTTGGCATATTTAGCCGACCGGCATAACACTGCGTTTATGGTCAGGATGCCAGGCGGTGCCCCCGGGGCTGTTGTAATATTGGGCCCAAACAGAACTTTATAACCAAAAATTACCCCGATTCCATCCAGTACCACACACATCTCACAGGGCGTCCGGCACCAGCATGTGGACGCAGCCTACCAGGGTCAGACTGGCCCATGAGGATACGGGGGGGTCTGCTCTAAGGGGGGGGGGGGTGTTACTGGTGCATTTATAAAGTGGCCCAGATTATACTCTCTCTAATAGTAAGCCGAACCTCGGTGGTGACTGGGCGTATCACTACGCATGGCAGAGAGGGAGCTAGCATTGGTGCAGTAGGTGCAGTGCCCACTGTTGTCCCTGTCAACCTCCTCCTCTCAACTGCTGTTTTTTCTTGTCACCCTCTGCCTCTCCCTGTCACCCTCTGCCTCCCCTATCTCTCTGTCACCCTTTGCCCCTGTTACCTCTACCACTCCCTGTCTCTCTCTGTTACGCCCTCTCACTTACTGCCTCCCCTGTCTCTCTCTCTGTCACCCTCGGCCTCTATCTATCACTCTCTGCCTCCCCTGTCCCTCTCTGTCACCCCTCTACCCCTCCCTGTCACTCACTGCCTCCCCTACCTCTCCCTGTCACCCTCTGTCTCTGTTACCCTCTGCCTGTCACCATCTGCCTCTCTCTCTCACCCACTGCCTCTCCCTGTTACACTCTGCCTCTCACCCTCTGCCTCTCCTGTCTTCCTATGTCACCCTCTTCCTCTCTGTCACCCACTGCCTCCCCTACCTCTCCCTGACACCCTCTGTCTATGTTACCCTCTGCCTGTCACCCTCTACCTCTCTCTCTCTCACCCACTGCTTCTCCCTGTTACTCCCTGCCTCTCCCTGTCACCCTCTGCCTCTTCTTGTCACCCTCTGCCTCTCCCTGTCACCCCCTGCCATGTTGCATATTGTGAACTTGGGTTGGGGTGTAGGCCCACAAGTTCCGCCACTGACACATGGGCCCCTACCACTGCATCCCCCTTCACACCCCAGTTCACCACTGCTGCCTGCATCAGCCCAGGTGCACGTGTTAGACATGGTGGTGCTTGCGAAATTGACCAAACCTCTAGAACCTGGCCCTATAGGTACTGCCCTATACGTTATAGACGTGCTTCGTGAGCCACGGTCAGGTACAGGAGGCAGCTGTTACCACTCCTCACAGGGGCACCAACGCCCGGGGTGGCACACAGAGGGTTAAGAGGCTGCTGGATATATGCAGCTTAGCATGGGTACAGTCAGAGCCCAGCCGCGGAGCACAGGGTTTAGTCAGAACACATTCAGTTCCGACGGCCTATTTATAACCGCCGAGTGAGACTTCTCCCACAGTTAATTAACACGGTGTTCTAGAGTGAGGCCTCATTCCCAGCCACGGAATAACACTTTTGATGTGTAAATTCTAGACGAGGGGCTGGTCTAAAGTGACCTGAATACATTTTATTAAGCCTATAATAAGGCAGCGCCGACATATCTGCATTCTCAACAAAAAAAACAAAACCCTTTTGCTTAAGTTGGAGAATGAAATGAGACGGTGCGGTGCGCAGGCTGGCGAAATATAGATCCGTCGCCGGAGAGCGATATTTATTTATTTCTCTCTATAAGATGGATTAATTCAGATGCTGATGTGATCTTTTTCTGTTACAGCGCATAAATTATGCAGCGGGGAGATTGGAGGCCGCGTGATTCAATAGAGGATAATACAGCGCTATCTCCGTCCTAGCCTCTGATTAGACATTTGTCCACGACAACAATAACGTTATTACAAAGAGGGATGAAAGGAGCTGGGGAATGGGAAGCCGCATATCCGCCGCTTATTCTAGGAGGGTATACAAATTTACCGCAGGATCTTAGCGGTAGGAATGGAGGCATCGGAGGGTCTGATATTCTAAGCGATAGGGCCTCAGACAGCAATTACACTCAGAGGGGAGAGACGGACTATTTCTGTCTGGAAGGTTATAAAAAATGTTAGAAATTGTGTCCTTGTTCTGTCAGGAAATGTCCAAGAGGTGGAATACACTACCAGGGGGTACCACCAGCTACGTGGCTATATATTGCCCCTCTTAGGAGCGGTATAATGGTGCCTTGAGCTGTGTAAAACTTGCAAATGCCTCCCCTGCAGCATCTGGTTTGTTACTTACCCCCAGGGGTAATATACCTGAAATTGTTGGATAATAGCAACAGCTGCAGGCTGAGGATTGCTCAGAAAGCTGCACCAGATATACACTAGGTGGCTCTGCATCATGGTTACCATAGTTCTGCAATATGAGGATGGCCAGCCTCAAATTCTCCAGCAAAAGGTGGACGGCCAGCCTCAAATTCTCCAGCAATAGGAGGACAGCTAGCCTCAAATTCTCCTGCAATAGGAGGACAGCTAGCCTCAAATTCTCCTGCAATAGGGGGACGGCCAGCCTCACATTGTCCTGCAATAGGAGGACAGCCGGCCTCACATTGTGCTGCAATAGGGGGACGACCGGCCTCACATTGTCCTGCAATAGGGGGATGGCCGGCCTCACATTGTCCTGAAATAGGGGGAACGCCAGCCTCACATTGTCCTGCAATAGGTCTACAGCATGATGGTCGACAAGCATTGGATCAACACCATTAGGTCGACATGGGGAAAGGTCGACATGGGTCTAGGTCGACATTGGACAAGCATTAGGTCGACATGGGGAAGGTCAACAGTCAAAATGTTGACATGAGGTTTTTCACTGTTTTTTTGAGCTGACATGTGCCGACAGGCGGTATTTCATGCCCTATCATCCACTAGGGCGTGGAGGGAGAATAAGTGTGCCGAGCGTAGCGAGTCACAGTGCCCGAAGCATTGTGAGTGATGCTAGGGGATGCGGTGCACTTCAAACTGTATCCATGTCAACTGTGTTGACATTCGGGTAAAAAAAAACCAGTGAAAAATCCCATGTCGACTTTTTGACTGTCGACATTCCCCGTGTCGAACTAATGCTTATGTTGACCGAATGACCTGTTGACCTCAACCCATGTGGACCTAGATCCATGCCGACCTTGACCCAGGTCGACCTAGACCCATGTAGACCCACCAGGGCTGGCAACAGAAATCTTGGGGCCCGGTACACTGATATATCTGGGGGGCCCAATACCCGATCAGGGGGGCCCAATACCCGCCCCCTTGTGCAGAACATTTTGAGTACACTTCATATTGAACGTGTTTTTTTATTGTTACAAAAGAAACATAATTAATATTCACTAATACCGGAAGGGCCAGTTCCAGGCAAGTACCCTACAGGAATCCAGACAGGTGTCTTTATTATCCATTGCTAGGTACTGCACTGCTGCAGACATGCTTACAGACCCTGAGCCCCTCAGAACCTTGGGGCCCCTCACAAGCTTGGGGCCCTGTACAGGTGTCCCCCTTGACCCCCCCTGTCGCCTGCCCTGAGACCCACTGCCTGTTGACCTACTTGCTGTAGCCCTAATGATCCATCCCCGGTGAATTGTGGGTGTGGTTGGGTGGACTGTTGCTTGTTACCGATTTCTGGCCCAGTTCTCCCCAAGTGACCCTGGTGCCTGGCGACCATTAGGGGTATAACGTAACAGAACTTGTCCCAATGACAATAATACATAAATAATGCTTTCGAAGCGAGCACTTGAGGGCGGCAATGTCCTCGCTGGTGTCTTCCAGCCACACAGTTCGTGTAAACAGGCGCTGCCTCTGTATGTTGTGCGGAGGAATTCAGCGCACAATTAATGATTCCTGGCACACGCGCTCTGTTATGTGTTTAACCATGGAGACTTCAAGTGAAAACTGCGAGCAGCAGCAGCTTGTACACAGCCACAAATCCCGTCAGCGTCTCCTGCCAACGTCTCAGCCGCTCCTCATGAATACACTCTAATCCCACCCTGCCCTTTCCAGGCGCAGTCTGTGCGGCTCAAGATAGCGGGAGGAAGAGATAAGTCTGCCAATATGGCCGCACAAACGCTCCCGGGGACCGTGTCCCAGATCATGTGCCCTGCTGAAGAGACATTGTGCTTATCACTGCCAGCGCCGCCCATCCACCAGGCGGTCACCTAAGAATGGTAGACATACCCTAGGTCAACATTGACTAAAGTTTGACACAAGTTTTAGGTCGACATGGACATGGTCAACAGTGAAAAGTTTTTCATGGTTTTTGCTGTCTATGTAGACGTATGTCCACATGAATACCATATAAGTGTACTGTTTCCCTTCGCGTGGCTCCCCACTCTACATGCAGCTATTATGTTCTCCCGCCATGCCCACTGGCCAGCACGGACGGTGTAGTGGTCAGCATTACTACGTCACAGCACTGAGGTCATGGGTTCTATTCCCACCATGTGTTATATATATGGGGCAGTACGGACGGTGTACTGGTTAGCATTACTACCTACAGCGCTGAGGTCATGGGTTCTAGTCTCACCATGGCCATAACTGTGCAGAGTTTGTATATTCTCCCCGTGCTTGCGTGGGTTTCCTCCGGGTACTCCGGTTTCCTCCCACAATCCAAAAATATACTGGTAGGCTAATTGGCTCCCAACAAATTTGCAATTTGACATTCAAAGATAAATGGCTGCAGGACAGAGAAACATCCCACTATGTGAAACACATTACGATGTAGAGGGAATCACACGCAAGGGACCGGGTCTGTTTGGGAGTTGGGACCCTCTCTCCACCTCCTCTGCTCCCCTGTGAAGGCAGGAGGTCCCTTAGCACACTTCAATTTAGACCTAACCATAGTGGTTACTCCCTTGTCCATTACTATCACCTACATCTTCTTTGGCTAGCTGGGCTCCAGGACAGGAATGCTCACAGCGCCCCCTGGTGGGCATCCCGGTGAGCATCCTATCTGGTAATGAAGGGGTGGATCATCACACATCCAGCGCTGAGCTACAGTATATTACCACTACGTAAATATATCCGCACGCTGCGGAGCTGGAAATAGTATCTGTGCACAATGGAAGCAGCGTGACCGCCTGGCATTGCACACCATTCATTTCACAGGCTAAATTAAAATCCTATTGTGCTGCATTGTTAATATTTTATGCCCTTGTTTTCCAACAATTATTGCCTGGCACCATGCCCGCTGCCAGCCAAACTTCACTGCCATCTGCGGAGGTCCAGGAATAGCATCACTGTCCCCTTCATCTCACCTTCTGGGCCGCACCAGCAGGACTAGGCGGGAGCTGGACTGGGGTACAGGAGGTTTCTGGCAGTGCCTCAGAGGTATGAGGTGAGGCTGGCGCTGAGGGCGAGGTTCCTGGGAAAGGGAACGGGAGCCGGTTTTCTATTCATGCAACGATCATTCATTTAGGATTCTCATTTTTTAATTATGGGTAGATGGGACAGAACAATGTTCTGCAGGATACTAGAGAGATCAGTAATGTAATAATCTGCAGCATATATCACTATGTACCTGTCAGGGGGTAGATGGGTCAGAGCGATGTTCTGCAGGTTACTAAATAGGTCAGTAATGTAATAATTTGCAGGTTTTATCACTATGTACCTGTCAGGGGGTAGATGGGACAGAGCGATGTTCTGCAGGTCACTAGAGAGGTCAGTAATGTAATAATCTGCAGGATAACACACTATGTACCTGCCGAGGGGGTATATGGAACAGAGCAATGTTCTGCAGGTCACTAGAGAGATCAGTAGTGTAATAATCTGCAGGATATATTACTATGTACCTGCCGGGGGTAGATGGGACAGAGCGATGTTCTGCTGGACACTAGAGAGGTCAGTAATGTAATAATCTGCAGGATATATATCACTATGTACCTGTCAGGGGGTAGATTGGACAGAGCGATGTTCTGCAGGTCACTAGAGAGGTCAATAATGTAATCATCTGCAGGATATATCACTATGTACCTGTCAGGGGGTAGATGGGACAGAGCGATGTTCTGCAGATCACTAGAGAGGCCAGTAATGTAATAATCTGCAGGATATATCACTAAGTGACATGTGTATTAGTATTATTAATATTCAGTTGTGTTCATTATTTGCAGTGTAAAAGTGTGTGAAAACTGCAGCATATATGTGTGTGTTTAGTAATGGTCCATTTAAGGTGCATTGGTTTCAATTGAAGCAGTGAGAAGCGTGTAATTTACAAGTAATGAGTAAATTAGGTGATTGTATTGTGTTCAGCTGACATTGGTTGAGGTGCGTCCGTCCTGATTAGGCGTTCCGATTGCCTAGCGCATGACCGAGTGGTGTCCGCTAAGCAATACTTGCCTTTTGGACACCGCACATTTCTTCCCTTTTTGTTCGCGTGCATTCGGTGTGCTATCCGAATGCACGCCTACCAAAATAAGTGTACTCCCCCGTGACCGCCCATGTTTCCGCCCAGTTTAGCCCACTTTGAAACTACGCCCCTGTGTCATTCCGAATGACGCCCATAACACGCCCATATTGCCCGAGTGATTGCGGTGCACATTTCTGTGCGGTATTAGTGAGAACAAGTACGGAGACCATGCGTGGCACATGCGCATGGCGTTCCCCACGCATGTGCAGACGGCTAAAAAACGCGATCCGAAAGAATTCGGGAAAGTACGCACCGATCAGAATAAGGGCCATTGTCCTGCAATAGGAGGACGGCCAGCCTCACATTGTTCTGCAATAGGAGGACGGCCAGCCTCACATTGTCCTGCAATAGGGGGATGGCCAGCCTCATATTGTCCTGCAATAGGAGCACGGCCAGCGTCACATTGTCCTGCAATAAGAGCACGGCCAGTCTCATATTGTCCTGCAATAGGAGGGGGGCCAGCCTCACATTGTCCTGCAATAGGGGGAACGCCAGCCTCACATTGTCCTGCAATAGGAGGAAGGCCAGCCTCACATTGTCCTGCAATAGGTCTACAGCATGATGGTCGACAAGCATTGGATCAACACCATTAGGTCGACATGTGGAAAGGTCGACATGGGTCTAGGTCGACATTGGACAAGCATTAGGTCGACATGGGGAAGGTCAGCAGTCAAAATGTTGACATGAGGTTTCTCACTGTTTTTTTGAGCCGACATGTGCCGACAGGCGGTATTTTATGCCCTATCATCCACTAGGCCGTGGAGGGAGAATAAAATAGTGTGCCGAGCGTAGCGAGTCACCGTGCCTGAAGCATTGTGAGTGATGCGAGGGGATGCGGTGCACTTCAAACTGTATCCATGTCAACTGTGTTGACATTCGGGTAAAAAAAACAGTAAAAATCCCTGACAAAAATCCCTGACAAAATCATTCTTAGATGGACAAAACCATGTGCACTGCAGGGGGGGGCAGATGTAACGTGCAGAGAGAATTAGATTTGGGTGAGTAATTTTGTTTCTGTGCAGGGAAAATACTGACTGCTTTATTTTTACACTGCAATATAGATCTCACTTTGAAGTAAAACCCCACCCAAATCTAACTCTCTCTGCACATGTTACATCTGCCCCACCTGCAGTGCACATGGTTTTGCCCATCTAAGAAGGATTTTGTCAGGAAGAATGAACCAAAATAAGGCCCAAGTCTGCCAATATGGCCGCACATACGCTCCCGGGGACCGCGTCCCAGATCATGTGCCCTGCTGAAGAGACATTGTGCTTATCACTGCCAGCGCCGCCCATCCACCAGGCGGTCACCTAAGAATGGTAGACATACCCTAGGTCAACATTGACTAAAGTTCGACACAAGTTTTAGGTCGACATGGACATGGTCAACACTGAAAAGTTTTTCATGGTTTTTGCTGTCTATGTAGACGTATGTCCACATGAATACCATATAAGTGTACTGTTTCCCTTCGCGTGGCTCCCCACTCTACATGCAGCTATTATGTTCTCCCGCCATGCCCACTGGCCAGCACGGACGGTGTAGTGGTCAGCATTACTACGTCACAGCACTGAGGTCATGGGTTCTATTCCCACCATGTGTTATATATACGGGGCAGTACTGACGGTGTACTGGTTAGCATTACTACCTACAGCGCTGAGGTCATGGGTTCTAGTCTCACCATGGCCATAACTGTGCAGAGTTTGTATATTCTCCCCGTGCTTGCGTGGGTTTCCTCCAGGTCATCCGGTTTCCTCCCACAATCCAAAAATATACTGGTAGGCTAATTGGCTCCCAACAAATTTGCAATTTGACATTCAAAGATAAATGGCTGCAGGACAGAGAAAAATCCCACTATGTGAAACACATTACGATGTAGAGGGAATCACATGCGAGGGACCGGGTCAGTTTGGGAGTTGGGACCCTCTCTCCACCTCCTCTGCTCCCCTGTGAAGTCAGGAGGTCCCTTAGCACACTTCAATTTAGACCTAACCATAGTGGTTACTCCCTTGTCCATTACTATCACCTACATCTTCTTTGGCTAGCTGGGCTCCAGGACAGGAATGCTCACAGTGCCCCCTGGTGGGCATCCCGGTGAGCATCCTATCTGGTAATGAAGGGGTGGATCATCACACATCCAGCGCTGAGCTACAGTATATTACCACTACATAAATATATCCGCACGCTGCGGAGCTGGAAATAGTATCTGTGCACAATGGAAGCAGCGTGACCGCCTAGCATTGCACACCATTCATTTCACAGGCTAAATTAAAATCCTATTGTGCTGCATTGTTAATATTTTATGCCCTTGTTTTCCAACAATTATTGCCTGGCACCATGCCCGCTGCCAGCCAAACTTCACTGCCATCTGCGGAGGTCCAGGAATAGCATCACTGTCCCCTTCATCTCACCTTCTGGGCCGCACCAGCAGGACTAGGCGGGAGCTGGACTGGGGTACAGGAGGTTTCTGGCAGTGCCTCAGAGGTATGAGGTGAGGCTGGCGCTGAGGGCGAGGTTCCTGGGAAAGGGAACGGGAGCCGGTTTTCTATTCATGCAACGATCATTCATTTAGGATTCTCATTTTTTAATTATGGGTAGATGGGACAGAACAATGTTCTGCAGGATACTAGAGAGATCAGTAATGTAATAATCTGCAGCATATATCACTATGTACCTGTCAGGGGGTAGATGGGTCAGAGCGATGTTCTGCAGGTTACTAAATAGGTCAGTAATGTAATAATTTGCAGGTTTTATCACTATGTACCTGTCAGGGGGTAGATGGGACAGAGCGATGTTCTGCAGGTCACTAGAGAGGTCAGTAATGTAATAATCTGCAGGATAACACACTATGTACCTGCCGAGGGGGTATATGGAACAGAGCAATGTTCTGCAGGTCACTAGAGAGATCAGTAGTGTAATAATCTGCAGGATATATTACTATGTACCTGCCGGGGGTAGATGGGACAGAGCGATGTTCTGCTGGACACTAGAGAGGTCAGTAATGTAATAATCTGCAGGATATATATCACTATGTACCTGTCAGGGGGTAGATTGGACAGAGCGATGTTCTGCAGGTCACTAGAGAGGTCAATAATGTAATCATCTGCAGGATATATCACTATGTACCTGTCAGGGGGTAGATGGGACAGAGCGATGTTCTGCAGATCACTAGAGAGGCCAGTAATGTAATAATCTGCAGGATATATCACTATGTACCTGTCAGGGGGTAGATGGGACAGAGCGATGTTCTGCAGATCACTAGAGAGGTCAGTAATGTAATAATCTGCAGGATATATCACTATGTACCTGTCACATGCCCCCAACATCTCTGAGTTGGCAATTGGGGCAACCGCACCGGTTCTTAAAAAGGGTGTGTCCTTGTTAAATCATGGGGTGTGGCTTTGTGTGATATGACACTCCTGCTAACCACGCCCATTTTCTTTCAGTATGGGGTATGTCCAGAACATGGGTGTAGTCTTATACCAGCATTAGCATATAGCCACTGGCGCATCTACGTCAAAAGACGCTAAATTGGTTGCAGCAGAATCAGCCCCATCTGTATCATTTCCATGGGGAAGTGAAGATCTTCAGCAGCTCCATACAGATCCATTCGCTGCAAACCTATTCATAAGGTGGGATGTTACGGGGCAGGAGGCGGCTGCCACCTGCTCGCTGTGAATCAGGCCCACAGTATCATCTCCTGGCTATAGGCTCTGTGCAGGAGCTGGCTTCAGATGGGATGTGGGGCGTAGGCAGGGACAGAATATGGAGTGGCCCCTGGAGGGGCACTTGTACTAGGGGAGACTGCAGGATAGAAGATCAGCATTGAGTGTACAGACTATGATACAGCAGAATACACAGTACACCTATTACTGGACCCGCAGCTTGCAATCTAGAGGATTTCCTGCGACATATATTACACTATGGAGGCGTAGGCCCACTGGAGCCGCGTTTGCTGTGTGACTCGGTTTATAGTTTGCTGATACAGAAATGCGCTGAGCTGGTGGAAGTCGCCGCCTGGAGCAGCCTTTGGGGGACACTTCTTAAATATGTAACATGCATAAAATTTTTACTATATGCACTTTTCCAAAATGTAAATAGCTAATAATTGTCGGTTCAATCTGCCGGATGCGAAGGCGACAAGCATCCGATGGCTGCTCATTTGCATAGAGAACTGCAGGTGAGGCCGCGCGGCGCTGGCATAGAACACAGCACATTACTGTAAGTCTGCCCAGAAAGGAGAGTATTTGGGGATGTACAGAGAGATGCGCCATTGCAGTAAGAATGGTGTAATGGTTAGCATTACTGCCTCACAGCGCTGAGGTCATGGGTTCTATTCCCACCATGTGTTATATATACGGGGCAGTACGGATGGTGTAATGGTTAGCATTACTGCGTCACAGCAATGAGGTCATGGGTTCTATTCCCACCATGTGTTATATATATACGGGGCAGTACGGACGGTGTAATGGTTACATTACTGCCTCACAGCACTGAGGTCATGGGTTCTATCCCCACCATGTGTTATATATACGGGGCAGTACGGATGGTGTAATGGTTAGCATTACTGCCTCACAGCGCTGAGGTCATGGGTTCTATCCCCACCATGTGTTATATATACGGGGCAGTACGGATGGTGTAATGGTTAGCATTACTGCCTCACAGCGCTGAGGTCATGGGTTCTATCCCCACCATGTGTTATATATACGGGCAGTACGGACGGTGTAATGGGTTCTATTCCCACCACGGCCCTAACTGTGCGGAGTTTGTATATTCTCCCCGTGCTTGCGTGGGTTTTCTCCGGGTACTCCGGTTTCCTCCCACAATCCAAAAATATACTGGTAGGCTAATTGGCAAATTAACTCTATAATGTCTGTGTGTGCGTGTACATGTGGTAGGGAATATAGATTGTAAGCTCCACTGGGGCAGGGACTGATGTGAATGTTCAGATATTCTCTGTACAGCGCTGCAGAATATGTGTGCGCTATATGAATAACTGGCAATAAATAATAAATAAATTGCGGCCTTATAAACGTGATGCGTTACAGGGTGAGCTGGGTCTGTGCGCAGCACCAAAGACAGGGGACGTATTCAGTAATAACGCTGGAATGTAGAGCACAGATCCAGTGTAATAGAATATTCATGACGCCATAAGAAGCCTGGAGTCCGGAAATAACTGCTAATAAGTATGTACTAAATGCGGGATAGCCAGGAGCGCGCCCTCGGGGAGCGTGATGTAAATGAGCCCACAGCTGATATGTAAGCAAATGGGATTTATAAGAACTAAATGCATCACATTACCTATTATATGGCACTGTACAAGTAGTAATTATATAGCACACATATTACATAGCGCGGTACAGTGCCCCAGTGGTGCTTACAATCTAGAGGCCTGGGTCAGACAGTAATGGGGAGTCAGAAAGTATCATGGTGCCAGAAAGTAGGGGGTGTCAAACAGTGGATGGGTGTCAGAAAACAGTGGGTGTCAAACAGTAGTGGGGTGTCAGAAAATAGCAGGGTGTCATACAGCAGTAGGGTGTCAGATAGTAGTGGGGTGTCAGACAGTAGTGGGGTTTCAGACAGCAGCACGTGGTCAGATGGCAGTGGATGGTCATATAGTACTGGGGTGTCAGCAGCGGGTGACAGACAGCAGAGGGGTGTCAGATAATAGCGGGGTGTCAGCAGTGGAGGGTCATACAGCAGTGGGGTGTCAGACAGCAGTGGGATGTCAGAAAGCAGTGGGGTGGTCAGACAGTAGTGGGGTGGTCAGACAGCAGCAGGGTGTCTGACAGCAGCGGGGTGGTCAGACAGCAATGGGTGTCAGACAGCAGTGGGGTGCCAGACAGCAGCGGGTGTCAGACAGCAGTGGGGTGCCAGACAGCAGCGGGTGTCAGACAGCAGTGGGGTGGTCAGACAGCAGCAGGGTGTCAGACAGCAGCGGGGTGGTCAGACAGCAATGGGTGTCAGACAGCAGCGGGTGTCAGACAGCAGTGGGGTGGTCAGACAGCAGCGGGTGTCAGACAGCAGTGGGGTGCCAGACAGCATCGGGGTGGTCAGACAGTAGTGGGGTGGTCAGACAGTAGTGGGGTGTCAGAGCAAGACATGATGAGGTTATATCTCTATCCCCACATTATGGGCAATCTGTACAGACACAGTTTGGGGTCATTTATCACCCTGTATAATTGTATGTAGTGACCTGTTCATTTCAGCACCAAGGACAGAGGAGAAAGTCACAGATGGTGAGCTGACATTTACTGTGGTACTAGCCATAGGCAAACCTGGGGGGGGTTCTGGCTGCACATGCCCGGTGGTAGAAGCTTCTTCTATCAGGTTTGCTGTGTGTGGGGGGATCTAAGTACTCTGGTACTGGACCAGAGAGCAGCTGCCAGGAAGAAGAGACAGGCGCCTTGAGGTGTGAATATGTGAGCTTAGAAAGTGCAGTACTGGTTCTATTACGTTTGTGTATTTATTATATGATTAACCTGTTCCTGACCACTTATTTATATTGGACTTATTCAGATCCATTTGGTCCTCTGACCGGATGGATCTGTTGAGCGTCTGCGCATGCGCGTTTCTGCGCACGTGCAGACGCAGAGTGCGTGCACCCACGGCAAACTTTCGGGGGGGGGGGGGGGGGGGGTGCACGCACCTCTGTAACTGGCACAGGCAGGGAAGTCCAGGAATAGAGCATTTTGTACCTAATGGAATGGGTCATGTTGGAGGGTATGATACTTGCCTCTCCTCACGAAAATCATGCCCCCCTCCCGGCCTCCCGGAAGTGTGGGCAATCCTTACACATGCTCCTAGACCCCTGCATCTTTGTACCCCGCCGGTCAAATACCAGCTATTGCGAGTGTACGTAGAGGGAGCAGGGCAAATAGGCAATTTGCATAATTTTAGACCCGCCCACCTATGCATACACCCACGAATCACGGCATTATCTGTAATGGGGTGAGGCTTAACCATGCAGAGCTCCGTCTTTTAAAGACCGAAACGTCACGTTACGTTGGAAGACAAGATGTCTATCTTTATGCATTAAATCTCAAGTTGAAAATCTTGACCTTGGTGAGTGCCCGTTTCTTCTACAATATATACTGATGTTTATTTCATCTGGTGGAGCACCCCCTATTGCTGAACCTAAGATTAGAGTGCGGTCTCTCTGGAGACACATATTGGCTTGCCGCGGCCATTTCCTATTGGCTGCCTTCAGAATGGCGCCAGTCTTTGAATACCGCAGGGGGAGTTGGCGGCCAAAAAGGCTACAATTTTAAACAGCCGCTGCTGTCCCTACCGCAGCGGGACCCAGCGCTGTCTGAAGCAGCTCCCTCTGCCCCTGAGGGGTGCCGGATGACGCCCTGACAGGGTGGATCACGACAGTCAGTATCCGGACAGGGGGGATCCCGACAGTCAGTATCCGGACAGGGGGGATCCTGACTCATACGGGCTATTCTCCCTTGTGGTGGTCCACGACCACAAGGGGCTTCTTTGCGCTCGCCCCCCTGTCGGAGGACTGGCAGTCGGGGTTCCGACGTTGGGATACTGACTGTCCGGATCCCCCCTGTCAGAGCGCTGTACCACACCCGCCCCTGACACTGTTGCACCGGTGCTGGGAGCAGGGAAGCTGTCCCAGCATTGGGGCACTTCTCTACAATTGCAGACATACCGCCGCGGTGGTATCCGGTCCCTGGGGCGGCATTGTCTAGGTCTATCGTTAATGGACGACACCTAGAAATGGTCAACATACCCTAGGTTGATCATTGACAAACGGTTAACACGTTTCTCATGTTTTGTTTTCTTTTTAGACCGACTTGGTTCATACTTTACCATCCCAGTGGGCATAGAGTAACAATATAATAGTGTGTGGGGCGCAGCGAGGTACCGTGCCCAAAGCATGTTGAGCGCAATGAGCTATGAAAAGGGACGCGGTACACTTATACAGATATGTCGACATGGACAAACACCTTTTTCAAGTGTAGACCATGCCACTGTCAACCTTTTATTGGTGCCAACCTCCTGCAATTGGCGACTTGGGGTATGTCAACCATTTATAGGTTTCAACGTAGTCACTGTCAACCTAGTCGTGACTGTCGGCCCACTATCCCAGAACTGGTGCGGTACCCTGTACACACTAGGGAGCCAGTTTATTTACACATATGGAGCCAGATCGATGCACTAAGCTTCAAAAGTGATCAAATGGAGAGTGATAAACAACCAACCAATCAGCTCCTGCCTGACATTTTTCAAACACAGCCTTTACCATGGCAGGTAGGAGCTGATTGGCTGGCTGTTTATCCCAGGGTTGCCGACTTTAAGATTCTCCTCTCCGGGAGAAGCCCGGAGAGGAGAGATTCAGCAGCCACTCAGGGGGCGGGGCTTGCTAGTGACATCACTAAGCCCGCCCCATGCTGGTAAAGCAGCTAATTCACGGATCTCCGTGGAGGGGGCGGGGCTAAAATGACGCGAATGTGCCGTTTTAGCTCCGCCCCCTCCTCTGAGACCCGAGGATTGCGGCATTTTAATGCCGCAATCCGGGGGTCAGCGGGGGTCCCCCCTGAATCAGGGAGGGTTGCCCACCCTTCCGGGGGCCGGGAGGGGGTACCCGAAATTCCGGGAGGGTCGGCAACCCTGGTTTATCCCTCTCAATTTTATCACTTTTGAAGCTTCGTGCATCTGGCCCCCTCTGTCCTGCTGTCACCACGCCCCGCCCACACTGATGAGTGACACCGCCCCCCTGCTGGGAGACAGCTGTCATTGCTGCTTATTGGCAAATACAGAGCTCAGCGGCGCAGTCAGTGCGCATGCGCGGGTCGGAGGGCGCCAAGACCACGCCCCAACATGTGAGCACCGGGTATCCATGGCAAAAAAAAAGGACGCTGAGCAGGACGGGAGCCGATGTGGTCATATCACCACGGTATTACAGCTGCTGCGCGGTCACTGCGAGTCCGGGATGGACAGATACAAGGTAACTGCACCTCAGCTTCATATCATGTACCTAATACTCCATACATGTCACATGTAATCCTCCCTGTGTCATGTCATATGTAACACCCCCCCCCCCCGCATCGTGTCACATGTACTCCCCCGCTCCATGTAACATGATGTAATCCCCCTGCGGCATGTAACATGTAACCCAAACATCATGTCACATGTAACCTCTCTGCATCATGTCACACGTACGCCCCCTCTCCATGTCACATGTATGTCCCGTTATCCCCCTGCCTCATGTAACCCCCACATCATGTCACATGTAACACCCCTGCATCATGTCACATGTACTCCCCCACTCAATGTCACATGTACTCCCCCACTCCATGTCACATGTAATCCTCTGCATCATGTCACATGTAATTCCCCATGTCATGTTACATGTAATCCCCATGTCATGTAACATGTAATCACCTGCTCCATGTCACTTGTATCCCCCCTCTCCATGTCACATGTAATCCCTCGAGCATAATGTCACATGTAATCCTCCAGAATAATTTCACATGCAATGCCCGCACCCTATACTGGGTTGGGAAGCGGTCATCTATTAGAATGAACTTAGGTCTACAGTCATTAGGTCGACCCCACTAGGTCGACTGGCAGGAAGGTCGACCTGACTTAAGGTCGACATGGGCCAAGGTCGACATGACTTAAGGTCGAATTTGCATAAAGGTCGACATGAGGAAGGTCGACTGGTCATAAGGTCGACATGGGTTTTTCACTGTTTTTTGATCCGACATGTGCCGACAGGCGGTATTTCATGCCCTACCATCCACTAGGGCGTGGTGGGAGAATAAAATAGTGTGCCGAGCGCAGCGAGCGCACCGATTCTCGTTGCCAACTGTGTCCATGTCGACTGTGTCGACATTCGGATAAAAAACAGTGAAAACCCCATGTCTACCTTATGACCAGTCGACCTTCCTCATGTCAACCTTTATGCAAATTCGACCTTAAGTCATGTCGACCTTGGCCCATGTCGACCTTAAGTCAGGTCAACCTTCCTGCCAGTCGACCTAGTGGGGTCGACCTAATGACTGTAGACCTAAGTTCATTCTGACAGATGTACCGCTTCCACTGGATTCACATTCCTTCCTGACACATTTTCCTCCCAGGTGCTGGAAGAATGGGGGGCCGGAGCCTTTGGGGTGACCTGCCTTGTGGAGGAGCTCGGATCAGGACGGAGATTCTCTGTAAAGAAGGTCAGAGAACCTGTTATTTATCTGTACACCAATAGTAGTGACATGGACGCCCTCCTCTGACTCCATTATCATACCTGTATGCCTATATATATCTGTAGTCAGTCATTGCCCGCCCAGTAACTGTACGAGCTCACCATCATCTGAGTGCGGTCTTCTACTACTGGTTGTATCACTGGACATTTGTGCGGAGTAGGTGAGTAGGGGTGTGGCGGGTATAGCATGGGTGAATAGGGGTGTGGTGGGTATAGCATGGGTGAATAGGGGTGTGGTGGGTATAGCATGGGTGAGTAGGGGTGTGGCGGGTATAGCATGGGTGAGTAGGGGTGTGGTGGGTATAGCATGGGTGAGTAGGGGTGTGGCGGGTATAGCATGGGTGAGTAGGGGTGTGGCGGGTATAGCATGGGTGAGTAGGGGTGTGGTGGGTATAGCATGGGTGAGTAGGGGTGTGGTGGGTATAGCATGGGTCAGTAGGGGTGTGGCGGGTATAGCATGGGTGAGTAGGGGTGTGGTGGGTATAGCATGGGTCAGTAGGGATGTGGCGGGTATAGCATGGGTGAATAGGGGTGTGGCGGGTATAGCATGGGTTAATAGGGGTGTGGCGGGTATAGCATGGGTGAGTAGGGGTGTGGCGGGTATAGCATGGGTGAGTAGGGATGTGGCGGGTATAGCATGGGTGAATAGGGGTGTGGCGGGTATAGCATGGGTTAATAGGGGTGTGGCGGGTATAGCATGGGTGAGTAGGGGTGTGGCGGGTATAGCATGGGTGAGTAGGGGTGTGGCTGGTATAGCATGGGTGATTAGGGGTGTGGTGGGTATAGCATGGGTCAGTAGGGGTGTGTTGGGTAGGGATGGCCATCGTTACCATTGCCATCGATGGTTGCCATCGATGGCAATTCTGCAACAGGCCATCGATAGTGCTAAACTGCAATGGATGACCATCGATATTTTTACATATTGATGGTCATCCATTGTGTTTGATTGATTGGCCTGTGGGCCAATCAAAACACAGGGGCGGGGCTTCGTGGGTGTCAGGGGGCAGAGCTATGCTCCGTGTCCCGGCACTTTAAAAAAAAAAAAAAAAGGCAAAACATCGTTTTGCTGTTCCATCGATGTAGGGAAACCATCTGGTCGATGGCCATCCCTAGTGGTGGGTATAGCATAGGTGAATAGGGGTGTGGTGGGTATAGCCTGAGTGAATAGAGGTGTGGTGGGTATAGCATGGGTGAGTAGAGGTGTGGTGGGTATAGCATGGGTGAAGAAGGGCGAGTATAGCATGGGTGAATAGAGGTTCGGTGGGTATAGCATGGGTGAGTAGGGGCAAGTATAGCATGGGTGAATAGAGGTGTGGTGGGTATAGCATGGGTGAAGAGGGGTGGGTATAGCATGGGTGAAGAGGGGCGAGTATAGCATGGGTGAATAGAGGTGTGGTGGGTATAGCATGGGTGAGTAGGGGCGAGTATAGCATGGGTGAATAGAGGTGTGGTGGGTATAGCATGGGTGAAGAGGGGTGGGTATAGCATGGGTGAATAGGGGTGGGTATAGCATGGGTGAATAGATGCGGGTATAGCATGGGTGAATAGATGCGGGTATAGCATGGGCGAATAGGGGTGGTTATATCATGGGCGAATAGGGGTGGTTATATCATGGGCGAATAGGGGTGGGTATATCATGGGCGAATAGGGGTGGGTATATCATGGGCGAATAGGGGTGGGTATATCATGGGCGAATAGGGGTGGGTATATCATGGGTGAATATGGGCGGGCATAGCATGGACGAATAAGGGCGAGCATAGCATGGGTGAATAGGGGCGGGTATAGCATGGGCAAATAGGGTCTGGTATAGCATGGGTGAATAGAGGTGGGGATGGCATGGGTGAATAGAGGCGGGGATGGCATGGGTGAATAGAGGTGGGTATGGCATGGGTGAATAGAGGTGGGTATAGCATGGGTGGATAGGGGTGGGTAGAGCATGGGTAAATAAGGGTGGGTATAGCAAAGGCGGGTATGGCATGGGTGAATGTGGGCGGCTATGGCATGGGTGAATGGGGGCGGGTATGGCATGGGTGAATGGGGGCGGGTATAGCATGGGCGGATAGTGGCAGGTACAGCATGGGCGAATAGGTGCGGGTACGGCATGGGTGAATAGGGGCGAGTATAGCATGGGTGAATAGGGGCGGGTATAGCATGGGTGAATAGGGGCGGGTATAGCATGGGTGAATAGGGGCGGGTATGGCATGGGTGAATAGGGGCGGGTATAGCATGGGTGAATAGGGGCGGGTATGGCATGGGTGAATAGGGGCGGGTATAGCATGGGTGAATAGGGGCGGATAAAGTATAGGTGAATGGGGGTGGGTATAGCATGTGTGAATAGGGGCGGGTATGGCATGGGTGAATAGGGGCGGGTATAGCATGGGTGAATAGGGGCGGATAAAGTATAGGTGAATGGGGGCGGGTATAGCATGGGTGAATAGGGTCGGGTATAGCATGGGTGAATAGGGGCGGGTATAGCATGGGTGAATAGGGGCGGGTATAGCATGGGTGAATAGGGGCGGGTATAGCATGGGTGAATAGGGGCGGGTATAGCATCGGTAAATAGATGCGGGTATAGCATGGGTGAATGGGGGCGGGTATAGAATGGGTGAATAGGGGCGGGTATAGCATGGGTGAATAGGGGCGGGTATAGCATGGGTGAATAGGGGCGGGTATAGCATGGGTGAATAGGGGCGGGTATAGCATGGGTGAATAGGGGCGGGTATAGCATGGGTGAATAGGGGCGGGTATAGCATGGATGAATAGGGGCGGGTATAGCATGGGTGAATAGGGGCGGGTATAGCATTGGTGAATAGGGGCGGGTATAGCATCGGTAAATAGATGCGGGTATAGCGAGGGTGAATGGGGGCGGGTATAGCATGGGTGAATAGATACGGGTATAGCATGGGTGAATGGGGGCGGGTATAGCATGGGTGAATAGGGGCGGGTATAGCATGTGTGAATAGGGGCGGGTATAGCATTGGTGAATAGGGGTGCATTGTGGGTGAATAAGGGCACCCCCCCCCCCACACACACAGTTTGCATGCACAAGGAGCGGTGTGAAGCGGCGCAGCCTAGGAGGTGTGATTGGTTGGACCACTAGGGCACCAGCTGGTGTTATTGGCATGGGTTACCCGTGGGGAACGCAGGCCCAGGTACAGTTGGCACCCGTGTTTCCAGATATTTTGCGTCTGTACTAGAGCAGTATACATGTGAAATGAATGTGTGTGGGAGCCTATGACGTGTCCTCAGACACGCTGGCGTTCGCTAACATGTATGCACGTGTCACACTAGTATGTTACTGCGGAACTCTGCTGGGTATTACCATTGAATTGCAGTTAACGCCGTGTCCGCTTACAGCCACCAGACACAATGACACAGATGCCGCTTCCACGTGTCAGACATGTCCGTGTATCACCTGAGTTCTCATTTACATCTAGAAATGAAAATTAAACAGCATTTGTGCTACACAGGGAAGGGCCGCTCCTCGCTGTGGGCCGCCCCTCGCTGTGGGCCGCCCCTCGCTGTGTGCCGCCATTGCAGCACAAGTGCGCTCACCTAACGGGGATTCCCTTCTGTGTACACCCTAAGTCTCCCCCACCCTGTCCCAGTCGGAATAGAGATCAACAAATGGATCCAGAGTGCATGGAACCTTAGAGCATAAAATATATTCAAGTAATATTTAATAAAAATGCCCTCAGGGCAAAACAGTGTGCATACGGATTTTACCTGACAGGTCAGTGAATCAAAATAGATCAGTGGTTCCCAACCTTTTTTCTCTCCCGTACCCCTTGATTAAGATTTTCATTTATAAGTACCCCCTCCTCTCAATTTGAACTATCCACAGTACTTACAAGTGGAGTGGAAGTGAGCGGTATGCGTGTCCTTATATTAAGGAGTAGTGTGTGGTCAGGAATTGAGTCGCTCTGTGTCTGTCCGCTGGCTGTGTACTGTCTCCAGGGTTCCTGCTAATGCCTGTAAGATTAATGCCGCTGCTTCCTCCACCTGTGGCAGCGCAGGTAGCTCCCAGTGGATTGCTGATCGGGCAAAAATATGAGAAGACGCTAATGACGATGCAGACAGAATCATAAGTGATGTAACGTGATTCGTCTCCATGGCAATGGGAGACTTATCCTGGAGACTTCTTCTTCTTCCGCCATTACCAATATTATTTTCAAGTACCCCCAACTGATCTGCAGAGTACCCCCAGGGGTACTAGTACCCCAGGTTGGGAACCACTGAAATAGATAAAAAACCATCCTCTTATCAGATACACATAATAGTCAATCAGACAATATGGATATCCCCACTGAGATTATTATGACCATCCCCTCAATACAATGTTGGACCACCTTTTGCCCTTAATACTGCACAGATTCTTCTTGGCATGGACTCTATGAGATGTTGGTAGGTGGTATGAGGAATTTGAGACCATGGACCTTACAAATTTGTACTGCAATCAGATCTGAATAAGGGCCCACTGCAAATTCCAATTCCTTAAGATTTTATTGTACTGGATCCAGCTGCCTGATCTCATCCCACAGATTCTCAATTGGATTGAGATCTGGTGATTGTGCAGCCAACTAACAAGGTAAACTCCCTGTCATACCCTTCGAACCATCTGCGGGCAATGCCAGCTTTATGACAAGGAGCATTGTCCTGCTGGAAGTATCCATCCCCGGCAGGGTACACCATTAACATAACAGGATGTACTTGATAACACTTAAATACCCTTGGCCATTCACACGTTGTTCCACAGGAATCAAAGGACCCATACAATACCAAGAAAACATCCCCCAAACCATAATATTGCCCCCACCAGCTTGAAGTGTTGGGGCGATGCAGTTGGGGTCCATGCTTTCGTGCTGATTTCTCCATGTTCACACCCTGTCATCTGCATGGTGTAATTGAAAATACGATTCATCGGACCACATGACCCTTTTCCAGTCATCTACTGTCCAATCGTTGTGCTCCTTTGTGAACTGGAGACGTCTGCTCTTGTTCAAGGCAGACAGTAGAGGCTTTCGAACAGGTCATCGGCTTTCATATCCTATACGGTGTAATGTGCGGCAAACATTTCGTTCAGAGACCTTCGCAGTTGCTCCTTGATTGAGATTCCCCGCAATGTGAGGTACTGTTGCTCTTCTGTTGGACTGGACAACTCCTGCAAGTCTCCTTTCAGATCGAGCATTCAGTAGCCTGTGAAGACCACAAGCCTGACGATGAGACCCGGTTTTATGCTTGGTAGTCCATTCTCTGTAAACAGTAATAACTGCTGATCTCGAACACTTCACAAGTGCAGCCGCTTTGCTGATACTGGTTCCGAAGGTTCGAGCGCCTACAATCATCCTCCGTTCAAACTCTGTTAAATAATGGTTGGAATTGATCCTTCACTGCATTCCCTTTTATAGCTCTCTCGCCCTCTAGTGGCAACAACGTGAAGTTAAGGCCGATCTGCGTATAAGTGCCAAGTGATCATAATAATTTGGCCACTCAGTCTATATCTCCTCTCCCCCGCTGGGCGTGTTGTGACCGTAACCCCCAGGATGTCTGTTTTCCAGGTGGAGTGCACTGATGAGCGGGAGGGAAATCTCGCCCTGGAGGAGGTAAGTGTCCATCGTACACTATAACATCGCTATTACTGTATATAACCAGTTATTGTTTCTGTCTCGCGCATGAGGCATGAGGAGCGGGGGAGGTCAGTGGCTGGGGAGGCACCGGCTAGTGTCAGGGCCAGAGTTACACATACATACAGTACATACATACATTCATACATACATGGCAGTGAGGTGTGGGGAGGTCAGTGGCTGGGGAGGCACCGGCTAGTATCATACACAGAGTTACACACACATACATGGCAGTGAGGTGCGGGGAGGTCAGTGGCTGGGGAGGCACCGGCTAGTATCATACACAGAGTTACACACACATACATGGCAGTAAGGTGCGGGGAGGTCAGTGGCTGGCGAGGCACCGGCTAGTATCATACAGAGTTACACACACACATACATGGCAGTGAGGTGCGGGGAGGTCAGTGGCTGGGGAGGCACCGGCTAGTATCATACACACAGTTACACACACATACATGGCAGTGAGGTGCGGGGAGGTCAGTGGCTGGGGAGGCACCGGCTAGTATCATACACAGAGTTACACACACACATACATGGCAGTGAGGTGCGGGGAGTCAGTGGCTGGGGAGGCACCGGCTAGTATCATACACAGTTACACACACATACATGGCAGTGAGGTGCGGGGGGGAGGTTAGTGGCTGGGGAGGCACCGGCTAGTATCATACACAGAGTTACACACACATACATGGCGGTGAGGTGCGGGGGGGGAGGTCAGTGGCTGGGGAGGCACCGGCTAGTATCAAACACAGAGTTACACACACATACATGGCAGTGAGGTGCGGGGAGGTCAGTGGCTGGGGAGGCACCGGCTAGTATCATACAGAGTTACACACACATACATGACAGTGAGGTGCGGGGAGGTCAGTGGCTAGTATCATACACACAGTTACACATACATGGCAGTGAGGTGCGGGGAGGTTAGTGGCTGGGGAGGCACCGGCTAGTATCATACACACAGTTACACACACATACATGACAGTGAGGTGCGGGGGGGAGGTTAGTGGCTAGGGAGGCACCGGCTAGTATCATACACAGAGTTACACACACATACATGGCAGTGAGGTGCGGGGGGGAGGTTAGTGGCTGGGGAGGCACCGGCTAGTATCATACACAGAGTTACACACACATACATGGCGGTGAGGTGCGGGGGGGGAGGTCAGTGGCTGGGGAGGCACCGGCTAGTATCATACACAGAGTTACACACACATACATGGCGGTGAGGTGCGGGGGGGGAGGTCAGTGGCTGGGGAGGCACCGGCTAGTATCAAACACAGAGTTACACATACATACATGGCAGTGAGGTGCGGGGAGGTCAGTGGCTGGGGAGGCACCGGCTAGTATCAAACACAGAGTTACACATACATACATGGCAGTGAGGTGCGGGGAGGTCAGTGGCTGGGGAGGCACCGGCTAGTATCAAACACAGAGTTACACACACATACATGGCAGTGAGGTGCGGGGAGGTCAGTGGCTGGGGAGGCACCGGCTAGTATTATACACAGAGTTACACACACACATACATGGCAGTGAGGTGCGGGGGGGAGGTTAGTGGCTGGGGAGGCACCGGCTAGTATCATACACAGTTACACACACACATACATGGCGGTGAGGTGCGGGGGGGGAGGTCAGTGGCTGGGGAGGCACCGGCTAGTATCATACACAGAGTTACACACACATACATGGCAGTGAGGTGCGGGGAGGTCAGTGGCTGGGGAGGCACCGGCTAGTATCAAACACAGAGTTACACACACATACATGGCAGTGAGGTGCGGGGAGGTCAGTGGCTGGGGAGGCACCGGCTAGTATCATACAGAGTTACACACACATACATGACAGTGAGGTGCGGGGAGGTCAGTGGCTGGGGAGGCACTGGCTAGTATCATACACACAGTTACACATACATGGCAGTGAGGTGCGGGGAGGTTAGTGGCTGGGGAGGCACCGGCTAGTATCATACACACAGTTACACACACATACATGACAGTGAGGTGCGGGGGGGAGGTTAGTGGCTAGGGAGGCACCGGCTAGTATCATACACAGAGTTACACACACATACATGGCAGTGAGGTGCGGGGAGGTCAGTGGCTGGGGAGGCACCGGCTAGTATCATACACAGAGTTACACACACATACATGGCAGTGAGGTGCGGGGGGGAGGTTAGTGGCTGGGGAGGCACCGGCTAGTATCATACACAGAGTTACACACACATACATGGCAGTGAGGTGCGGGGGGGAGGTTAGTGGCTGGGGAGGCACCGGCTAGTATCATACACAGAGTTACACACACATACATGGCAGTGAGGTGCGGGGGGGAGGTTAGTGGCTGGGGAGGCACCGGCTAGTATCATACACAGAGTTACACACACATACATGGCAGTGAGGTGCGGGGGGGAGGTCAGTGGCTGGGGAGGCACCGGCTAGTATCATACACAGAGTTACACACACATACATGGCAGTGAGGTGCAGGGAGGTCAGTGGCTGGGGAGGCACCGGCTAGTATCATACACAGAGTTACACACACATACATGGCGGTGAGGTGCGGGGAGGTCAGTGACTGGGGAGGCACCGGCTAGTATCATACAGAGTTATACACGCATACATGGCAGTGAGGTGGGGGGGGGGAGCCACCGGCTAATATCAGGGCCAGAGTTACACACACATACATGGCAGTGAGGTGCGGGGTAGATCAGTGGCTGGGGAGAGTTACACACACATACATGGCGGTGAGGTGCAGGGAGATCAGTGGCTGGGGAGGCACCGGCTAGTATCATACACAGTTACACACACACATACATGGCAGTGAGGTGCGGGAGATCAGTGGCTGGGGGGGCACCGGCTAATATCAGGGCCAGAGTTACACACACATACATGGCAGGGAGGTGCGGGAGATCAGTGGCTGGGGGGGCACCGGCTAATATCAGGGCCAGAGTTACACACATATACATGGCAGTGAGGTCCAGTGGCTGGGGAGGCACCGGCTAGTATCATACACACAGTTACACACACATACATGGCAGTGAGGTCAATGATTTGGAACTCGTATCTGGAAGTAACTTTTGCTCTGCCTCATATCTATTCCTCCATGTATGGCTGACCACAGGGGGGCGCTCTTACTATGAGGACTGTGATGTGTATGATACCCCAGCTGGCACATTACACAGGTAGACGATGTATTCTCCCTTACGTAAGTAGTGACTGCAGGATTACCGAGGCGTGCGCTGTGTTACCGACACATTATGGGGCAGAGCACGGGTGGCTGCAGCAGCCAGATATGAGTACGTGCACCACTGTCATGTCACAGGTAAACGCAGATCAGGGTGTTGGCGAGGTGCCCTAGAAGGGGAGGGGCCTATATTCAGGATTTATGACATCATATCTGTACATTTCATGCTGTCTATAGTCCTGCTGCTACATGAGATCTGTGCAGTTATTGCTGTATTGTGTCTGTACCCTGTAGGTGAAGTCACTGCTGGGGTTACGTCACCCCAACATCTGTGCGTATAAGGAGTGTTTCCTGGCCTGGGACAGTAAGGTAGGTGACCCGCAGATAATCACCAGGGATGTACTTACCTCAGATGCACTCACAGTACATCTCTATCTGCTGTATGCGGAGCTGCTGCACTGCAGGCGCGCCAACGTACCCGAGCAGTGCTGACAGGGAGGGAGGTAACAGGGAGCTGCGGCCAAAGCACAGACAGGTCGCGACTCTCAACTCGTACCCAGAAATATAGCGCCGGTATGGCGTACATGGTTGCTGCGTAAGGTTTGGTGACCGCAGTCAGGCCTATAGTGTGTGATGACGTGACAGGCCCCATGTGATACACAAGCAGATCATCCTATAACACAACGATTCCCCTTCTTAGTGGGGCCGTTGTACCACACGTGCGGCAGGAAGCAGGTACTAGGCGCCGTATTGCAGGAACCAGGATCATCCTCTGGTCCTAGCGACAGACCCCAGTATAGGAAAGCCAGTACTATTGGTGCAGACACACCGGCCAATCACATCTGCCGATGTGGCCATTCCCACACGGGTGGATCAGACTATACCCCGGCAGTAAATCCCACTTCCTTTCAGAGGCCATTGGCCATGTAGATGTTCTGCGTGGCGGCGATGTTCTGCATGGCGGATGATGTAGGCTATGTGATGTTACAGGGAGCTGATCCCATTGTGCGTCTCTCTCTCTGTAGATATCCTCACTGTCTTGTTGCCTGGTGATGGATTACTGTGATCACGGGAATCTGGCGGGAATCGTGCACGTCCGCAGAGAGCAGGGGACCATCACAGATGAGAAGGTAAGGTGTTTCTACAATCTGTGTACTACATCGTGCGTGTCCTGCCCATCACACTTCGGATGCTTTGTGCTTATGATCCATCTCGCACATACGCAATGTGTAGGACACGCATGTGCAGTCATTCCATAACCGCTCCATTCGCGCATCCTCCAATTAGCGGTTACATCGGAATCCCGCCCTTACTTCGGTTCTGCAGTTTTGCAGCGCTGCATTTCATTGTCTGTAGAACATCGTCAAAACACGGCCGTCCATGCCAGCGCAGATGTGACAAAAGCTGGTGGCAACACGACATGACACACTGATATCTGGTTAGCCACCACCTTGTTACCTCCCAGCTATCCTGCTAACCTGTCCTGCATATACTGTCACCCTCTGATTTCCTCCTGTGTACCCAGTTGTCAGGGAATGCTGGGCTTTGTAGTCCTTTGTTAATGAACCACATTAGGGTGTGTAGCTCCTGTTGGGTGAGAGATCCGGCCCCGGTGGACAAGGTTTGCCTGCGCTCATGTATCTTCCACCTCTCCTTCCAGATTATTCAGCGGTTCCTCGGCCAGGTGATGAGTGCGCTAGTGTATATCCACAGTAAGAATATCACCCACAGGTAGGTGTCCGAGCTCTGGGTGTCCTTACTAACCAGTAGGGGCGGCACGCTAACCAGTAGGGGCGGCACGCTAACCAGTAGGGGCGGCACGCTAACCAGTAGGGATGACACTCTAACCAGTAGGGATGGCACACTAACCAGTAGGGATGGCACACTAACCAGTAGGGATGGCACACTAACCAGTAGGGACGGCACACTAACCAGTAGGGATGGCACACTAACCAGTAGGGATGACACTCTAACCAGTAGGGATGACACTCTAACCAGTAGGGGTGGCACTCTAACCAGTAGGGGTGACACTCTAACCAGTAGGGGTGACACTCTAACCAGTAGGGATGGCACACTAACCAGTAGAGGTGACACTCTAAGCCAGGCAAGGCAAACCTGCGGCACTCCAGATGTTGTGAAACTACAAATCCCATCATGCCTTGCCACAGTTTTGCTATAAGGTATTGTTAAAACTGTGGCAAGGCATGCTGGGATTTGCAGTTTTACAACATCTGGAGAGCCACAGGTTGACCAGGCCTGCTCTAACCAGTAGGGATGGCATACTAGGGATGACACACTAACCAGTAGGGGTGGCACGCTAACCAATAGGGATGGCACACTAACCAGTAGGGACGGCACGCTAACCAGTAGGGGTGGCACGCTAACCAGTAGGGGTGACACGCTAACCAGTAGGGATGGCACACTAACCAGTAGGGATGGCACGCTAACCAGTAGGGACGACACACTGACCGGTAAGGTTGACACACTAACCAGTACAGGTGGCTCACTAACCAGTAGAGATGACCAGATACAGAAAGAGGAGGTACTTACAGTATACAGGTGCTAAGTGTCCGTCCTCTCTCCCTGCAGGAACATGAAGCCCAGTAATATCCTGCTGAGGAGCGAGGACGTGTTTGTCCTCAGTGATTTCCTCCCGGAGGTGCTGGCGACAGATGACGCCAAGATGAACATAAGGGTGGATGCGGGTGAGTGGGCAGAGCTCTGCCATAGATCGTAGTGGTCTGGTGACGTGTATATGCGCCATCCTGCATCCTTACTAACATCATTATTCCAGCCATGTCTTTATATGTTCAGGCCGGGCTTCTAAAATGGAAAAAAAGATGATGTTGCCCATAGCAACCTATCATATGATCTTTTCTCTGTTGCATTTTAGAAAATAATAGACAGAATGTGATTAGTTGCTATGGGCAACAACTCTGCATTTATAAATAGTACGTTTCCCCTAATAATCTCCCAATATATTTGCTAGCTCTCCCCTTTCCCCTCCGGTAGGTCACGATGTTATCCGGTACCGGGACATGAATGCCGGTATCATGCCGTCCCTGGTGTATAGCCGCCCGTCTCTGTCCAGGGACATGGATTACCGGCTCATAACCAGCCCGTTATCTCCATGGTTACAGGGATCCATCAGGCCAGGGAGAGGCTCAGATCCTCTATATATTGTACTATATCTCCTCGGGACATAGAGAGAGTTCCGCAGTCTCCTCCCATCGCTGTGACTGGAAGCGCGGACGTCCCAGGCTGAGCGCTGTATAATGGTCCATTCCATTCATATATTATACTGTATGTCTCCATCATATACAGAGTGCAAAGTATTCCTGGCTCCAGAAACGCTGCAGCTTACGTTCAGCGACAGATCGGACATCTGGGCGCTGGGATGCGTCTTACTGGACCTGATGACCACGGCTGTATATAACGTACGTCCCATCAGAAGCCCTCATATCTGTCCTTGTACTACGTCCGTTATACCTGACCCCGCGTCTGTCCTTGTACTACGTCCGTTATACCTGACCCCGCGTCTGTCCTTGTACTACGTCCGTTATACCTGACCCCGCGTCTGTCCTTGTACTACGTCCGTTATACCTGACCCCGCATCTGTCCGTGTACTACGTCCGTTATACCTGACCCCGCGTCTGTCCTTGTACTACGTCCGTTATACCTGATCCCACGTCTGTCCTTGTACTATGTCCGTTATACCTGACCCCGCGTCTGTCCTTGTGCTACGTCAGTTATACCTGACCCCGCGGCTGTCCTTGTGCTACGTCCGTTATACCTGACCCCGCGTCTGTCCTTGTGCTACGCCCGTTATACCTGACCCCGCGTCTGTCCGTGTGCTACGTCCGTTATACCTGACCCCGCGTCTGTCCTTGTGCTACGTCCGTTATACCTGACCCCGCGTCTGTCCTTGTGCTACGTCCGTTATACCTGACCCCGCATCTGTCCTTGTGCTACGTCCGTTATACCTGACCCCGCGTCTGTCCTTGTGCTACGTCCGTTATACCTGACCCCGCGTCTGTCCTTGTACTATGTCCGTTATACCTGACCCCGCGTCTGTCCTTGTGCTACGTCCGTTATACCTGACCCCGCGGCTGTCCTTGTGCTACGTCCGTTATACCTGACCCCGCGTCTGTCCTTGTGCTACGTCTGTTATACCTGACCCCGCGTCTGTCCTTGTGCTACGTCTGTTATACCTGACCCCGCGTCTGTCCTTGTATTACGTCCGTTATACCTGACCCCGCGTCTGTCCTTGCGCTACGTCCGTTATACCTGACCCCGCGTCTGTCCTTGTGCTACGTCCGTTATACCTGACCCCGCGTCTGTCCTTGTGCTACGTCTGTTATACCTGACCCCGCGTCTGTCCTTGTGCTACGTCTGTTATACCTGACCCCGCGTCTGTCCTTGTATTACGTCCGTTATACCTGACCCCGCGTCTGTCCTTGCGCTACGTCCGTTATACCTGACCCCGCGTCTGTCCTTGTGCTACGTCCGTTATACCTGACTCCGCGTCTGTCCTTGTGCTACGTCCGTTATACCTGACTCCGCGTCTGTCCTTGTACTACGTCCGTTATACCTGACCCTGCGTCTGTCCTGTGTAGGAAGTGGAGATCATTGAGGTTCTGCAGAGGATCAGGGTGGATCCGTCCGGCTTACATGGAATCTTACACATCATCCAAGATAAAGTCAGATACTCAGAAGATCTCTGTCAGCTGCTGCCAGGAATGATGAAGATGCAACCGGCAGAGAGATCCAGATCAGTGTGAGTGAAGCCCAGTTCACAGTGAGTGTAGTGTGAGTGAGGCCCAGATCAGAGTAAGTGTAGTGTGAGTGAGGCCCAGATCAGTGCGAATGTAGTGTGAGTGAGGCACAGATCAGCGTGGGTCTAGTGTAAGTGAGGCCCAGATCAGTATGAATGGAGTGTGAGTAAGGCTCAGATCAGGGTGAGTGTAATATGAGGCCCAGATCAGCGTGGGTGTAATGCGACTGAGGCACTGCAGGGAGGCACAGATTAGCGTGGGTGTAATGTGACTGAGGCACTGCAGGGAGGCACAGATCAGCGTGGGTGTAATGTGACTGAGGCACTGCAGGGAGGCACAGATCAGCTTGGGTGTAATGTGACTGAGGCACGGCAGGGAGGCATAGGTCAGCGTGGGTGTAATGTGACTGAGGCACTACAGGGAGGCACAGGTCAGCGTGGGTGTAATGTGACTGAGGCACTACAGGGAGGCATAGGTCAGCGTGGGTGTTATGTGACTGAGACACTACAGGGAGGCACAGATCAGCGTGGGTGTAATGTGACTGAGGCACTACAGGGAGGCACAGGTCAGCGTGGGTGTAATGTGACTGAGGCACTACAGGGAGGCACAGGTCAGTGTGGGTGTAATGTGACTGAGGCACTACAGGGAGGCACAGGTCAGTGTGGGTGTAATGTGACTGAGGCACGGCACAGAGCCACAGATCAGCGTGAGTGTAATGTGACTGAGGCACCGCAAGGAGGCACAGATCAGCGTGAGTGTAATGTGACTGAGGCACCGCAAGGAAGCACAGGTTTGTTGTCAAAATACAAAAGAAGCATGTGTGAGTGCACAATTGTGTAAGTGTTGTGTTATTGTGTGTCATATTTAGATTTTTTGTCTGTCCCGCCCCCAGCGACCTGGTGCGCCAGCCCTATATCAGGACATGCTTGGCTGTGATTGGATCTCCGTTGGCCGGGATGAAGAAGAAACTGCCCCCAGGTGCCACGTATGACCGTAAAGGTGGCGGGGTGGAAGAAGCGCTGGGTAAGAGGGGTCTGATGACAGCATATGTGAATGGGATGATTGGAATCAATTATTTGTGACGCCTTCTCCTGCAATGACAACCTCAACCACCCAATCACAACCATTGCCTACACTGTGATAGCTGACTGGTTGCTATGAGAAACGCCCCCCGTTTCCTTTATATAAGTGTTAGTGACCTTGCACCTGGTATTTCTGTCATCTTCCAGAATTCATGAAGATTTATACAGACTATGAGGACGCTCAGCTACTGGCACTGCGGCACCTGACCAGCTACACCGGAGACGGTAAATACCGGGATATCCTGCTAACCTGCTAATTACGTTATCAATCAGAAACGAGGTGAGGGTTTGTTAACTTCCCTCCCGTCAGCGTCTCCTGTATTTCCTACATATTACGTGTAATTATTTATATGGCTGATGCTTTATTCCGCCATCATGGAGTGTGACCGGCCTCACTGAGTGCGGAATATCCGGTGATGCCGTCCTGCAGCGCCATCTATGATGTAATAGCGGTTCTGTCACTGTCCTGTTGCAGGTTCCCTGTACACAGAGGAGACAATGCGACTAATATCACAGACTATGGTGACACACCGAGATTCCGTCAGTATCCAGCGGGAAGGCAGCCGGGCAATCCATCATCTGTTATCCCAAGGTGAGGGAAATCCTGTATCACTGACACCTGATGTCACACCTACTCCGTATGTCCTGTAATAGTGATGTCACACCTACTCTGTATGTCCTGTAATAGTGATGTCACACCTACTCTGTATGTCCTGTAATAGTGATGTCACACCTACTCTGTATGTCCTGTAATAGTGATGTCACACCTACTCTGTATGTCCTGTAATAGTGATGTCACACCTACTCTGTATGTACTGTAATAGTGATGTCACACCTACTCTGTATGTCCTGTAATAGTGATGTCACACCTACTCTGTATGTCCTGTAATAGTGATGTCACACCTACTCTGTATGTCCTGTAATAGTGATGTCACACCTACTCTGTACGTCCTGTAATAGTGATGTCACACCTACTCTGTACGTCCTGTAATAGTGATGTCACACCTACTCTGTACGTCCTGTAATAGTGATGTCACACCTACTCTGTACGTCCTGTAATAGTGATGTCACACCTGCTCTGTACGTCCTGTAATAGTGATGTCACACCTGCTCTGTACGTCCTGTAATAGTGATGTCACACCTACTCTGTACGTCCTGTAATAGTGATGTCACACCTACTCTGTACGTCCTGTAATAGTGATGTCACACCTACTCTGTACGTCCTGTAATAGTGATGTCACACCTACTCTGTATGTCCTGTAATAGTGATGTCACACCTACTCTGTATGTCCTGTAATAGTGATGTCACACCTACTCTGTATGTCCTGTAATAGTGATGTCACACCTACTCTGTATGTCCTGTAATAGTGATGTCACACCTACTCTGTATGTACTGTAATAGTGATGTCACACCTACTCTGTACGTCCTGTAATAGTGATGTCACACCTACTCTGTACGTCCTGTAATAGTGATGTCACACCTACTCTGTATGTCCTGTAATAGTGATGTCACACCTACTCTGTATGTCCTGTAATAGTGATGTCACACCTGCTCTGTATGTCCTGTAATAGTGATGTCACACCTACTCTGTACGTCCTGTAATAGTGATGTCACACCTACTCTGTATGTCCTGTAATAGTGATGTCACACCTGCTCTGTATGTCCTGTAATAGTGATGTCACACCTGCTCTGTATGTCCTGTAATAGTGATGTCACACCTGCTCTGTATGTCCTGTAATTGTGATGTCACAACTGCTCTGTATGTCCTGTAATAGTGATGTCAGATATTCCCAAATATAGGTTCCCCCGCACGCACGCACGCACGCACACACACACACACCACCTTATATACAGTAAATATATGTTATTTATATTATGTTTAAAATAATTCTATATTTATATTATGTTTAAAATATGGTCCTGCGAGGGGGGCGTGGCTTGGTCTGTACTGTGAGCGGATGTGTGTGGTGTGGGCTCCGCTAATATCCTGCTTCAGAGATCGCAAACCTCCTACCTCTAACTGCTTAATCTTCGGAGCCTCTCCTGCACCTCTTCTATCATCCGCGGCTCTCCTGCATGCCTCGCGCGGGCTGTTGCGGCTGGCTGGGCCTTCCTTGCTCTGTGCTGCCAGGCACCATCTGTGGTCCTCCCTTCCTCCTGCGGCTCCAACTGCGGCTTTGTCCGGCGGCTGCGGTGGTGGGTGGATTGCTGGGAATCAATTGGGCCATGGAAGAAAGAAAGGGGGCCCAGTAATGGAGTCTATTATGTATAATTTGTCATAAAGTTCACATTTCCCTCGAAGTAATGTAAAGAGTAGTGCGGCAAGTGCGGTGGGGGGGGTTCTGTCAACGGCCCTGTTTAGAAGGTTTAATACATAGCTTCTCTTGCTCAGTACTAGATATTCCCTGCAGTGCCGTGATCTGTGGCACAGGGATATAGTGGCTCTCGCTGGTCCTGCATATCTAACGCCGGGGCTGGTCACTAGATAGTGACATTGATCGTCAGAGAAGGGAGGGGGTGAAGGAGGGAGGCTGGATCAGCCGGACCACCTCCCCTGTCATTGCCGCTGACAGGGGAGGGGGCACGGGACAGCGTGGCAGACGGCGCCTGTTTGGGCGAAGGGGAACTATTCACAACCCTGGCCATTCGGCACTACTGAAATAGAAAAAAGGGGTGCAGGGTATTGCCTGTAGAACCCATACATTATAAGCCCCAGTGTCCCCCTAATTATATAAAAGTACAAAAATTGCATAAATGGGGAAAATAGAAATGCAATTTTATTACTTATGATTATGGCCGACCATGTGACCAGCTGGTCCCTGTCTGGTGATGATCATTCTGCCATGGTAACGGGCCTGGAGCTGCAGCTTTATCCGCCCCAATGTTACCCTGTTCCTGTTGCCGTGATACAGGCTGTAATTGTAAAATAACAGGACCTGATTGGATGGTCATTTTAGAGCACAATGGGATTTGCTGGCGCAATGTCAGTAAATAATAATAAATAAATAATTGAGGATGTCAGGAAGATGCTGCAAAGATCTCATCCCCCCTCTACTGGTTCTGCCCTAACATAATCCTTATAAGATCTAAGCATCACATTATATAACGGATGCCATAAACCCGCTAACAGCACAAATCATGTATAACTTGCTGACGTACCTGCCGTTGTCCTGGGTCAATTCTGCAAGTTATTATGTTCCCAATGAGATGGATGTAGCCGTAAGCAATTTACACATCATTAGCAGCTCTTCCAACACACCCATGGGGTGGCTGCCCAGTGTCGTTTTTGTTTTTGGGGTATCGCCATTAGCCCTAATCCCCATCTTTCTGCCGGGCCGAGTGCTGTTCATGTCGGCCGAGTGCTGTTCCTACCGGCACCAGTGATGTTCCTATCGCCATGGAGGTCTTCGATCTTGAGAATTGGAGGAACGTTTTCTGTAACGAGCTGTAGCCTTTGTCTCGCATGAGGCCTGGAGATTCCTTGCCTTAGGGACTACAGGAGAGGTGCGTCTCGTAACATAATAATCATCCTCATACCTCGGCACTCTGGTCTTGTGTTTGAGCTCTGGAGGATGAGAGACTTTCGGCAGCACTTTAGTCCCCTTGGGGATCTTATGGGGGACACAGACACGGTTCCTCTCCACCCGTGTCTTGATGAACTTGGCCTTGCTCCCATAGGTCATTGTGCTGCGGGCGTCTTCATAGGCACTGTCCGCGGGGCTGATGTGTGTGATCAGGACCATTCGGCCTTTCCCGCTCAGTGCTCCCTTTAGCAGCCAGGTCAGCTTGCTGTCCCGATAGTTTCTATGGCTGCCTGGTTTGTCACGCAGTCCCATGATGCAGGTTCTCAGAGCGAGAAGGGAGCGGTTGATGTATCCCCCCTCTTTCATGGTCTGGCGACTGTTTGCAGTCTGGCTTGCCCTCTCTGATCCTGCCAGGTCTACCGGGTACAGCGTGGCTGTGCTCACACCATCGATGTCCTCCTGCTGTATGGTGACCTGCAATACTGCATGGGAGCGGGATGAGGTCTTATTAGCGGCGGTGGGAGCTTCAGAGCGCCGCTTATTCCCCTTCTCCAGCAGGGCCATGGCCTCCTCAGGATTGTTAAGGGTAAACTCAGCAATCCCTTCTATTTTGGTGTTGCCATTGGGATCCTCTGTGAGGACCAAGGACCCAGAGGAAGGTCTTAGAAGGTCCCGGACTCTTTCATTGTAGATCTCAGCATATGACAATGATACAGAGAAGTTTTTTCTATTTCCAGTCTCCTCAATGGCATTAAACAGGTCCTTCAGGGTGTGATACATTACTCCGGGCTCACGGGCCTTGCCCATCATAGTAAAGGTCTTCCCGGTGCCTGTTGGGCCGTAGGCAAATATGGCAGCATTGTACCCGGATAGGAGGTCACCCACTAAGGGCCTCACTGTGGAATTATACACAGTCTCCTGGGTCGCTGCCTGGTCAAACACTTGGTTGAATTTGAATGTGGTCTCTCTTGTCCTGGTCGAGCGCAGGACGTATTTAGGGTCCTCACCAGGGTCCTGCAGTAGCACTGTCTGCGGTCCCAGCTGGTGGGCAATGCATTGTGCGCGGTTCTTAGTCTCCGTTCTATTAAATGGACGGATGCGCAGAGCGACAGCCACTTGATGATCTTTAGCTTTGTCACTTTTAGTCTCCATCTTATTCAATCGTCAGTCTTCAGAAAAGAATGAGAAATGATCTGTGTTGGCTCTAGTCCAGCAATATCAGTTATGAGCCAGGAAGCAGCAAGCGGATGGTTTTATACCCCCCTCACAGACATTGTGACATCACAATCTGCCCTCACAGCCCATAGTGACATCACAATCTGCCCTGTGGCAGAGGGGCCCTGCTGTGTATCTCATCCAGGGCATGCTGGTACATTGGATTCTAACAAAGTTGTATTCCTGTATTACCTATCTGGAGGGGCTCCCAGGAACCGAATACATAATACTCAAATATAAAATTATTTGTAGCCAATAAAATAGATGTCACCGGTCAGCTTCAGATATAGAGGAAGTCACAGTGGTTGCTTATATTTAACGACAGCATAACTGCAGGTCACAGATGTTGCTGCTAAATTACCTAAATAAGCCACAAAAGTGATTGTTATAGTTCCCTTGAAATCTTACTTGACCCCATCTAGGTTACAGTGGTTCATATAAATGGGTTTAACCCTGGTAACAGTTTACCCAGGTTCCAGGTTGTTTCCCCCTCAGGGTAATCTGCAGGTGCTACCTACTTTCTCCTGCAGTCATAGACATGCGCAGCCCATTTTATTAGGGGGTGCACCTTAAAAGGGGTGTGTCTAGCACCACCTATTGGGCGTATCTAGCATTGCGCATTGGGTGTGTCTAACACTGCCAATCATGAATGTTTACCATCATCTACTGGTACTCGCTACAATATAAAATGTCTCTCAGCCAGAACATAATCTCCGGCCTATTTCAGTTTTTAATATTCTTATTACTCTGTATAACAGTACATGCATATAAAGTAAAAAAATATATGGATTATGCAGGTATGTAGCGATATGACAACGGTCTAGTACAATTAACAATGCACAACACACAATAGATTGATGGGCACTAATTTTAATGGAATACAGGTCTAAAAAGCAAAAGACTTTGGTAAAAGGTATTGCTGGTATTGCTAGTGGCAGGGAGTTGTCCATACGAGTGGGCACAGCATTTGGGGGTGCCTGTGTACCCCTAACACTCATTGGGGCAGATGTAATAAGCCTGGCGAAGAGATAAACTGGAGATAAAGTGGCAGGAGATAACGCACCAGCCAACCAGCTCCCAACTGTCATATTTCAAACACAGCTGATTGGTTGGTGCGTTATCTCCTTTCACTTTATCTCCAGTTTATCTCTTCCCCAGGCTTAATACATCTGCCCCAATGTGTGCACACCTATGATAGCGCTGTTTAGGCTCTGTGACAGCTCTTTTCTTTCACTGTCTCTCCCAGTACTTCTGACTGGCAAACCTATACCTACTCTCTGTCTAAAGGCCCCCATACATTAGTCCGACTTGTCCTAGTGACAAGTCGGACCTGATTTCCCCTGCAGCTCCCCTGGAGGGGGAAGCACGATTAGGCACTTGATGTGCCAAGGTTTGGCACCCCACCGCAACAGCTTCCTCCAGCCCGGCGCCATATGCAGCCTCCCCCTGCTTGGCTCTCTATAGCCGGCATCCCCCGCCCGCTGCTGTCCCCCGCACGGCTCCGGGGCTGAGCTGCACATAAGATTTGGCAAATCTTATGTGCAGCCCGTCCGACCTCCCGACCCCGATCCGATGCGCACGGGACCGCGCATCGGATCGGACGGGATGTCTACAAGTGCGATTTGGACCGATTTCACTGCCCGATTCATCCGAATCGGGTGAAATCGTTCCCATATCTCATAGTGTATGGGGGCCTTAAGTGTGGTAGTGTGTGTGGAAATTTACTGTGTACTTATTGTTACAATGGCAGGGGGTAACTCCAAGAGAGTTGCTTGCAGGAAGTGTAATGCAAAATTTACACCTTCTACAGAGGGAGTTTTACTTTGTGATAAATACACTGTTAACCCCCCGTTAGCACAGGCTCCTGTGAATACCCCTGTCTGGGCATCACAGCTTGCAGATGTCATGTCCCAATTATCTTCTGAGCTCTGAGCAGCTCAAAAAGATAGGGAGACATCCAGAAACCAGCAGGCCTCTTTAGCCTCTGCAGTAGAAGGCTTAACAAAAGCCCTGGCCCCAGGGCCAGCAGAGGGCGCTGGTCCATCCTCTTCATCAGGGCATTAAACCTCCTCTTTTAAAAAGAAAGAGGTTGCTGCCACAGTCTGTGGACTTAGGTGATTATGATGATATTCCTGATCTTGAGGAGGAGGATGTTTTAGCGTTTGATATGCAAGAGCCTGAACAAGCCTCTCAGGGCTTGGAGGATTTAGTTGAGATGGTAAAAATTGCTTGTAATGTTACTGAGGGAGCAGAGACTCCTGTCCGTCCTTCTCTTTTTGGTAAGAAACAAAAGCAATATTCCACTTTTCCTCTGGCAGAGGAACTGGATAATCATGTGCTGCAAGCCTGGTGTCATCCAGACAAAAAATTTCAGGTACTGTACCCCGCAGGTTTTTATAAAATTACCCCCTTCAACCTGAGGTCAGAAAGAAAGTTGAGATACCACCAATGGTTGACTCTTCTGTATCTCGACTGATTAAAAAGACGGTCCTTCCGCTCCCAGGGGCCACCACCCTTAAGGACACATCGGAACGTAAGTTAGAGGTAACCTTAAAATATATTTTTTCTGCGACTGGTGTTTTACAGCGTCCGGCTCAGGTCGGTTGCTGGGTGAATAAGGCCTAAAGGATTTGTACCTGTACCTCCAAGCGGTCAAATTCAAGAGTCCCTGCAGTCGGTAATACAGGATTTGGATCAGGGAGAATTCCTCGAGATCAGGGATGCGTACCTGCACATCCCTATCTGGCCTCCTCACCAGGCCTTCCTTCGATTTGCGGTAAAACATCATCACTGGCAGTTCCAGGCCCTGCCGTTCGGTCTCTCGTTGGCGCCCAGGGTCTTCACCAAGGTGATGGCAGTGATGATGGAGGTCCTCCGCTCTCAGGGTGTGACATTTATCCCTTATGTGGATGACCTTCTGCTAAAGAGCCGTTCGAGGGATACCCTGTTGTCCAATATCCTACTCCTACAGAAGACTCTCATTTCTCACGGGTGGATCCTGAACTTCGCAAAGTCCCAACTCCAACCCTCTCAACGCATTCAGTTCCTGGGGATGACTCTGGACACCCGCCAGATGAGGGTGTTCCTTCCATCCGACAAGATTCAGTCCTTGCAGGCCCTGGTTCGGATGGTTCTACAACGTCGACAGGTGTTGGTACCTCTTTGTACCAGACTCCTAGGAAAAATGGTAGCCTCCTTCGAGGCAATTCAATACGGTCGCTTCCACTGGCGACCTTTCCAGTTGTCCCTCCTCCACCAGTGGTCGGATTCACACCTGCATCTTCAGCAGCCTCTCTGTCACCTCGAGCACTTCTGTCTCTACTGTGGTGGCTCAACTCCGAAAATCTGCAGAGCGTCAAGAGTTTCGGAATCTGGGAGTGGACACTCCTCACCACAGACGCCAGTCTTCGGGGTTGGGGGGCTGTCACTCTGGATCACCAGTTCCAGGGATTATGGACAAAACAAGAGAGCCTGCTCTCCATCAACGTGCTGGAACTCAGAGCGGTATATTATGCCCTTCTGCAGGCGAAACATCTTCTGCAAGACAGAGCCATCCGAGTCCAGTCCGACAACTCCATGGCCGTCACCTATATCAACAAACAGGGCGGAACTCGAAGCCAGGCGGCCATGAAGGAGGTGAGCAGGATCATACTGTGGGCTCAGGCCTTGTCGGCCATCTTCATACCCGGAGTAGACAATTGGGAGGCCGACTTCCTAAGTCGGCAGGATGTCCATCAAGGAGAATGGTGTCTCAACCCACAGGTGTTTCAGACCTTGGTGCATCATTGGGGCCGACCTCAGGTGGACCTGATGGCGTCCCGACACAATTTCCAGCTTCCCAAGTACTTTGCATGTACTGGAGACTTTTTTTTTTTTTACTTTTGAATAGTTGGGCATATATTTTCTTTTACTTTAGGCTAACTTGGCTACTGCTAACATTACTATAGGTGATTCCTACTAAACAGGAATATACTCTATATCAGGACAGGCCAACCTCCAGATGTTGTGAAACTACAAATCCCAGCATGCCTTGCCACAGTTTTAACACTCCCTTATAGCAAAACTGTGGCAAAGCATCATGGGATTTGTAGTTTGACAACATCTGGAGAGCCACAGGTTGGCCAGGCCTGCTCTATATCATAATATATATTTTTTATATCACTACACAATATACATTACTTTTGTATGGCCATGCCCGAATGGCGCCTTCTGGGACTAAAATACTAAAACACCATAATTGCTTTTAGAAGACACTCGGTATTCATGTGTTATATACATCCTGCTCATTATTACATGACTGGATATATCTTCTGCGTTTGCTCTGTATGTTTTGCAGCTTTACACTGTTGCCCTATTTGCCCTCCTATATACATATGGGACGTTGTCGTTTTATGCATGTTTCCACAAAATCTAAATAAAAATGACTCAATTTAAAAATATGGTCCTGCTAGGAGGGGGAGCCACCCACAGAACCACAATCAACCGCTTTCAATTCAGTGATTCAAACTTGCAGGGGATGAAAAGTGCCCCCTTGTGAGCAGGAGCCCGGCAGCAGATAACTCAGTTGCCTCCCAGAGTTAAACCTTAGCTCCCTTACATCATACACCTCTATTAATATACAGTACTGGCTTTTATACTACAAGTGTTGGTGATGCCTGCTGTGTCTCTGGTCTTAGTGCTGGAGCGAGGAGATAAAGATGTGGGCTGGAACAGTCAGGACCTGATCGTCAGCCTGGTAGACACTGTCCGGACTTTCCCCGAGGACCCGGAACTGGTTTCTATAACGCTCCGGATGATGATAATGCTGCTGTCGGATAGCGGTGAGCCGGCGGGTACACAATGTAGGGTCTTTGCTGTATTTATATCGTAGCACATAGTAGTGACATCACTCAGGTGCGTGAGAGGACGGGTGACACTGAGGAAGAGAACACACATTGTTTCCCCAGCGCTGAGTTACACCAGACCACATGGTAATAGAATTCAGAGATCTTGGTTATTTGTATTTGCAAATACCTGGGATAAGCCCCAAGCCATCCATCAAGGCGTTTCTGAGTATTAAGGGTCCCCATTGCTAGATCTAGGTGCAGGGTGCGGCACCCCAAAAATCAGCATAAGCCAAAAAGCCCAGAGCAGCACAGCAGTGAGAGAACTATAGTGTCAGATAGAATGTAATATTGCGCCACCTCAGAGCCATCCACACCCTAATCCAAACCGCCCCCCAAACCTATGTGACCCCAATTAACCATTATAGGTTTTGGGGCTTACCCAGGTATGTGCAGGTATAAGTAACCAAGGGGCAGATTTATTAAGCTCAGTGAAGTGATAAAGTGTCTGGTTTTTATCATAGGCCAATCCGCTCCTAACTGTCATTTTTCAAACCAAGTCTGTAACTTCACAGTTAGGAGATGATTGGCCGGTGATAAAAACTGGACACGTTATCACTTCACCGAGCTTAATAAATCTGCCCCCAAGATCTCTGTGGTTACTGGTGTCACTCAGTGCTGGGGGGGGGGGGGGGGGGGGGGGGGCATGCGCTTTCACACTCTATATGTACAGTAGATCACTAGTGAAACCCTTTCCTTAGTGCAGGCATGTCCAAACTATGGCCCTCCAGCTGTTGTGGAACTATAAGTCCCATCATGCCTTGCCACAGTTTTGCTATTAGGGAATACTAAAACTATGGCAAGGCATGCTGGGATGTGTAGTTTCACAACAGCTGGAGGGCCACAGTTTGGACATGCCTGGGTTACTGGGATTACACCATAGAAACAGACATTTATTAGATGCTGCGAATGGCCTGACATAGCCAGTATTTACGCCTGCAGTGCGCATGTCCTGTACACGCATGTCCTGGACACGCCCTGGAGCAGCCTCTTTATTTGGAAGTCATGGGCGGTGCCTCATTCCTAGCTCCCCCAAACTCTAGCCCCACCCACAATGAGGCGGCATCTACCCTGAACAATGTCATGGGTTATATACGTATTGGGTCTCTATATACCGTCTCGGCTAAGAGTCAGACACTTGGTGGCTGTACTCGCTATTACCCCTATAAAGTGTAGGTCAGGACATCGTAAGGGTACGTCCAGATGGGGTTCTGTAGGTGGCATGTGAAGCATGTTGCCCCTTTATTCAGGTGAATTAGATACTAAGAAGCTTCCCCTGTGGCTCTCAGTGTGTCCCTTCCCCCGCACCAGGTACAGGGGTTGTACATCATCTCTACTTGGCATTCTGCACTCTGCAGAGCCCATCCGGGGGCAGCCTGGATCTGCCGGATATACGGCACAGATCAGGCTGCTTCTGGCAATACTAATGGCCGCAGGTACATGAGCGATGTAATCATTTGTCTTTGGGTCTCTTAGAGGTGGCCGCGGAGGTGCTGGTGACATCTGGGTTCCTCCCGGATCTGGTGAGGCTCCTGGAGGGGCCCCTGGAGGACCGAGAGACGTGGATGTGTTGCTGTGCTCTGCTGTGGAGCTTGGCTATGATAGGTGAGTACAGACCCTTGTAGTGGCCCTTCAAGGCCTGGTTGGGGATACACTTGTAGTGGCCCCTGAGGGCCTGGGTGGGGATACACTTCTGTAGATCACATGTTGGGACACCTGCAGATTAGTATTTGGAGAAATGACTTATTTCCTCTTGTGTTTGTCACAGAGAAGCAGCCGGATGGGCAGAGCCTGCAGCGAGCCGCACGCGTAATCTCCACCCTCATCCAGAGACATGGCAGCGACGGAGAGCTGGTAGAATCGGCCTGCACAGCCCTATGGGCGCTCTGCCTGAAGGGTGGGTCATGCTTAATCCGATAACTACACCCACCAGGTGACCTACAGTATTACATATATATATTCTGTTACAGCGACGCTAAACCATATAAAGCAGGACAGGCCAAACGAAACCGGCGCTGCTTCGCTGGGATTGCTGCAGCACTGCGGGGTAATAGCTTATATTAGGCAGAACCAAATTGTTTGCTGCTTTATATCTATCATCTATATCCCCGGGACCAGCAAATCGGGGTGTTAGTGTTAGACCGCCATATATAAGATAATGCGCTCCCTACTGTAAGTCATAGGGGTGTTGTACATTACGTAAAAGTAGGGAGCAAATTTAGAAACTTGAATTAATGACTCCTAATTAACACAATGAAACCTTTGATTTGATGAGAAGCATCAATGACGTAGTTGGTCCCCTCCCACCCAGCGGAATAGGCCGGGGGATATCCTGACGCAGCGACAATTGTGACTTATTTACCAGTTTACGTATTTGCAGGTCACATGACGGAGGAACAGGTTGAACACATAACTTTTCTGCTTCTGGAGTCCCTGCGAACACACAAGGAACGCCCGCTTCTAAGAATGTCTGTCTGGCATTGACCAGCCTGGTGCTGAAGTCAGGTATCACCAACACCCCATAATAGGTTCCCAGAATCCTTTGTAAAAGAACATGGCAAAATGCAGCATTCCAAAGAGAGAGAGTGTGTGCGTGCGTGCAATGGATGGTTGTCGGGCGTTCAGGTCAACTGGAAACCCCCCGGGTCTGCCCATGTCTATAATAACCTGTGCGACTCACTATAATGCCGGATATATGTATGGCTGTATTGTTTTTGTTGTCAGAGTTGTCAGCCTTCCGCCTGCTGGTGCCCATTGGTGGGAAAAGTGCCCTCTTTGTGATTAAGGAGCTCTACCAGCTGCATGCGGAGGACCCAGACGTGGTGGAGAATATCTGCCTTTTGCTGAGCGAGCTGGCGCAGTACGGTAAGAGGAGAATGAGATCCTAGTCACAGAGCGGCGGATGCCGGATCTATATAAAACTCTGTATCCTGGTGCTAGATTTACCGTTAGGCACGTGTGGCAGGTGTCTAGGGGCGGCTTGTTTGGGGGCGGCTCTTGGATGCTTGCGATAGTACAGTCAGCCTGAAGTGTACCAGTAGCTGCTAAATATTCCCACGGTACTGTACCATATTCCATCTTGTATAGAGTGTACATGGATAGGGCATGCAGGTTCTGCCCCCGTACATTGTCCTACTTAGTATATATATATATATATATATATATATACATAATAAATAATTTTAGTTAGTGGCTTTTTTATTCTATTATTCATCAAATAATACAATTAGGCAGCAGGGGGGTGGCTGTTATTGTGCCTAGGGGGGCCCTCACCCCCTAAATCCGCCCCTGGGAAACACCTGGGTTATGAATTCAAAGTGCTGGGAGTTCAAAGTTGACATTTTGCAGGATAGTAAAGAAGCAATAATATAAGTGCAATAGTTCTGTACATATTACATACTAGACATATAGATAGTGGCAGGCGCTCAATTAGTTTATACCCCTTCCACACCAGAAAATGCAGCGTCTTACCCGGGAATACAGTCCAGGGCTCAAGCAGGGACATTCCCGGGTTGGCCCCTTTCACACCGGTCTAGTCCCTGCATTTCTGGTGTGAGGGGGCAGCGGCTGGCGGGGTCCAGACTGTGGGAATCTGGGCAGCGGCGGCTGGGCGCTTGTAGCGCTATTTGCCGGGCAGCCTCCGGGGCCAAGAGCGCTGCTGGATGTGAAAACATTTTGAAAAGACTGGCCGGACGCTGATTGGCTGAGAACATCCGGCCAGTCTTTTCAAATCCAGCAGCGCACAGGGTGCGGCACCCCAAAAAAAACAGCACAAGCTATAAAGCTCCACTATAGTATTTTCACTGGTGTGCTGCTCTGGGCTTATGCTTTTTTGGGGGGATGCCACACCCTGCACCTAGATATAGTACTAGGGACCCCCAATATAGAGGTCTTGATGACGGCTTGGGGCTTACATATAAATTTGCGCAAATATATGTAACCAATATCTCTGAATTGTATTATCATGTAGTGTTCTAGACTGGTTACTAGAACCACATTACATCGTAGTAAGCCAGCTCGAAGCAAAGGCTCTGAACGCTAGTCTGCTATCTTCTTTGTGCATGTGTAAAATATATGTAGTTTCACACTTTGCCAGCAGATGGCAGTGTTTTTGCAGACTCACGGCCACTAGAGATGCAAAGTACAAAAAGTAGGTACTTATGTATTATCACGGCGCCCGGTTGGATTGATTGTATGCCATTAACTTAAGGCATACAATCATATGCGATGGACGCGATTTTGCGGTAAAATCACGTAGATCGCAATAATACCCTTCAACAGCAAAAATAAGCTGCTCACTCCCCCCACCAGCAGAAGAAAGTCTAGAAGGGCAGAGAGTGTGCCAGCAGCAGAGACGTGCGACACCATCAGCAGAGCAGCAAGACACACAACCACGATAGTGGAGAGCAGTGGACCCTACATTTGGTTCCCTGTCCCCAGAACCTACCACTATTACACATAATAGCCCAGATGAACCGGCACTTGAACTCAAGCAACGCCAAAGAAGTGCAGCATCCGCGCCCACAAAGAAGTAAGAGCGCCCACAAAATGGCTGCCACACAGGTACCAGACCTGCAGCAATTCTCCTTTCAAGACAGAGAAGCCACAGTAAGTAATGAGGGACCAGGTCACATAATGGATTCGCAAACTGATTTATTTGACCAAACACAAGGGCAGCCACCCCACTCACAGACAGCCCCTCTCACATATGCAGATATTGTCCGCGCAGTACAAGAAACTGTAAACCCAATAATGGACACACACACAGCCAAGATGACCCAGGCTGTGCAAGATATAAAATCCCAAATCAAGCAAATCGCTAAGAAAGTGAATACTAATGAACAAAGGTTGGGAGAAGTGTTTGAAGATGTAGCCAAAATGAAAGCACATACAGACTCCATGCAGAAAACGCAATACCAATTGCTAAATAAAGTAGATAGTCTTGAGAATCAGTCGAGACGTAACAACCTCAGAATTCTAGGCCTCCCTGAAACGGTAAAAGGCCCGGCTCTATACTCCTTCATCACCCAAACCCTCCCTGAACTATTAAACATACAAGATCAATGCACTGGAATGATAGTGGAAAGGGCTCATAGACTGGGACCACCACGAGCTGACCCTGACCCTAGACCACGCCCAGTTATATTTAAAAGCCTAAACTTTCTCCACAAGGAAGCAATTTGGGTTGCATACCGCAAACAGAAACGCCTACAATGGAACTCTAAGACCATACTGATCTTCCAGGATTACTCGGCTGAAGTCCTGCGTGCACGTAAGGAATTCTCCCCACTGTGCACGAAACTAGTACAAGACGGCAAAAAATTTGCCCTAATGTTCCCAGCACGCCTGCGATTGTTCTGTGGAAACTCCTATAAAGACTTCTCTACTGTGCAGGACGCAGACAGATTTCTTATGGAGGAGGCACAAGAAGCTTTCAATCCCTCTCCCCCAGAGGAAGAGGAGTAGCATCAGGAGAGGATACGTGACACTAAAAGCAGCAAAAACCTGGAAACTGTTTTGATGCCTTTGCACTACTATCAAAATTGGCAGTAGATCTTACTAACATATATACCAACAACCTTTTCTTATGGAACCCAAAGGCAAAAAGAGACAACTCGAACCCGAGTTACCCCAGGACGCAGAACGGCATAATCATTTGCCGACTCTCAGGTTTTGAATATTATTAGGTGTCAGCTGGGAATGTATATTTAATATTCTCTTCACAGGATATAAGAACTGGCACTGTTACTGTTATGTTTTTGTTTACGAGAGATAAGTTTACTCAGATTATAGCTAAAATTGAAACGACAGATACATTCTAGTTAAGTAAGGCTGGGGCGAGCCACAATAGCTCAAGGTTAGGTTAAAAGTACAACAGAAGCTAGACACTAGGTCTAGCCCCGGAGAGCCAGTCAGCCACTTGGCGATCTGGTTATCGGGAAGTCAGTTAAGTCTAATTACGGTAGGCATTAAGGTAGAAATGTTTATAATGTTCATATGGCGGTCTCATACCTTCATCAAAAAACTGGCATTGCCTACAAGTTACATTTTATTATTATATTTTCTTAATGTTATTGATTGTGCCCTTTTGTGTCTCCCCCCTTGTGTCATGTCCACCCCCCCCTGGTTACATATGAAACATGAATGCTCTAGGTCGACCTTCAATACCCCCCCCTAAAATGCATAGACTCATTGATCTGGCTGAGATCCTGCCCCTCTTTCATAAAAGATGGCTCAGATAAGGATCGGCACATTTAATGTACGCGGCTTCCATCTGCCCTCAAAGAGAAAAAAAATATTACAATATCTAAACAAATTGAAGATCGACATAGCATTCCTCCAGGAAACTCATTTATCCCCCACAGAAATGTTGAAACTAAATACGCTAGGTTGGTCCTTATTAGCCTCAGCCCCATATAATACAAAGTCTCGAGGAGTGGCTATTATGGTAAAGAAAAATATACCGGTGACCATACACTCCACTAAGAGTGACCCTGAAGGAAGATATACAATAATAGACGTGACAATACATGCAGTTCGTTATGTTCTATGCAATGTGTATGCACCTAATGTTTTTTCCGCCGATTTTTTTAGGAAAATTGTAAAGCTCTTGACCCCCTATTTAGACAAATATATAATTTTAGCAGGAGACTTCAATACTGTTTCTTCTACATACTTAGATAGAACCCCACCCACATCGAGTCGTAGAACCGCCCCGAAGCTAGGCATCCCCCTACTATTGACCCAGCTACACTTAACAGATATCTGGCGAGCCCAACATCCTCTAGAAAAAGAATACTCATGTCACTCTCTAGTCCATGATACCCTGTCTCGAATTGATAACATACTTATTTCGACCACATTATTCCCGAGAACCAGAGATTCAGGAATAGAATCTATATGCCTATCAGACCATGCAGCGTGCTGGGCTGACCTAGACTCACAGGTAGATAGGGGCCCATATATACAGTGGAGATATCCAACTAGACTGGCCAACTCAAAAAAGTTTAAAGAGATGGTAGAACACACCTGGACAGTGTATTCTTATGAAAACAAAGAAATGGCAACAAATGCATGCCAAACATTTTGGCAGGCTTCCAAAACTGTCTTAAGGGGAGAAATAATTTCCTACTGTGCGAAAAATAATAAAGAATCATCTAAATTATATCTAGAAACGCAAACAGAATTAACTAATGCTTATCAACAGTTTAAACGCAACCCTATTAAGACGAATAAAGACAAATACCTCCACCATAAGCAATTGTTCGACAATCTGTTGTCTCAACAGGAAACAAGACGCTCTTTCCTAACACATAGTCGTTACCACAACCTAGGCAACAAATCTAACAAATTATTAACAAGCTTACTTAAAGGCCAATTCCCCCCAACGATAATTACCGCACTGACAGACCCCCAAGGGAATCTGCAAAACTCAGGCCGAGCCATAGCAAACACCCTGCACAACTTCTATTCTGCATTATATGCCAACCCCACAATAGACGAAGATGCCAGCAAGGCCTTCTGGGATTCAATATCTATTCCGACACTAGCAGCAGAAGACACACACCCACTCACGAGACCAATCACTGAGGAGGAAATATTAAATGTAATTAAAAATCTAAAACCTAACAAAACACCCGGCCCCGACGGATTAACAAATGAATTTTACAAATTATTAGCCCCAAAAATAGTAAGCTCATTAGCATTAATGTTTAACACCTTTTTAAAAGGCGCCCCCCTACCCCAATACTTTAATTCAGCCATCATAAAAATTCTATTAAAACCAGGGAGAGACCCAACCCAACCAGCCTCTTATAGGCCAATCTCCCTGTTAAACACAGATTACAAACTATATACAAAAATCCTTGCGGACCGCCTAAAGTTACTATTACCATCCATAATTCACGCAGATCAAACAGGGTTCATTTGGGGCAGGCACTCAACAGTTAATGTAAGAAAAGTATTGACAGCGATGCAGTGGCTGCAAACAAATAAGACAACTAACCCACAAGCTTTACTATCCCTAGACGCTGAAAAAGCGTTTGATCTAGTAACCTGGGATCATCTATATAAAACATTAAATCGCTTTGGAATCCCGACAGAATATATTACAGCAATTAAGGCGTTGTATTGCAATGCCTCCTCCCAAATACTGGCTAATAGTTATCTCTCCCCGACTTTCCCGATTCAGAGGGGAACCCGTCAAGGATGCCCCCTCTCGCCATTGCTTTTTGCAATGTCAATAGAACCATTGGCCATCAAACTTAGAGCGGCTATAGAATATAAAGGGTTACAGATAAGACATACAGAATTAAAATTAAGCCTATTTGCGGACGACCTATTATTATTTCTGTCAGATCCAAGCAAATCTATCCCAGCAATAACACAAATAATTGACGTTTATAGTAGATTCACAGGATTTAAAGTAAATTACGATAAATCACAATTACTCCCACTAAATGGCCAACTATCAACATTCCTAACTGATCCCATATTTGAAAAATTCTAAATTTGCCAAACTTCCCTGAAATACCTAGGAGTTCAGATCCCATTCAGTTTCGACACGTTATATAATACCAACATACGCCCCATCCTTAACAAAATCTCAAACTTATTGAATAATTGGCAGTCGCTGCCGTTGTCCTTGCTGGGCAGAATAACAGTAATTAAAAGTATTATATTCCCTAAATTATCATATATACTGCAGATGCTACCCATAAAGCTGACTAGAAAAGACATCATAAAATGCCATTCAATATTCAGACAGTTTATTTGGGCAGGAAAAAGGCCTAGAATATCTTTACCAAGACTGTGTTTACCCAAGACAGAGGGAGGTTTTGGGCTCCCCAACATACAATATTTCACTCAAGCGGCACATTTCAGGTATATAACAGATTGGCTTACTAATAGATCAACGTATACAAACCTGACATTAGAAGAAAACATATTCTTCCCTTTCTCTCCAGCAGCCCTGCTGCATGCCCCAAAATCATTCATCCCACCACATATATTTGAGTCTATACTTTTTAAAAATACTTATGTATCATGGCTAGCTTTAAATAAAAGACTGGGGCGTAGATTTGACAGTACACCTTTTATAACTCTCTGGGGAAATCCATGTTTTAAACCGGGGTTGGAAAATGCTAATTTTGTAGGATGGAAAGCAAAAGGCATATCAGCAGTGAAGGATGTCTTTGACCCGGGTGGAACGGTAATGTCATTTTCGGCAATGAAGGAAAAGTATAACATTACAGATAAAAATTTCTATATGTATTTACAAAAAAGGCATTTTGTTCAGTCAATCACTAAAGCCTGGGATAATGAAGATCACCCAGATCCAGTTCTGGCTTTATTATCTATACATAATATTATGGGCTACAGAATTCGATATTTATATAATAACTTAGTTTTGAGTGATGTAGAGAAGCTGAGAGCCCCGCTGGAGGCCGCTTGGAAAAGAGAGGTCCCGTCGACCCCTGAGCTTAAAGAGGTGTACAAGAAAAATACTAACACACTAAAATATCTAAGGGCCTCCTCTCTGCAGGAAACTCATCTGAAATTTATGAATCGTGCCTACATCTCCCAAAAACAAAGGAGCCATTTTGTGATGGATGATCTTGGACTATGTCCAAAATGTAACATGTTAGGTGCTTCTTTTATACATAATTTCTGGGAGTGCAGAAAGGTTAAAACCTTTTGGCATAAGCTAATAGCCGAAATAAACAAAATATTCAATGTTAAGCTCAAACCCCAATTAACCCCATGCCTATTTCTGTATTTTAAGGACTGGGACTTGGGCAGGAACAAGAGAAGTATAACCCCTGCACTAACAGTATTACTCACCTTAGCGAAAAAGTTAATACTTAAATATTGGATAAAGAAACAAGCTCCATCTATCGCAGAATTTAAACGTATGCTACTTGATGTTATACTATACGAGAGGCAGGCAGCCATTCAAAATAGAGAAAGGTGTAATCCAGTTTTACAAGAAATGGGAAACTGTGATATTAAGCTTTGAGGAAGAAACCCAAGCATATATCCAAAAATTGTTTGAAAATACCACTTGGTTCCTCCACCGTCAATTAGCAGGTTAATTATGACTAAGGTTGATATGAGCACAGCTGGGATGGTGAGCTTTATGCAATAATTGGAGTATTCAATGGATATAATTGGAACAACCAGATATATCCCCCCCCCCCCCCTGTTTGTCTCCCCTGTGACCCTCAAAACCATTCCCTATACCTTCCTCCCCCCCACCCCTCCCGATTCTAACTATATTTAGTGTATTCTATTGATTAATATGTGTATTATATTATATAATATATAGAAACATGAGGACATGACACTCAACACAATTATATACGAGATAATAATTTCTGACTCCTCAAGAATAACCTTAACTGCAGTATAAGACTTCTACATCCCTATGCCAACGGGGTATAGAGGTAATAATAGAAAAGAAAAAGTCAGATAAGATTTCTTTTAGAATAATAAAGTTCTTTATTTTTGCTTAAAAATAGAAAGGAGGATTTGATCTTTGTATAGACTTGAAGCGATCTCGTTCCACTGTTTCCCAGGATGTGATCTTGCTGTGAAGCCTAGAATCACAAAATGAGAACTGATGTTATATTTGATGATATCTGTTTTTGTAAGACATGATTGATTTGTAAAAGATAACGTGTCTTCATGTAAAACTCAATGTATGGAAAAAACGAAAAATACAATAAAAAGTGTTTATAAAAAAAAAAAAAAAAAATCACGTAGATCGCATCGCATGCGATCTACGCAATTTTCCCATAGGAATCAATGTTAAATGGTTCCAAATGGTCCCTGACACCCGATTTCACTTTAGGGGCAATGTTAAATGCCCCCCAGGGCCCATTAGGTGTATTAGCTGAAATGCCCCAGCATTGTTAATGCCACCCCACCATCAACGCCAACCCGAAGCGTGGCGAGCCCGCGAGGGGCGGCGGTACTCGTCCTCTGACCTTTTCATACTCCCACTATGCACGTCGAGTTGATTTTATATAGTGTGGCGAGTGGACGAGGAATACGAGCCCGAAGCGTGGCGAGCCCCGCGAGGGGATGCGAAATACATGTTAAGTAATCCGCGTCCCCTCGTTGCGCTCGCCGACGTGGATAGTGGGGGTATGAAAAGGTCGGAGGACGCGTACCGCCGCGCTCGCCACGATTCGGGTTGGCGTTGTTGGTGGGGTGGCGTTAATAATGAGGGGGCATACACCTTAAGGGGGGCCTGGGGGCATTTAACATTGCCCCTACTGTGAAATGGGGTGTCAGGGAACATTTGGAACCATTTAACAATGATTCCTATGGAAAAATCGCGTCAATCGCATCACATGCGCAATTTGGTCGCATGCGATCTACGCGATTTTTCCGACCCGATGGAAAAATCGGGCGCCGTGATAATACATTAGTACCAAAAGTATGTGCAGCCTGTATCTTTTGGACTAGTCGGATCTAGCTCCAACCGCACATATTGCACCGTGTGTTGGAGGACAGTGGGGGGACGTTCATTGTGCACAAGGGGAACGTAGACTCAAATAGGACTTGTCCAGATGCTTGGCTGCAGAAAGCTGGACACTGTGCGTATGTATATGTGCATATATATAGTTCTGTAATCATCCCCCTGTACCTATGCATCCTTTGCAGGTAGTGTATGTCCTGAGTTACAGTCACAGCAGGTGGACCAGCTGATGAACGACATCAAAGAGCGATACGACTCCCTAGAGGTACAGTGCATTGTGGGAATATGCTGAATGCCCTCCCCCACGCCAGCGCCCTTAAGCTGAATACACACTACAACAGTATCATGGTTGATGGAGCAACGAGCGATATATCGGTAGCGAACCCATGGGTGTGTACTCAGATACATTAGTGGATGACATCATTCACAGACATCTGACCGATCGGCCTGCAGGGACCAGTGACATCACAATGTGGTGGGTGTGCCTGGCCAGACATGGAGCAGATGATTGGTTGGTGTGGAAAGCTTGCCTACCAATAGCGCATTACTTGGAGTGGGCTGTGGGATACAGGCTTGTGGTGAGCACAGTGATTGTACACATTAATATGCGGAATTTTCCAGAACAATGAAATCCGGAAGAACAAAGTGCTCTGGGAATGTTTATGACTTTTCTGTAGTTCCCAGATTCCCTACAGTCGGGGTCTCCAGTGACACCTATAGCAATGTCTGTCAATAGCATCCTAGAGATCATCAGTGCTTACATTGGGCCTCATTTAGGAGCTGGGGTAACATAATCATGTGGGACCAGAAGGGGCATGAGGGCAGGTGGGCTTGTTTTAGACCCCTATCTTACAGCATGAAGGGAAAGCTGCTCAGGATGGGTGTGGCATAGGGTTTCGACAGTCATTATCCCGACATCGGGATCCTGACTGGCCGGACCCAGACAGCATGGTGAGTGCAACAAAGCCCCTTGCGCACTCACTACCTATTCTGTTCTCCCTCTATGGGAGTCATGGACCCCCACGAGGGAGAATAGCCGGTGGCCGTCGGGTCCCTGTGTGTCGGGTTTTGACTGTCGGGATCCCGTCCGACACCCCTGAGGACGTTGCCTCCCATGTGCTAGTGCAGGGTCATCGCTGTATGTAACACAGGCTGCACCCCCCCTCCCTCTGTTAGGATGAGGCCACAGGTACAATATCCTGGCCCTGGCAGAGGTCAGACCATCACAGGACTCCCAGCACTTACCATATGTTCCACCTGACTCTGGTCTCTCTTGGCAGGAGATAACTACCCTCGCAGACTGCACGCTGTCCAGGCTGGGAAATGAAGGTAAAAATCACACAGCTGAGCCACCTACGTTATTCACCCTACAGCAATAAGTAATGTATACCCTGCCCCGCACAGGGGAGACAGCCTCAATGCTTTATACTCATATGCTGGACATTTGTATTAGGGTACAGGAGGGTTTGCAAGTCACACTACAACAATATGTAACCATTACCTGCCCCACACAGGGGAGATCGCAGTAACGCTGTATACTCACATGCTGGACATTACTATTACGGTACAGCGGGAATATACAGTCGGGCAAAAAAGTATTTAGTCAGCCACCAATTGTGCAAGTTCTCCCACTTAAAAAGATGAGAGAGGCCTGTAATTTTCATCATAGGTATACCTCAACTATGAGAGACAAAATGAGGAAAAAAAATCCAGAAAATGACATTGTCTGATTTTTAAAGAATTTATTTGCAAATTATGGTGGAAAATAAGTATTTGGTCAATAACAAAAGTTCATCTCAGTACTTTGTTATATACCCTTTGTTGGCAATGACAGAGGTCAAACGTTTTCTGTAAGTCTTCACAAGGTTTTCACAAACTGTTGCTGGTATTTTGGCCCATTCCTCCATGCAGATCTCCTCTAGAGCAGTGATGTTTTGGGGCTGTCGCTGGGCAACACGGACTTTCAACTCCCTCCAAAGATTTTCTTTGGTGTTGAGATCTGGAGACTGGCTCGGCCACTCCAGGACCTTGAAATGCTTCTTACGAAGCCACTCCTTTGTTACCCGGGCAGTGTGTTTGGGATCGTTGTCATGCTGAAAGACCCAGCCACGTTTCATCTTCAATGCCCTTGCTGATGGAAGGAGGTTTTCACTCAAAATCTGACGATACATGGCCCCATTCATTCTTTCCTTTACACGGAGCAGTCGTCCTGTTCCCTTTGCAGAAAAACAGCCCCAAAGCATGATGTTTCCACCCCCATGCTTTACAGTAGGTATGGTGTTCTTTGGATGCAACTCAGCATTCTTTCTCCTCCAAACACGACGAGTAGAGTTGTTACCAAAAAGTTCTATTTTGGTTTCATCTGACCATATGACATTCTCCCAATCCTCTTCTGGATCATCCAAATGCTCTCTAGCAAACTTCAGACGGGCCTGCACATGTACTGCCTTTAGCAGGGGGACACGTCTGGCACTGCAGGATTTGAGTCCCTGGCGGCGTAGTGTGTTACTGATGGTAGCCTTTGTTACTTTGGTCCCAGCTCTCAGCAGGTCATTCACTAGGTCCCCCCGTGTGGTTCTGGGATTTTTGATCACCGTTCTTGTGATCATTTTGACCCCACGGGGTGAGATCTTGCGGGGAGCCCCAGATCGAGGGAGACTATCAGTGGTCTTGTATGCCTTCCATTTCCTAATAATTGCTCCCACAGTTGATTTCTTCACACCAAGCTGCTTACCTATTGCAGATTCAGTCTTCCCAGCCTGGTGCAGGTCTACAATTTTGTTTCTGGTGTCCTTTGACAGCTCTTTGCTCTTGGCCATAGTGGAGTTTGGAGTGTGACTGTTTGAAGTGTTGGACAGGTGTCTTTTATATAGATAAAGAGTTCAAACAGGTGTCATTAATACAGGTAACGAGTGGAGGACAGAGGAGCCTCTTACAGAAGAAGTTACAGGTCTGTGAGAGCAAGAAATCTTGCTTGTTTGTTTTTGACCAAATACTTATTTTCCACCATAATTTGCAAATAAATTCTTTAAAAATCAGACAATGTCATTTTCTGGATTTTTTTTCCTCATTTTGTCTCTCATAGTTGAGGTATACCTATGATGAAAATTACAGGCCTCTCTCATCTTTTTAAGTGGGAGAACTTGCACAATTGGTGGCTGACTAAATACTTTTTTGCCCGACTGTACGTCACCCTACAGCGGTGATGGCTAACCTTGACACTCCAGATGTCGTTGAACTACACATCCCTACATCTGTTTTAGCATGGACAAATAGCAAAACTGATGCAGGGCATGCTGGGATGTGTAGTTCAAAAACATCTTGTGTCAAGGTTAGCCATCACTGTCCTACAGCAATACGTAACATGTACCCTGCCCTGCACAGGGGAGACAGAAGTAATGCTGTACACTCATATGGTGGACATTAGGGTACAGAAAGGATGAGACATGTAATATGTATATATCGATGTGTGTATGTTCCCTATAGACTGAAATTTTGAGGCAATCTTCAGATTAGCCCAGTGGGTGATCCTGTGAAGTTTGGTAGCAATCGGATCAACAGAATTTTTTTTGGGGGGGGGAGGGGGTGTTTGGCAATTAATTGATCGCGCCACAAATGAGATTTCGTTCCCACCAAACTTCTGTCAAATGCAACTGAATATTGAAGCCGTTGTCGACAACGTATTCCCAAATCCAACTACAAAAATCCGGATTGGCCGTGCGAACGTGCAATTTTGTCACCAAAAAATTATGATGTCAACAAGCTCAATGAGCAAATTCAATTGAAACTGCCAGCAAAACAAATCGATCGACACAGTAATGGACGAAGAACAAGCCGTCAATTATCAGATTGAATTTTTGAATTCATTGGAACCCCCATAACCGGAATGCCACCACACGTATCAACATTGAAGGTTGGATCACCGGTGATGCTTATTCGCAACTTAAACGCACCAAAGTTGTGCAACGGAACCAGATTGACCATCAGCACTGTACCTATAGATAACCTTGTCACATGACCGCCCCCATCCATCCACCAGACGTCATCTGGCTATAGATAATTAGTGCTTCCCGTGCGAAGCCAGGGCGGGTCGCTAGTCACTGATAATAATGCTGTACTGTTATACCGCCACCTGCTGGTAGCAGCGAGGGATAGGTCATATAGCAGAGCTGGTGTTCTGGAGAATTGCCACCTTCTAGGCCCCACCTGTAGCGCATGTTCTACCTTTAGGATGCACCAGAGTACATTTTCCTGCAGATAGAGCTGCTCCCATTGGGGGGTGGCAGGGTCCGCCATGGTCCCACTGCACGATGTGCTCTAGGACCACTATCTGGACACACTGATATAACACGGAGACATTTGCATAGTGAATTAGGGCCACAGATGGCAATGTAGAGTAGATGCACAGTATCTGTCCTCAGGCAGCAGCCATGTTGTAGCCTGTAACATAGGCTACAGCCCAAGCAATAGCTGCCATTGCTTACCGTGAGAAGAATATAACCAGATAGATGGATTGGCTTCAGCTATATAGGAGAGCACAGAATGTACACATAGGGTAAGGTGTTACATATATATATGAGTGTAAGCTCAGCAGCCCACAGGAGAGGGTGAAGAGGATGCCCAGATGTCACCCAGCCACATAGAGAACCCATCTCTTGTCCTAGAACAGGCATGTCCAACGTTGGCCCTCCAGATGTTGTGAAACTACACATCCCAGCATGCTTTGCAATAGTTTTAGCATTCTCTTATAGCAAAACTGTGGCAAAGCATGCTGGGATGTGTAGTTTCACAACATCTGGAGAGCCAACGTTGGACATGCCTGTCCTAAAACATTCATGTCCAAACTGTGGACCTCCAGCTGTTGTGAAACTACACATCCCAGCCTGCCTTGCCATAGTTTCAGCATTCCCTAACAGCAAAACTGTGGCAAGGCATGATGGGACTTGTAGTTCCACAACAGCTGGATGGCCATCGTTTGGACATGCCTGCCCTAGCGGAACCTGAACAGTGGCATAATTCTCTGGTAGACCCATATAAAGCTGGAATCTTGTCATCTCTCCTGTAAGGACAGGACAATCTATAGAACGCTAATGGTATGTTTTCCCCTTTCATCCTTAAGGCCATCAACAGCGCAGAAGACAGACGCACCCTACAGAGATTCCATCTGACGCATCATCATCATCTGTAGAACCAACATGATAGAATGGAGACCGGGTCCAGTTCTCTTCCGGAACCAGGATCACACAGAAGTGCTCATGCACAGAAACTGGCGGCGGCTGCGTATTGCTGGTGGCAGCGCCATAGAGAACATCGCATTAAACATTGACATTTATTTGCTTTTCACATTTCATTTTGTACAAAAAATAAATGAAGAGGATAATATATATATTCATATAATGTCCAATCAATTAAAATATTGCATTTCTGTACAGACCAAACATGTATCTGCGGGTCAGTTAGGGATACTTTGGAGAATTAAGGCACAGGAAACAACCAATCAGCTTCTACCTCCAGCTAGGGTGTGATTGGCTGCTGGACATTATTGTCCAGAGACAGATTCCCACAAGTATCAGCTCAGCACATAGAGGGGATCCAGCCGAGCAGGGGCTGATCTCCTCTCCTGTAATGATCACATAACACAGAATGTAATACCAATGTGTACTGGGGGGGGGGGTAACCGATACAGGCCACTCCGGTCTGCGGCCCAGATCTGCAATACCAGATGCAGTTCCGGTGGGAAGTACAAGAATAGCGTCAGGGCACATGTAGCTTCAGTATTACAGGAGGACAAAAATGGCGCACACAGGATTCCGTTACCAAGTCACAGAGGGGTCACCAACCACTGCGCCCAGTGATGTCACTCCGCAGATGGCTGGGGATCCTCCGGTTTCCTGTTCGTATTGTTGGTCTTGGTACTTGTATATTTTGCTTTGATGGCGGCTTCCCAATTCTTCTTATCCATCGTGTATAAGCGCATTGCGGCCTGTGCGTCCTGGATCTGCAAGAGACGTACACAGGAATATTTATGCATAGAGTATATATCAGACTCCCCCCATCAGCTGTTCCCTTATAGCAGGCATGTCCAAACTGTGGCCTTCTAACTGTTGTGAAACTACGCATCCCAGCATGCCTCGCCATAGTTGTAGAATTTCATAATAGCAAAACTGTAGCAAGGCATGATGGGACTTGTAGTTTTACAGCAGCTGGAAGGCCATTATTTGGGCATGTCTGCCTTGTAGGGTATAATTGTTGGGACAGTAAGGATGTGGACCCTTACTCCAGCACTAATGGCTGCCAAGCACATCCAGCGCTAGCCTGAGGCACTGTAATACACGGGCCTAGCCGTAACCACACATACACATCACTACTCCGTGGGGCCTATTGCCCTGACGCCACAGGCAGCATGTACCATAATGTACCAGAGGGGGCGCTGTACTCACCGAGCAATGCTCGCCTGTCTGCACCTTCACATTCAGGATCTGCTCACACAGCAGCTTCAGTGATGGCCGCCCGCTCTGTAGGAGGAGAAAGCAGGACTGAGCACAGAATAAGCTTTGGTATAACATCAGCCACATCCGACCATATTGACGAAACAGGCGCAGAAAGGACAAATAAGCAGATGCTGCAGAGCCTGGCAGTAGCCAGGACGGCACGAGACTGGCGCAGAACCGCCAGGACAGAAACAAGTGGTTTTGAGCCCTCACACACCTTATTGTACAATACGTTAGCGAGCGCTAGGGACCACGCGCTATTGTGTCTATATGGCGTCTGTCAGCATGTAGCGGGGAGAGTTGTGCAGCTCATGGACCTTTGGGCTCAGCGTGGAATAGAAGTTATATTACTTTTATTATAAAACCGAAATCAGGCAGATATATTACGCAGCCCCCTCCCCATAAAAATCCCGATGCTATGTAATCTAAATATATACGATTTTTTTTAGCACTACTGGATGAATTATACCTGGTAAAAAATGAAGACACAAATGCAAACTGCATATAATCTTCTCAAACAAATACTGCCACCTCCTGGCTGGTGAAGATAGTGCACTCACAGCCATATACATGTATTTATTAACAGTGTCTTATATAGCGCACACATATTCCGCAGCGCTGTACAGAAATTGCAAAACATTCACATCAGTCCCTGCCCCAGTGGAGCTTACAATCTTTATTCCCTACCACATGTACATGCGCACACAGACATTCTAGGGATAATTTTGGTGGGAGTTAATTAAACTACCAGTATAATTTTTGGATTGTGAGAGGAAACCGGAGTACCCGGAGAAAACCCACGCAAGCACAGGGAGAATATACAAACTCCGCACAGTTAGGGCCATGGTGGGAATAGAACCCATGACCTCAGCGCTGTGAGGCAGTAATGTAACCATTACACCACCCGTACGTCCCCGTATATATAACACATGGTGGGAATAGAACCCATGACCTCAGCGCTGAGGCAGTAATGCTAACCATTACACCGTCCGTACTGCCCCTTATATATAACACATGGTGGGAATTGAACCCATGACCTCAGCGTTGTGAGGCAGCAATGTAACCATTACACCATCCGTACTGCCCCACATGCCCCTACATGTAACATTCAGCAATGTGTTTGTAGAGTAGTAGTTATACAAATGTCTTATGGGGCCTACACACGTAACGATAGCTGAGCGTTCGGATAGCTGAGCGTTCTGAGCAATGCTATATCGCTCCCTTTACTCAGCATGATAGCCCAGCATACAGCGATGTGTGTTGAGCGATCTTTCAGGGCCACTGCTCTCACCCGAGAACACTGGCCCTGATCAATTAATAACACCAGCATGCTGGTTATTGATCGCTGGGCGATAGCGACGCTCTGGGCCGTGGATCACTATCGCTATGGCCCCTACACACGGAGCGATGTAGGGGCATTTTCGAAGCGATCAGATCGCCCCATTAAATACAAATCTAGACACACACACCCCATCTCATATATTTGGCTACATCTGTCACTCAAAATGTGTGAGTGTGTCTATAACGCTGGGTGGAGCCTCTGACTCCGCCCACACACACTCACAGTGACAGAGAACCAGCCCAGTGAGCCCACAGTGTCAGACACCCTCTGCCTCCCCATGCTGCCCGGCAAAGACACTGCCACTCCACAGCCACCAGGTGAGTGCCCTCCTCCCCCCCCCCCCCACGCCAGTCGCAGCACCCACGACCCCTCCCGCGATTCGCGGCACCACCGCACCCCAATACCACCCCCCATTCGCGGCGCCCCCTCACGCGATTTGCGGTTCCCCCCGCGACCCACCCTCCCACAATTCGCGGCACCCCATGCCCCCGCAACCCCCCCTCACGCAATTCGCAACACACACACAACCCCCTCCCAGCGGCCCCATCCTCCCACGATTTACGGCATCCCAACGTGCCCCCCCCTCCCGCAATTCGCGGACCGCCCGTGCCCCCCTCCCGCAATTCACTGACCCCCACAACTCCCCTCCCGCAATTTGCGGACCCCCCCTTCCCGCAATTCACGCCCCCTCCCGCGATTTGCGGACCCCCGCACCCTCCCGCAATTTGCAGACACCCCCCCCCCCCCTGACCCCGTTCCGGCAATTCCAACCCCCAGCGGACTCCCGCATTTCACGTACCCCCCGTGAGAATGGGGGATCCTGTACAAGCAGGTGCCGCACCTAGGTGGGAAATCTGGCCCTTGCTGCCACGCTGCAGGTTCCCCCACTGCCAGAAGTGACCCCACGGTCCTCTGCACCAGCGCCACAACTTTTATCAATGTCTTGCCCACATACCACTATTATACAGCCTCCTGCTCTCATGCACCCTCACTCCCTCCCAGTGGGAGGAGACGCTCACCCCCTGCCAGGAGCTGCATACTGTCCCCCACCCCAGTTCTAGAGATGCCCATCGACCATCAATGATTTCTAATAATCGATGGTTTATGGCCGATGTTGAATACTTTTGCCATCGATGTGGGAGGACCAGATGGTTTCCCTACATCAATGACAAAGGAGAATCAATCAAGTTTCACATTTTTTTATGGTGTCGGGACACAGAGCATAGCTCCGCACCCCACCCCACACACACACACCCAACAGTCCCGCCACCTGAGTTCTGATTGTCCCACGCCCTATTCAGTCAGATATAATGGATGACCATCGATAGCTACAACAATCAATGGTTATCCAAGTAATATTTTACTATTATAGATATTATAGATAGCAGGGTGCAAAATTGACATCAATGCCAACAATCGATGGCATCTGCACCAATGCCCATCCCTACTCTGCAACAGGCAAAAACCTTTAGTAACCCTCATGTGCAACCACACACCTCTATCACTGCCCTGCCTCCTGCCCTGTAATTTCCACCAGTGGGGACCCGCTCACCCTGTGTTGCCCACATGCCCCTATCATGCTTTACCACCCAGCCTCCTGCTCTCATGCACCCTAACTCCCACCCAGTAGGAGGATACACTGACTCAGGGGCACCGTCTTGTACTCCTGTGCTGCCACGCTGGACCCTCACCCACTGGCAGAAGCTGCACAGTGTCCCCCACCCTCCTCTTTAGTCCCCCTTATGCCCACACACCCCTATCACTACCCAGCCTCCTGTTTTCCTGTGTCGTGACCTCCGCCAGTGGGGAGCCGCTGACTCAAAAACACCCTACTATACTATTGCACACACACACGCACATGCACCCACAAATGTCACTGTACCCTCCACACTATCAATGTACATCTTACTCTGTAACTGCTTTTTAATTAAACAAAACAATACACACCCCCTTCCACATCATATGCTCTCTATTTAAAACATTTCACCTAGAACTCAAGTTGCAATACAGGCATCTTTCATACAATTCTAACCATATTTCTCACAATACACACATTTACAAATTAAGGGGGCACAGCCCCTTACGCTGGTGTGAAGAGCGCCCGTAGGGCGCGATGAATCACCTAGTAGTCTATAAAGCTAGAGTCCTGCATATTTCTGTAATAATTCACCTGTATAAGACACTGATCAGGCCCAGCCGTATAACCAGCGAGCAGGCGCTCCCCTGGTGCAGGTTGTACGTACCTTCACCTGTTGTTTGAATGGCTTGTATTTCTGGGTGTCTCTAACGGACTTCTTAGGGTGATCCAAGAGCAGGATCTGAAGAAAGATGGTGCAAAAATATCAAACGCTTAACATGGTTATCAATAAACAATGATGGGAGCACTGTTACATGCAACGTGTTGTTACACAGGCCGCATTCCAATATTACATGTAGCATGTTACACTGTTCCCCATATACAAAGGAAGACTGCACTATTACATGTGACGTGTTGTTGTACTGGCCAAACGCCAATATTACAGGAAACATGTTACAACGGCCGCACCCATATTGCATGTTACACCGTCTACATGTTACGCTGATACAGTGCACCCATCCCCCATACAGAGGCCAGCTCTGAACTATTACATGTATTGTGTTGTTGCACTGGCCACACACCAATATTACATGTAACACCGTCCGAGACAGTGCACCTGTCCCCCATATACAGAGGCCAGCTCTGCACTATTACATGTAGCGTGTTGTCACACACGCCTCATACCAATATTACATCTAACATGTTACACTGTCCCCCATATACAGAGGAAGACTGCAGTATTAAATGTAACATGTTGTTGCACTGGCCACACGCCAATATTACATGTAACGTGTTGTTACACCAGCCGCATACCAATATTACATGTCACGTATTACACCATCCACACGCTACGCTGATACAGTACACCCATCCCTTGTACAAAAATATCAAAAGCTTAACATGGTTATGAATGAACAATGATGGGAGTACTATTACATGCAATGTGTTGTTGCACTGGCCACACGCCAGTATTACAGGTAACACCGTCCGATACAGTGCACATGTACCCCATATACAAAGGCCGGCTGCACGATTACATGTAAAGTGTTGTTGCACTGGCCACACGCTACTATTACAGGTAACATGTTACACTGACCGCACACCAATATTGCATGTAACACCATCCAATACAGTGCACGTCCCTCATATACAGAGGAAGACTGCAGTATTACATGTAACGCGTTGTTGTACTGGCCATACGCCAATATTACAGGTAAGATGTTACACCGGCCGCACACCAATATTACATGTAATAACATCTGGGACAAACGCCCGTTACCTTCAGGTCATTGTGTACGGCGTGTCCGACCAGAATCCGTCCTTTAAGGATGTCGGATACCTCTTTCTGCACAATCTTGAAATCTTCACCTGCAACAAAGACAATGCGCTTAGAATACTGATCCTCATGGGTGGAGCATTATACTTGTGTGGGCTTAGCATTGGCCAGCGAACATGCAAATAACATGCTTTCCCCTCTCAGTGCCCTGCAAATTCTGATTAGCAATCCATGCTATAGTCAGAACATTACTGGCATGTTCAGACTACAGATGGCATTGGTAACGATAAAGTGCCTACATACTAGACCAGGGGTCCTCAAATTATTTTGCTCTGGGACCCCATCAGACAATAAAAATAATTACGGGACCCCAGCAAGTTACTGCAGAAGGTCATCACATCACATGTGTGGTCAGCAGACAGCACATACATGGCAGCATTGTGGGGGGCACAGAGTGATGGGAGGAGTCTAATATACCATAACATCACACGTGTAGTCAGCAGACAGCACATACATGGCAGCATTGTGGAGGCACAGAGTGATGGGAGGAGTCTAATATACCATAACCCATCACATCACACGTGTAGTCAGAAGACAGCACATGCATGGCAGCATTATGGGGGCACAGAGTGATGGGAGGAGTCTGAAGTAACAGACAATTCAACAGATTTTTGAATCATTGACTGAGATTAGAAAAGTCATGAGCCTGATGGTCAGCAACATGGAGCCGCGACCCCATGCTGAGAAGGTCAGGACCCACAGTTTGAGAACCGTTGCACTAGACAATATATCGTTCTCGTGCATCTCTTTAACCACATATCATATAATGTGTACGCACCTTTAAGGCTTGACATGAAAGTTAATTTTGCCACAACAGAGTAGAGCGCTAGCTCCTAGCTCCGGGAGAACACATAGCACATAAACAGGACTGGAACGTGACCAGTCACCAGGCGAGACACATCGGCCCATAATTAACAATCCTTACATCCAAATGATTGTGATTTTACAGCCTTGTGATTACCCCACCCGGACCCTTTACCATTTTTAATGTCCGCCGGTCGAATGCCGCTGACTTCCGTTCTGTAGTCGGTGACTCGTTCCGTGGGCCGGACATATTTATCATATACACACTTCCCAAACCGATTGACGATGGATACCCGAGCCAGTATACTTTCTTCTCCGTCCGCGCCCACTCCCACCATCTCACAGTCCATGGCGACCGTCTTCGTGAGCCTGCAACAGACGCAACGTTACAGCCGAACCCGGAGGTGAAATCTAGTACAGAACGGTAGCTGGCAGCGCCTGGCTCGCACAGAGATAGCACCACTTACCCTTCAAACGCCCTATCCTTCACCAGGACCATTTCCAACGTCTCAGCCTTTCTGTCCGGCAGACCCTGCATCTTGCGGGCAATCTGTCCGGCTTCAGGCCCCAGGGCGGCCTCTATGTCATCTGGATCGACATCATCAAACCAGATGTCTATCCTGAAAGGTAATCATAGGCAGACACAGATTAGGAGCAGCATAGGAAGCGAAGGTTGTTATGGGAGGGCAGTGCGGGCTGCCGTGGGGGAGGGCAGTGCGGGCTGCCGTGGGGGAGGGCAGTGCGGGCTGCCGTGGGGGATGGAAATCCTCCCTTCTTATTACACTACACCCGTAGCTTTAGAATACTGCTCTATCCTATAATACAGGCATAACCAAACTATGGCCCCACAGCTCTTGTGAAACTACAAGTCCCATGATGCCTTGCCACAGTTTTGCCATTAGGGAATGCTAAAACTATAGCAAGGCATGCTGGGATGAGTAGTTTCACAACAGCTGGAGGGCCATAGTTTGGTTATGCCTACTATAATGGATCTAGCCTTCCCGCTCCGATTGCAGTGGCCATGTCTGCTCTCCTGGGCAGGTGAGAGGGGGTCATGGGGAAAGGCTCCACACCGGTATATAGGCTGTATGGGATTACTAAAGGTTTCACAAACTCCCTTATATATCACAGCCAATCAAACTCAGTAATTCCCCGACACCCGTGTGTAAGAAGACACGACGTACTTGGCAGTCTCTGCCTCCGCACTCGCTTTCCTTTTCTGTTCCATGGCAAGTTTTTCATCAGACCGGTTTAATTTCCTCTTCTTCTTCGTCTCTTTCCTCTTGTCTGTGGAACTGGTCTCCTTCACAGAGGTATTCGCCTTCCCATTAGTAGACAGAGCCTCTCCCACAGTGCCATTGGTTTTTGGGACTGTGCTTTTAGTTTTAAGATCCGAGTCCTTCTTGGGGACCCTGTCCTCCTTCTTGGGGACCCTGTCCTCCTTCTTGGGGACCCTGTCCTCCTTCTTGGGGACCCTGTCCTCCTTCTTGGGGACCCTTGTTGATGGAACGTCCAACACAGAACTGCTGGTTTCTGGTTTCAGTAACTAATAAAAACAATGATACATAACAGAATAAGTATAAGACAGGAATCTATATTTGGAGTTTTAAGGGAGCAGCCTCCAGCACATATCAGCTTGGACTACATACATATATATGCTGACTAAGTGATTCTTGTACTATCACCTACAACCGGACCAGCCCCTATATCCTTACCAATGTTTGGCTGAATTCACAAATTTAACCCTACACATTCCATCCCATATCTGGTCTCAGACATGTTTACGGTTATTAAGGCTACAGACTTGTGGATCTGGGTTTAGCTTACAGTCTTCATTCTAGCACCCTGCTCCTTGAAAAATCCTTGCAGTTCCTCCTTTCTGCCTGGATTGTCGCTCACTGCTGTGGTGTTTCTAGAACAGTCTGATTTGATTCAACATTGAGATACAAATCAGACTTGAAGTACCCCAGCAGACGGCGACACCCCAGGCAGAAAGGAGGAACTGCAAGGATTTTTCAAGGAGCAGGGTGCTAGAATGAACACTAGCTTACACGTCTGCCCGCAGAGAGTTGGGTTATGTTATTAGGAGATGGCAGATACAGGGACTCAGTCTGCATTTATACGGAGTGACTGACCCACCGCTAGGTAGACAATACGTACCACCTGTAAAGCCTTCCAGTTAGAGGAGAAGTCCTGGGGTGCTTTGGGGGGAAGTGGCAGCAATGGCTTCTTAGTCCTCACTTCCTTTGTGGCTATTTTAGGATGGTTTTTCCAGAATTTCTTCTTCTTCTGGTTTTTTGACGTTTTCCTGACACCTTTTTCCTCTTTCACCCCTGAGGAGGCTTTGTTCTTCGTTACTGCAATCTTCACCATGGCCGTGCCCTCATTAGTGAATAGTGGGGGAATATTGATGTCTGCGAAAGGAATCACAGGATGAGTGGGGTGCAACGTTACCCTACAGACAGATCACTCGGAGCACAAAATGATCACTAACATTCACCCAAAGCCAAGTATATAACATCTGTAACATGTATGAGTGTCTCCATGCAGAATACACAACACAATCAGATTACTCCTGCACTGTGCTCGGCATACAGAGGGCAGAAGAGAAACGTGATCAACAAGCTGTCATTGGGCGTTCTGGAAGCACCAACCATATGGGATCATTCTCCAATCAGCAATCTACATGGGGCAAATGTCAGCAGTCACTGACTGCTGAATATGTGTGTGCTACATAAAAACTGGTAATAATATTCTCTGTACAGCGCTACAAAATATGTGTGCGCTATATAATAACTGGTAATAATATTCTCTGTAAAGCGCTGTGGAATATGTGTGCGCTATATAATAACTGGTGATAATATTCTCTGTACAGCACTACAAAATATGTGTGCGCTATATAATAACTGGTAATAATATTCTCTGTAAAGCGCTGTGGAATATGTGTGCGCTATATAATAACTGGTAATAATATTCTCTGTACAGCGCTGCTGAATATGTGTGCGCTATATAATAACTGGTGATAATATTCTCTGTACAGCGCTGCGGAATATGTGTGCACTATATAATAACTGGTAATAATATTCTATGTACAGCACTGCGGAATATGTGTGCGCTATATAAATAACTGGTGATAATATTCTATGTACAGCGCTGCGGAATATGTGTGCGCTATATAAATAACTGGTGATAATATTCTATGTACAGCGCTGCGGAATATGTGTGCGCTATATAAATAACTGGTGATAATATTCTATGTACAGCGCTGCGGAATATGTGTGCGCTATATAAATAACTGGTGATAATATTCTATGTACAGCGCTGCGGAATATGTGTGCGCTATATAAATAACTGGTAATAATATTCTCTGTACAGCGCTGCGGAATATGTGTGCGCTATATAAATAACTGGTAATAATATTCTCTGTACAGCGCTGTGGAATATGTGTGCGCTATATAATAACTGGTGATAATATTCTCTGTACAGCGCTGCGGAATATGTGTGCACTATATAATAACTGGTAATAATATTCTCTGTACAGCGCTGCGGAATATGTGTGCGCTATATAAGTAACTGGTAATAATATTCTCTGTACAGCGCTGCGGAATATGTGTGCACTATATAATAACTGGTAATAATATTCTATGTACAGCACTGCGGAATATGTGTGCGCTATATAAATAACTGGTGATAATATTCTATGTACAGCGCTGCGGAATATGTGTGCGCTATATAAATAACTGGTGATAATATTCTATGTACAGCGCTGCGGAATATGTGTGCGCTATATAAATAACTGGTGATAATATTCTATGTACAGCGCTGCGGAATAGGTGTGCGCTATATAAATAACTGGTAATAATATTCTCTGTACAGCGCTGCGGAATATGTGTGCGCTATATAAATAACTGGTAATAATATTCTCTGTACAGCGCTGCAGAATATGTGTGCGCTATATAATAACTTGTAATAATACTCTCTGTACAGCGCTGCGGAATATGTGTGCGCTATATAATAACTGGTAATAATATTCTCTGTACAGCGCTGCGGAATATGTGTGCGCTATATAAGTAACTGGTAATAATATTCTCTGTACAGCGCTGTGGAATATGTGAGCGCTATATAAATAACTGGTAATAATATTCCCTGTACCGCGCTGCGGAATATGTGTGCGCTATATAAGTAACTGGTAATAATATTCTCTGTACAGCGCTGTGGAATATGTGATCGCTATATAAATAACTGGTAATAATATTCCCTGTACCGCGCTGCGGAATATGTGTGCGCTATATAATAACTGGTAATAATATTCTCTGTACAGCGCTGCGGAATATGTGTGCACTATATAAATAACTGGTAATAATATTCCCTGTACAGTGGTGCGGAATATGTGTGCGCTATATAAATACCTGGTAATAATAATACGCTGTCTCCGCACTACATACATGTACCGTAGCTACTCACATGTAACATACTAGTTGCCCATGCCTCACGCTTCCTCCCAGAGCCCCAGCCAAACACGAAACATGCTGCCACCGGAAGCCGCCGCAGAATCCGCTCCGTACGGAAACTCTGCGCCTTCTCTATGGTTCCTGTGCAGTAACCGGAGCGCATGCGCGGCGGAGTCTTAGCGCTCCACCTGCTGGTCACTCACCGCGGTGACTGCACCGACACAGAGGGAGAGATGGGTAAGCTGCGAATTGTCGTGCCTCAAATGGGGCTATGTACTTTGCGGCTGTATGTACCCCCATTCTTAATACTCACTCACACTAGCTCATATACTAACATTTACTCACATTAAATCATACTAACATTCACTCACACTAACTCATATACTAACATTCACTACACTACCTCATATACCAACATTCTCTCGCACTAACTCATATACCAACATTCACTCGCACTAACTCATATACTAACATTCACTCACACTGCCTCATAATCTAACATTTACTCACACTAACTCATATACTAACATTCACTCACACTACCTCATATACCAACATTCACTCACACTAACTCATATACTAACATTTACCCACACTAACTTGTATACTAACATTCATTCACACTAACTTATGTACAGTACTAACATACACTCATATGCAAAAGGCCCATACACACTAGGTGACTTTGAGCCGAAAGCCGCTCAGTTTATTGGTTTGAGCGGCTTTCAGCTGGAAAGTCCGCCTAGTGTGTACGGGGCAGTGGTGAGCGGTGATGCGTGCTCCTCATTGTCACTGTCTGCCGCTCATCTGCTGGTATTACAGACGGGGTGGATGACATAGCATCCTCTATGGAATGTCATCCAGATGTCCACCCCTAGGAAAATCGCTAAAACAGGCGAAAAACGCATATACACTTATCCAAGGGATCCCGGTGACTGGGCCGCATACAATCTAATGCGGTCCTTTAGCAAACGATGTATCATAAGTGCTGCCTATCTCCACCTGTCACTGCGTCACTCACCTATCTCCTGCACCCATCTATATCCTCCTGTCACTGTCTCCCTCACCTATCTCCTGCCCCCACCTTTATCCTCCCGTCACTGCCTCCCTCACCTATCTCCTTCCCCCAACTATCTCCTCCTGTCACTGCCTCCCTCACCTATCTCCTGCCCCCACCTATCTCCTCCTGTCACTGCCTCCCTCACCTATCTCCTGCCCACACCTATCTCCTCCTGTCACTGCCTCCCTCACCTATCTCCTGCCCCCAACTATCTCCTCCTGTCACTTCGTCCCTCACCTATCTCCTGCCCCCAACTATCTCCTCCTGTCACTTCGTCCCTCACCTATCTCCTGCCCCAACCTATATCCTCCCGTCACTGCCTCCCTTACCTATCTCCTACTGTCATTTACTTCCTCATCTATCTACTACCCCTACCTATCCCCTCCTGTCACGGCCTCCCTCACCTAACTCCTGCCCCCACGCTGTCTCCTCCCATCACTGCTTCCCTCACCTATCTCCAGCCCTCACCTGTCTCCTCCTGTCTCTGCCTCCCACACCTACAGTATCTCCAGCCCTCACCTATCTCCTCCTGTCTCTGCCTTCCTCACCTACAGTATCTCCTGCCCCCACCTATCTCCTCTCGTCACTGCCTCCCTCGCCTGTCTCCTGCCCCCACCTATCTCCTCCCGTCACTGCCTCCCTCACCTATCTCGTCCTGTCACTGCCTCCCTCACCTATCTCCTGCCTCCCTCACCTATCTCCTCCTGTCACTACGTCTCTCGCCTATCTCCTGCCCCCACCTATCTCCTCCCGTCACTGCCTCCCTCGCCTATCTCCTGCCCCCATCTATCTCCTCCCGTCACTGCCTCCCTCGCCTATCTCCTGCCCCCATCTATCTCCTCCCGTCACTGCCTCCCTCACCTATCTCCTGCCCCCAACTATCTCCTCCCGTCACTGCCTCCCTCACCTATCTCGTCCTGTCACTGCCTCCCTCACCTATCTCCTGCCTTCCTCACCTATCTCCTCCTGTCACTACGTCTCTCGCCTATCTCCTGCCCCCACCTATCTCCTCCTGTCACTGCCTCCCTCACCTAACTCCTTCCCCCACCTATCTGCTCCTGTCACTGCCTCCCTCACCTAACTCCTTCCCCCACCTATCTCCTCCTGTCACTGCCTCCCTCACCTATCTCCTGCCCCCACCTATCTCCTTCTGTCACTGACTCCCTCACCTATCTCCTGCCCCCGCTTTCTGATTCCCTTACCTCCTTCAAGCGCTCCCTCAAAACCCACTTTTTTCGACTAGCCTATCCCTCCTCCTAACCTCTTTTGCTCCTCCTATCCTGCCTCCGTTCCCCTCCGTTCCTACTTATCCTATTGTTTTTCGTTCGACCACCCACCTATTTTTAGTATGTTAACTCTTATGAGTAGGGTCCTCCTGCCTCACGTACTCACCCTACCTCTTTACCTCACCTGTCCTCCTGTCCTGTTCTTCCCTTCCTCTACTTCATCTTCAGTCTCCTCGACAATTTTGACACCTACTTCTGAACTGATGCTGATTTTATTTCTACCAGCTTTACCCCTATTTATACTGTATTTTTCAACACACCCTGTACGTTACCCTGTCATTTGTTTTTTGTTTGCTATGTACGGCGCTGCGGACACTTTGCGGCGCCTTATAAATAAACGTACTACTACTACCTATCTCCTCCTGTCACTGACTCCCTCACCTATATACTGCCCCCACCTATCTCCTCCTGTCACTGACTCCCTCACCTATCTCCTGCCCCCACGCTGTCTCCTCCCATCACTGCCTCCCTCACCTATCTCCTGCCCTCACCTATCTCCTCCTGTCACTGCCTCCCTCACCTATCTCCTGCCCCCAACTATCTTCTCCTGTCACTGCGTCCCTCACCTATCTCCTGCCCCAACCTATATCCTCCCGTCACTGCCTCCCTTACCTATCTCCTGCCCCCAACTATCTCCTACTGTCACTGACTCCCTCACCTATCTCCTGCCCCCACCTATCTCCTCCTGTCACTGCCTCCCTCACCTATCTCCTGCCCCAACCTATATCCTCCCGTCACTGCCTCCCTTACCTATCTCCTGCCCCCAACTATCTCCTACTGTCACTGACTCCCTCACCTATCTCCTGCCCCCACCTATCTCCTCCTGTCACTGCCTCCCTCACCTATCTCCTGCCCCCACCTATCTCCTTCTGTCACTGACTCCCTCACCTATCTCCTGCCCCCACCTATCTCCTTCTGTCACTGACTCCCTCACCTAACTCCTTCCCCCACCTATCTCCTTCTGTCACTGCCTCCCTCACCTATCTCCTGCCCCCACCTATCTCCTTCTGTCACTGCCTCCCTCACCTAACTCCTTCCCCCACCTATCTCCTTCTGTCACTGCCTCCATCACATATCTCCTGCCCCCACCTATCTCCTGCTGTCACTGCCTCCCTCACCTATCTCCTGCCCCCATCTATCTCCTCCTGTCACTGTTAATAATAATAATAAGTGGATCATTATGTTGTCATTGTCCTTTATATTTATTCCCAGAATTCAGGACATATCCGGAGTCCTGGGTGTATCCAACATAAAGCCCAGTGTATATGCAGCACCAACACGTGTATCCAACACCAGAATGTATCCGCCATCACAGGAGGTTCCAGCATCCAGTTGCCGCTCATACATGGAGTAGCCAAGAACAGCATAAGCAGAATGAGTCAGTCTCCCGGGGACTATGTAAGTAATGTGTATCTCCTTATACTGCCATTGCCTTGTCTACCTGATATAGGGGCTGTCATTATATCCCCTCTAACCCTCCCCCCAGTGCCTAACCTTCCCCTCCTGCAGCCTAACCCTAACCTCCCCCTCCTGCAGCCTAACCCTAACCTCCCCCTCCTGCAGCCTAACCCTAACCTCCCCCTCCTGCAGCCTAACCCTAACTTCCCCTCCCACAGCCTAACCCTAACCTCCCCCTCCCTGCAGCCTAACCCTAACCACCCCTCCCACAGCCTAACCCTAACCTCCCCTCCCCGCAGCCTAACCCTAACCTCTTGTCCCTGCAGCCTAACCCTAACCACCCCTCCTGCAACCTAACCCTAACCACCCCCTCCTGCAGCCTAACCCTAACCTCCCCTCCCACAGCCTAACCCTTTCCTCCCCCTTCCACAGCCTAACCCTAACCTCCCCCTCCTGCAGCCTAACCCTAACCTCCCCTCCCCGCAGCCTAACCCTAACCTCCCCTCCTGCAGCCTAACCCTAACCACCCCTCCCACAGCCTAACCCTAACCTCCCCTCCGCAGCCTAACCCTAACCTCCCCCTCCTGCAGCCTAACCATAATCTTCCCCTCCCCCCATTGCCTAACCCTAACCTCCCCCTCCTGCAGCCTAACCCTAACCCCCCCTCCTGCAGCCTAACCCTAACCTCCCCCTCCCACAGCCTAACCCTAACCCTCCCTGCAGCCTAACCCTAACCTCCCCTCACCACAGTCTAACCCTAACTTCCCCCTCCTGCAACCTAACCATAATCGTCCCCTCCCCCCCATTGCCTAACCCTAACTTCCCCCTCCTACAGCCTAACCCTAACCTCTTGTCCCTGCAGCCTAACCCTAACCACCCCTCCTGCAACCTAACCCTAACCACCCCCTCCTGCAGCCTAACCCTTTCCTCCCCCTTCCACAGCCTAACCCTAACCTCCCCCTCCTGCAGCCTAACCCTAACCTCCCCACCCCACAGCCTAACCCTAACCTCCCCTCCTGCAGCCTAACCCTAACCACCCCTCCCACAGCCTAACCCTAACCTCCCCTCCGCAGCCTAACCCTAACCTCCCCCTCCTGCAGCCTAACCATAATCTTCCCCTCCCCCCATTGCCTAACCCTAACCTCCCCCTCCTGCAGCCTAACCCTAACCCCCCCTCCTGCAGCCTAACCCTAACCTCCCCCTCCCACAGCCTAACCCTAACCCTCCCTGCAGCCTAACCCTAACCTCCCCTCACCACAGTCTAACCCTAACTTCCCCCTCCTGCAACCTAACCATAATCGTCCCCTCCCCCCCATTGCCTAACCCTAACTTCCCCCTCCTACAGCCTAACCCTAACCTCTCGTCCCTGCAGCCTAACCCTAACCTCCCACTTCTGCAGCCTAACCGTAACCTCCCCCTCACAGCCTAACCCTAACCTCCCCCTCCCCCATTGCCTAACCCTAACTTCCCCCTCCTGCAGCCTAACCATAACCCACCATCCTGCAGCCTAACCCTAACCTCCCCTCTGCAGCCTAACCATAACCCACCATCCTGCAGCCTAATCCTAACCTCCCCCCTCCTGCAGCCTAATCCTAATCTCTGCTCCTGCAGCCTAACCCTAATCTCCCCTCCTGCAGCCTAGCCATAATCTTCCCCTCCCCCCATTGCCTAACCCTAACTTCCCCCCTTCTGCAGCCTAACCCTAACCTCCCTTCCCTGGAGCCTAACTCTAACCTCCCCTCCTGCAGCCTAACCATAACCTCCCCTCCCATCAGCCTAACCCTAATCTCTCCTCCCACGACCTAACCCCAACCTTCCCATCCCGCAGCCTAACCCTAACCTCCCCTCCTGCAGCCTAACCCTAACCTCCCCTCCCACGACCTAACCCTAACCTCCCCTCCCTGCAGCCTAACCCTAACCTCTCCTCCTGCAGCCTAACCCTAACCTCCCCTCCCTGCAGCCTAACCCTAACTTCCCCCTCCTGCAGCCTAACCCTAACCTCCCCTCTCACAGCCTAACCTCCCCTCCCCGCAGCCTAACCTCTCCCTCCTGCAGCCTAACCCTAACCTCCCCTCCTGCAGCCTAACTCTAACCTCTCCTCCTGCAGCCTAACCCTAACCTCTCCTCCTGCAGCCTAACACTAACCTTCCCCTCCTGCAGCTTTACCTGGTGTGGACCGATACGATCCGATGCGCGGCCCCGCGGGCCGGTCGTTATTCAGATCCTACCTGTATTGGATCAGACCCACTCACGGTGCACATCGTGAGCGGGCGTGCCCCCCACGTCATCGTGAGCGGGTCGGAAGGAACACTGCCGACCCGCTCACATCGTGCATCGTGATCGGGTCGTCCTGGTGTGTACCCCACATAACCCTAACCTTCCCTCCCCACAGCCTAACCCTAACCTACCCCTCCCCACAGCCTAACCCTAACCTACCCCTCCCCACAGCCTAACCCTAAACAATGTGACTCATGCGACTTTTTAAAAAGCTAACTAACAAACGCAGGTGCTAAGATGTGAGATCTGGGCAGCATTCCATAATGCCGGCACAGACCATAATGCCGACATCGGCCTCTGCCGCCAGCTCTCTGTGCACATATGAATGGTCTTTTGCTGAAACACACAGACAGGAGCGAATGGAAGTGCTGAGATTATACACAGTGTTCCTTATTGTGGAGAAAATGAAACAAATGACATTGTAACTGCAGCAACAATCCGATTCCTTCCCGGTCTTAATGTATTTACTGCACAATTGTTGCAATTTCCCTGAAGTACTTTATGTCCCATGAAATTGTCCTGTCATTTTGTGAAAGTGGATTGTAGAAACAATGTTATTTCATTCTGTGCTGCTCCGGCGGCGGCGGCCTGCTGAGTCCGCACGGACTGTGTAGTGCAGGCGGCCTGGTGCTGGGCTGGTGGGAAACGCTCATGTACGGCAGGCACTGTAATAAATGTGTACATTGGGGCTAATTCAGCATAGATCGCTATTCCGATTATTGGCAAAACAAGCGATTACCGAATGACGCATGCGCGGGCACTAATAGAGAAAAAATATCTGTACGCATAGGTGTCGCAGAGTAGTCGCAGTTTGATTGACAGGAAGCCGGCGTTTAGGTGGCGGAAACATGGCATTTTCTGTGTGTGAGTGTGCTGACACAGGCATGCCCAGGCGTGTCCCGGGGGGGGGGGGGGGGTCTCTGAGATCAGCAACAACCACTTCCAGCCTCATACTTAGTAGTTTACTGGAAGCCCCAGATTGGCGCAGATGGAACAAAAACGATGGTACTTATGTAGTAACTGGGCTGCCGATTTTGAAATCGGGTCCATCGCATCGCATCGCACCCGACCATATCGCATGCGATGCGATGCGATGCGATGCGATGCGATGCGATGGACCCGATTTTTCCATAGGATTCAATGTTAAAATGGACTCTGTCCATTTTAACATAGAATTCAATGGGAAAAGGGGTCCTTTTCATACCCCTACTATCCAAGTGGGCATGGAGTTGGATATAAACCTGTGGCGAGCGTAGCGAGCCACCGAGCCCGAAGCGTGGCGAGCGTAGCGAGCCCCGCGAGGGGACACAGAATACCGTCCCCTCGCGGGGCTCGCTTCGCTCGCCACGCTTCGGGCTCGGTGGCTCGCTACGCTCGCCACAGGTTTATATCCAACTCCATGCCCACTTGGATAGTAGGGGTATGAAAGGGACCCCTTTTTCCCATTGAATTCCATGTTAAAATGGACTCAGTCCATTTTAACATTGAATCCTATGGAAAAATCGGGTCATCGCATCGCATCGCATCGCATGGTCGTATGCGATGCGATGCGATATCGCATCGCATCGCATCTGATTGTATGCCTTAACTTAAGGCATACAATCAAAATATCGGCAGCCCAGATACTACATAAGTACCAAAACGATTTGATGATTCCGTTTTTGCAAACGGGTTTGTAAATACATCGATATTTGTGATGCAAGGGACGTATTTCCTTTCTGTCTGGGCATCGGGTTTGTGCTCGCAGTCCATTGCGCATTCTCTGTTTAGCGACCTATGCTTAATTAGGCCGAATATCCAGTCGCACGCAGAGCATTGCGCATATTGTGCTTCTTATTTGCATCATTGTTTACTATTCAGTCCATCGACACATAGCACAAAGTTGTGTCATCATTCTGAGCAGTGCCGACATGAGGGTGCTCTGCTGCCGCACAATTCCACTTCTTCAGTCATAAGTGATGATGCCATCAACACCCGCACGGATCTGCTCAGCCTGCATGTGCGTACACTTGGTCCCGGGACACCCAAAGTGCGACGTCTCACACACACACACACACACACACACACAATAAACAATCTTCGGCTGGTAATTCTGTGAGGAGATCTGGAAAACATTTCCTGCTAGGGTTAGAGTGCCCTGAACGCTACATTTGGGAAGCACTGACCTGTGATACCATATACTGCAGTGTGATTCCGTATGCATCTAAGGACCTTATTCTGGTTCACACGCAGTGCTGCGAAGTTCGCAGTGTGATTTTAATCCACCTCTCTTGCTCGACGAATTCGCCCACATGGCTGCAAAATGGATGTTTTGCATAAACATTCATTTGCAGCCTTGTGTGGGTGGACCATCGATTCGACCATCGAATTATTTGGAGCGCACACACAAAACTAAGACACTCTCAGGTCTCTTACTTTAGTTTGTGTGACCTGTACGAGGATCCGTGATGTCAGCTGCCCCCCGGCAGCCGCATCACTGCCTCATTTCCATGGGAACGCCCATGAAACAGCCGTGTCCACCCGCTGCCACCCCACTGGTGGGTGCGAATGGGATGGCAAACTGGCAGGTTGCCATGCCTGTTCACACCCGGCGTCTGCACATGCTCAGAAATGCGCAGACGCCAAACATCGGTCCCCCATGCGAACAAGCAGAGGACCTAACGGACCTGAATAAAGTGTAAGCTTTCTGCGCAAGGCTTGCTCCCCTGCGGTTTGATGTCATTGGTAGTGATTGTCCCCTCAGTGTATACCACTGTGTAATACTGCTTTCACATTGCAGAAATGGCTAATGACACGGTATTCTAAAATGGGACTTTAAAACGGGTCTGAGCCTTGAGACCTTTCACATTGCAGGTGAAAACCGTTTTAAAAATCATTTAATACCATTCAAAATTCAACCCGTTTAACCCCCAAGGGACACGTTCAAGCCATTGAAATAGAGCCACACTGCCTAAAAAGCGGCTTTAAAACGTGTAGGACTCTATTAACCGTGTTGAAATACCGGTTATCTTTAACCGGTAAATCAACTTTGGCACTTTCACATTGCAGCCTTAAACGTTTTAAAATGGAAAAAAACGGCAATATACCGGTTTAAAAGTGCAATGTGAAAGGGGTATCATACTCCTCTACACTGGTTATACCACCGGTCTCTTCCCGAATACTATTAGCCGGTATTTACAATTAAAAACATAAACAAAAACATCAATCGGCAAATAGACTGGGAGAGCAGAAGTGTTCTGCAAGTGGTGAGTAGAGATTAGACTGGCTGCAACTTTATTCCTCCACAGCTGCACAGGCGCTTCCAGCAGGGCTGCACGCCAGCTACAGGGAGGAGACTCACATTAACCCTGTGCTGGCAGCAGCCCTGCAAGCCCACGTCAACCAATAATAGACACAGCCAAATCCCCTTTTAGGTTTGGCTAAGCAGTGTCTCCCTCGTGGTCCCATCTCTCAGCAGGTATGTGACCCCCTGGCTGAGGACAGGCAGATCATTAATGTGAGGCTGCACTCCTCTGACAGGGACCTTCGCCTCCTGGGGATAATTTGGGGAGGAAAAGTGAGAGACAGAAACGTTTTACAGGACAGAGGCAGAAACGTTTTACAGGAGACAGGCAGAGGCTGCGGGGCTGCATGTTAGATCAGACCCAGTGTGTACTTTCTGCCCCGCGCAGCTAGTAGTGTGATTGGTGCTGTGCATTCCAGCTGCTGGCTCACTAATTTGGGCCTGTTACACCCTGGTGTGCCTGTCATGCAGTTACTAGCAGTGCTGTGTCTGTATATGAGCGTGTAGTGCCTCATGCCTCACTCATCTCTCTGCTTCCAAGTGATTTCATAGGCTGAACCTAGACCGTGTGCATGCAACAGGTAAGAGGTTCTGCAGCAGCTGTGCCCTGACGTACGGTGAGTGAGGGCAGGCTGAGCGTATATGTCAGCCTACCGTGGCATTTCCCGACTCCAATCCTCAGTCCCTAACAGGGCATGTTTTCCAGATCTCCTCGGTATCGCCAGTGAAATTATAATTACCTGTGTCAGCCAGTAATTAATACATCTGTGAACCAACTAGGAGATCTGTGAAACCTGCACTGGAGTGGACTGGAGCTGGGGAATCGTTACCTGTAGAGTGTAAGCTCATCTGGGCAGAATTGGATGCCTTCAGTGTACAGCACTGTGTAGTAGGTCAGTGCTGTATATACATACAGTCTGTGGGGGTGAGTTGTGTTATTTGTACAGCTGGCCGGAATGTTATGTTTGCAGTTAGCGCAGTGACGCCGCTGGCTGTGTCTGTACATAGTGTCAGTGTGTATTTGGGGAGGGGCTGGACGTACCTCCTATCACAGATACACAGTGACAGGTGCAGGACTTGCCTGAGTATACCCTGTGTCATCATTCTGATGCCAGGTCAGTCACTGTTGGGGGCACGTTACCACTTCCGGGGCTGATGGACCATTGTGGTAGTTTTCCCGCTGCCCCTGGCCCATGCTCTGCACCAGGTATTACAGAATCAGGCGCACTGCGACCACATTTCCTTGTGCCCCTAAAAGGGCGTAATTCCCCAGTGACGGGTAAATCAGATATAGGCCGCACTCAGAGAGGCTGCATTAATGGCAGTGCGGGATATGAACCATAATAACACCTGGCCTAGCAGCTCTTGCACCAAGTATACGCGCACTGATAATAATGACACCACAGTCAGCAGCCACAGGACCTGTGTAGCACATAGGTGTCACGGTGCAGTATGGTGACCTGATAATACCGCAGTATGGTGACCTGATAATGCCGCAGTATGGTGACCTGATAATACCGCAGTATGGTGACCTGATAATGCTGCAGTATGGTGACCTGATAATGCCGCAGTATGGCGACCCTGATAATGCTGCAGTATGGTGACCTGATAATGCCGCAGTATGGCGACCCTGATAATGCCGCAGTATGGCGACCCTGATAATGCCGCAGTATGGCGACCTGATAATGCCGCAGTATGGCGACCTGATAATGCCGCAGTATGGTGACCTGATAATGCCGCAGTATGGTGACCTGATAATGCCGCAGTATGGTGACCTGATAATGCCGCAGTATGGTGACCTGATAATGCCGCAGTATGGCGACCCTGATAATGCCGCAGTATGGCGACCCTGATAATGCCGCAGTATGGCGACCTGATAATGCCGCAGTATGGCGACCCTGATAATGCCGCAGTATGGCGACCCTGATAATGCCGCAGTGTGGTGACCTGATAATGCCGCAGTATGGCGACCCTGATAATGCCGCAGTATGGCGACCCTGATAATGCCGCAGTATGGCGACCCTGATAATGCTGCAGTATGGTGACCTGATAATACCGCAGTATGGTGACCTGATAATGCTGCAGTATGGTGACCTGATAATGCCGCAGTATGGCGACCCTGATAATGCTGCAGTATGGTGACCTGATAATGCCGCAGTATGGCGACCCTGATAATGCCGCAGTATGGCGACCCTGATAATGCCGCAGTATGGCGACCTGATAATGCCGCAGTATGGCGACCTGATAATGCCGCAGTATGGTGACCTGATAATGCCGCAGTATGGTGACCTGATAATGCCGCAGTATGGTGACCTGATAATGCCGCAGTATGGTGACCTGATAATGCCGCAGTATGGCGACCCTGATAATGCCGCAGTATGGCGACCCTGATAATGCCGCAGTATGGCGACCTGATAATGCCGCAGTATGGCGACCCTGATAATGCCGCAGTATGGCGACCCTGATAATGCCGCAGTGTGGTGACCTGATAATGCCGCAGTATGGCGACCCTGATAATGCCGCAGTATGGCGACCCTGATAATGCCGCAGTATGGCGACCCTGATAATGCTGCAGTATGGTGACCTGATAATACCGCAGTATGGTGACCTGATAATGCTGCAGTATGGTGACCTGATAATGCCGCAGTATGGCGACCCTGATAATGCTGCAGTATGGTGACCTGATAATGCCGCAGTATGGCGACCCTGATAATGCCGCAGTATGGCGACCCTGATAATGCCGCAGTATGGCGACCTGATAATGCCGCAGTATGGCGACCTGATAATGCCGCAGTATGGTGACCTGATAATGCCGCAGTATGGTGACCTGATAATGCCGCAGTATGGTGACCTGATAATGCCGCAGTATGGTGACCTGATAATGCCGCAGTATGGCGACCCTGATAATGCCGCAGTATGGCGACCCTGATAATGCCGCAGTATGGCGACCTGATAATGCCGCAGTATGGCGACCCTGATAATGCCGCAGTATGGCGACCCTGATAATGCCGCAGTGTGGTGACCTGATAATGCCGCAGTATGGCGACCCTGATAATGCCGCAGTATGGCGACCCTGATAATGCTGCAGTATGGTGACCTGATAATGCCGCAGTATGGCGACCTGATAATGCCGCAGTATGGCGACCCTGATAATGCCGCAGTATGGTGACCTGATAATGCCGCAGTATGGCGACCCTGATAATGCCGCAGTATGGCGACCTGATAATGCCGCAGTATGGCGACCCTGATAATGCCGCAGTATGGCGACCCTGATAATGCCGCAGTATGGTGACCTGATAATGCCGCAGTATGGTGACCCTGATAATGCCGCAGTATGGCGACCCTGATAATGCCGCAGTATGGTGACCTGATAATGCCGCAGTATGGCGACCCTGATAATGCCGCAGTATGGCGACCCTGATAATGCCGCAGTGTGGTGACCCTGATAATGCTGCAGTATGGTGACCTGATAATGCCGCAGTGTGGTGACCCTGATAACAGCATGGTGACCCTGATAATGCCGCAATATGGTGACCCTGATAATGCCGCAGTATGGTGAACCTGGTAATGCCGCAGTATGGTGACCTGATAATGCCGCAGTATGGCGACCTGATAATGCCGCAGTATGGTGTCCCTAATAATGCCGCAGTATGGTGATCTGATAATACCGCCAGCCAGTATACGGGTAATATGTGCCCTGTCATTGTACCGGTGTGACATCAGGCAGGGCCATCTTCTCCCACTGGGTAATCCGGCACAGGTAACCTGTTCTGGGTCACTGGGACAGTAATTATCCCACCTGCTACAGACAGACCCTATATCAGGGGTTCCCAAACTCAGTCCTCTAGTACCTCTGACAGGGGCTATTCTCCCATGTGGGGGTCCATGACCCCCCGAAGAGGGAGAATAGAACATGTGGAGAGCGCAGCGAGCCCGCAAGGGGCTTCATAGCACTAGCCCCCCTGTCAGAGTCCTGACTGTCTGAGCATCATACCACACCCCTCCCAACAGTGCAGGTTTTCCAGGTCTCCTCACCTGCCGGGTGACCTGGGACATGTGTCAGTGAGTAATGAGTACACCTGTGCACCTCAGGGTGACCTGGGACATGTGTCAGTGAGTAATGACTACACCTGTGCACCTGCTGGGTGACCTGGGACATGTGTCAGTGAGTAATGAGGGTACTTGAGTAATATCTGGGCGCCCGATTTTTTCATTGTATCGCATGCAATATAGTGGCATACAATTAATGCGATGTGATTTTTCATTGTAAAGACCAGATTTTTAATTGTATAGTCACCCATGGGTGATTTCATACCCCCACTATCCAACTACGCATGGAGTTGATTTAATATAGTGTGGCGAGCCACCGAGCCCGAAGTGTGGCGAGCGCACGCAGAATACATGTAAAGTAATCCATGTCCCCTCGCGGGGCTCGCTGCGCTCGCCACACTATATAAAATCAACTCCATGCGTAGTTGGATAGTGGGGGTATGAAATCACCTGCAGGTGCACAGGTGTACTCATTACTCACTAACATATGTCCCAGGTCACCTGCAGGTGCACAGGTGTACTCATTACTCACTAACATATGTCCCAGGTCACCTGCAGGTGCACAGGTGTACTCATTACGGTACTTGTGTATTATCTGGGCGCCCGATTTTTTCATCGCATGCCACTACTTAAGGCATGCGATGCGATGCGATTTATCATTGTAAAGACCCGATTTTTAATTGTGACTATACAATTAAAAATCGGGTCTTTACAATGATAAATCGCATCGCATCGCATGCCTTAAGTAGTGGCATGCGATGAAAAAATCGGGCGCCCAGATAATACACAAGTACCGTAATGAGTACACCTGTGCACCTGCAGGTGACCTGGGACATATGTTAGTGAGTAATGAGTACACCTGTGCACCTGCAGGTGACCTGGGACATGTCAGTGAGTAATGAGTACACCTGTGCACCTGCAGGTGACCTGGGACATATGTTAGTGAGTAATGAGTACACCTGTGTACCTGCAGGTGACCTGGGACATGTCAGTGAGTAATGAGTACACCTGTGCACCTGCAGGTGACCTAGGGCATGTGTCAGTGAGTAATGAGTACACCTGTGCACCTGCAGGTGACCTGGGGCATGTGTCAGTGAATAATGAGTACACCTGTGCACCTGCCCGGTGACCTGGGGCATGTGTCAGTGAGTAATGAGTACACCTGTGCACCTGCCGGGTGACCTGGGGCATGTGTCAGTGAGTAATGAGTACATCTGTGCACCTGCAGGTGACCTGGGGCATGTGTCGGTGAGTAATGAGTACACCTGTGCACCTGCTGGGTGACCTGGGGCGTGTGTCAGTGAGTAATGAGTACATCTGTGCACCTGCCGGGTGACCTGGTACATGTGTCAGTGAGTAATGAGTACACCTGTGCACCTGCCGGGTGACCTGGGACGTGTGTCAGTGAGTAATGAGTACACCTGTGCACCTGCCGGGTGACCTGGGACATGTGTCAGTGAGTAATGAGTACACCTGTGCACCTGCCAGGTGACCTGGGGCATGTGTCAGTGAGTAATGAGTACACCTGTGCACCTGCAGGTAACGTGTCAGTGGGTAATGAGTACACCTGTGCACCTGCCGGGTGACCTGGGGCATGTGTCAGTGAGCAATGAGTGCACCTGCGCACCTGCCGGGTGACCCGGGACATGTGTCAGTGAGTAATGAGTACACCTGTGCACCTCAGGGTGACCTGGGGCATGTGTCGGTGAGTAATGAGTACACCTGTGCACCTGCCGGGTGACCCAGGGCATGTGTCAGTGAGTAATGAGTACACCTGTGCACCTCAGGGTGACCTGGGGCATGTGTCAGTGAGTAATGAGTGCACCTGTGCACCTGCCGGGTGACGTGTCAGTGAGTAATGAGTGCACCTGTGCACCTCAGGGTGACCCAGGGCATGTGTCAGTGAGTAATGAGTGCACCTGTGCACCTGCCGGGTGACCCTGGGCATGTATCAGTTAGTAATGAGTGCACCTGCCGGGTGACCCGGGACATGTTTCGGTGAGTAATGAGTGCACCTGTGCACCTGTGGGTGACCTGGAAAACTGGTGATCTGTAGGGGGTACTTAAGGATTGGGAACCACTGCCCTAGAGCATCAGACCATGGGTTATGGTATTACATCTACAGTCAAAAGGTCGAGCACTACAGGGTCAAAAGATCGACATGAGTTGTTTTTGTTGTCTATGTTGACATAGGTCAGTATGGACACCTTTTGACCATGTCGACTTCTGGACTGTTGACTTTTTGACCCTGTTGACCTTATGATTGCATACCCAGACCATGTACTGAGGAGTATACATCGTGCCCTACGGGCGCTCTTCACACCGGCGTAAGGGGCTGCGCCCCCTTAATTTGTGAACGTTTGTATTGTGGTCACGACACAGGAAAATAGGAGGCTGGGTAGTGATAGGGGTGTGTGGGCATAAGGGGGACTAAAGAGGAGGGTGTGGGACACTGTGCAGCTTCTGCCAGTGGGTGAGGGTCCAGCATGGCAGCACAGGAGTACAGGACGGTGGCCCTTAGTCAGTGTCTCCTCCTACTGGGTGGGAGTTAGGGTGCATGAGAGCAGGAGGCTGGGTGGTAAAGCATGATAGGGGAATGTGGGCAACACAGGGTGAGCGGATCCCCACTGGCGGAAGTTACGGGGCAGGATAACAGGAGGCAGGGCAGTGATAGGGGTGTGTGGGCATGAGGGGTAGTAAAGGTTTTTGGCTGTTGCTGAGTAGGGATAGGCATTGGTGCAGATGCCATCGATAGTTGGCATTGATGGGGATTTTGCACCCTGCCATCGATAGTAGTAACATATTACTTGGATAACCATTGATTGTTGTAGCTATCGATGGTCATCCATTATATCTGACTCAATAGGCCGTGGGTCAATCAGAACTCGGTGGCGGGACTTCCGGGTGTGGGGGGGCGGAGCTATGCTCCGTGTCCCGGCACCTGCTTGTGGCGGTACAGGACAGTAGCGCACGCAGGGGGGTTTCTGAGTACCCAGAAACCCCCCCAGGAGTCTAAGGGCCCTAGACTGAAAGCTGAGGGTCCCCTCTTTCCATGGGTACAAGAATTTTAAAAATCGGCCCTTGGGAACCGGAGATATCTGACTTCAAAACAGCGGTCCCCATCAAAGCCTGTTAATTTCTTTTCCCAGTCAGATGTTTCAGATTCTGTCTGACTTACAGTTTTTCTGAGGGTATATTCCAAAAGCTGGGACTCTCCCCCTGTGAGGGACACTAGTAGCTTGTCTCTACTGTTCCCAAAACCAGAGATATCAGCCTTCCAGCAGCTGGTTACTGCTCCAGCTCCACACACCAGGTATGTAGTTTTATATACTCATTGGAAGATTGCTCTGCCTCCTGAACTCTGATCCCCTAGTCCCCAATACAATTTGGTAGGTGGGATTCTCTAGTTTTAATTCCATTAAAATCTAAGAAATCAATTTCTTGAAACTGGAGATATCTGCAGTCAAGCAAGCTGTCCTCCCACCAGAAAATTATGAATTATAAGCCCACTCCACTATACACCCCACCTCTGCATATAAAACATCTTCTACCACCCTGGAAGTTATGTATCAGGGCCCCTTCATTCAGCCCAATGCCCCCATCTCCCACCCCATCTCCCACCATCTGTGCAGTAAAGGGGTAATTAGAGGAAATTACTGATCCAGTCCCTACCACCCACGGGACATCAAAGCTTCCCCCAACACTACCACTGGAGGATCGGTAGGAGCCCCAATACATTGCTATGCCCAGGGGTCTACACTGCTGTTATGTATGTATGTACAGTATGTGTATATAAAATATATATGTGTGTGTATTATTATTATTATTATTATTATTATTATTAATAATATACATTTGGTCTATCTATAATACTTTAACTGACCTGGCATATACTGGGTCACCTAAGTGTCCATCTTCGTGCTTTGCTCCGACCCTCTGGAAACCCCTTCTTAAAATCCTGCGTTTGCCACTGCAGGATCCCCCATTGTCACGGGGGTACGTGAAATGCGGGAGCGGGGTCGAGGGGGTCCGCTGGGGGGTGGAATTGCCGGAAGGGGGTCAGGGGGGTCTGCAAATTGCGGGATGAGGGGGGTCTGCAAATTGCGGGATGAGGGGGGATGTGCGGGGATCCGCGAGTAGCGGGAGGGGGTCCGCAAATCGTGGGAGGGGGCGGGGGGGCTTTGATCGTGGGAAGGGGGGGTCTGCAAATTGCGGGAGGGGGGTTGTCGCGGTCAGTAAATTGTGGGAGGGGGGGTTGTGGAGGTCCGTGAATCGCGGGAGGGGCGCGGGGAGGTGCCGTGAATCAAGGGAGGGGGGGGCGCAGGGGGGTGGCGCGGGGGTCCGTGAATCGCGGGAGGGGGGTCGTGGGGGGCTGTGATTTGCAGGAGGGGGAATGCGGGGGGTGCAGTGAATCACGGGAGGGGGGTCCGCGAATCGCGGGAGGGGGTCTGCAAATTGCGGGAAGGGGTGCTGGAGGGGGTGTGTGAATCGGGGGGGGTACGCGAATAGCGGGAGGGGGGGGGCGCAGGAGGTGCCGAGGGGGTCCGCAAATTGCGGGAGGGGGCGCTATGGGGGGTTCCATGAATCGCGGGAGGGGGCGGGGTAGAATTGCGGGAGGGGGGGGGCGGGGTTCCCGTGAATCGCGGGAGGGGGGGTCCGGGGGGGGGGGTGTGCAGGAGTATAATGGTGGATGGTGGCTGTGGAGTAATGGTGGATGGTGGGCATGTACTGTAGCCCTGGCTGGGCGGGGGGAGGTGATGTCAAGGGGGTGGAATGTGTAGAACGTTCTACACATAGAACACTTTTGCCTGAGGGGGCGGGTTTGTGTATCCCGCTGGGCGGGAACGTTAGATACACAGGGGATGAGTGACAGATCTGGCTAAATATATAAGAGATATAGATGATCCATGCAATAGGAGCTCTTCAGGGTTATCTCGGCTGACTACTACGCTGCATACCCTGTGGGCACTAGGACCCAGCATCTGCATGGAGGCGTGACCTACGCCCTTATGTGCTGCTGCAGCCATGTGTGTAATATGTATTTATTGTACCTCTGCTGCTATTAACCCCTGCATTACCCCTGTGTAATACCACGGCTGCTATTAACCCCTGCATTACCCCCTGTGTAATACCACGGCTGCTATTAACCCCTACAGTGCCCCTGTGTAATACCTCTGCTGCTATTAACCCCTGCATTACCCCCTGTGTAATACCACGGCTGCTATTAACCCCTGCAGTGCCCCTGTGTAATACCACGGCTGCTATTAACCCCTACAGTGCCCCTGTGTAATACCTCTGCTGCGGTTAACCCCTGCAGTGCCCATGGGTAATACCACGGCTGCTATTAACCCCTACATTACCCCTGTGCAATACCACGGCTGCTATTAACCCCTACAGTGCCCCTGTGTAATACCTCTGCTGCAGTTAACCCCTGCAGTGCCCATGTGTAATACATGGCTGAAAGGGACAGAGGGAATCAGTGAACTAATTGTAGGGGGCAATTACAAGCTAATAACTCCCCCCACCCCCCACCGCACAGGGGTACTTCATGGGAGCCTGTCTGTCTGAGTTACATATGTGATTGGGAGTATTGCTGTGTGCCAGGCAAGCGGGATATCCTGGTGCAGATGGTCGGGTAGTGGTGCAGATGGCATGAGTGATGGTCATGTGACCATATCCAGGGACAGATGTGACAGCGCTGATCGCACATTCAGCTCCAGCGATGAAGGAAAGGTTATGGGGTAATGTGTGCCGCACAGGAGGAGATAAGTGGCCCTTGGGATTCTAGGGGTCCTGGCTGTATTCATCTCACCGACGGTCTCCGTACCTTTGTAGGTAACCATGCGATACCTGAGCAGAGCCGTGCAGGTGGCCGGCTACAGGTGCAGCCTGCGTGGTCTCAGCAGTGCCACCGGGCACACCAGTGAGAAGAGCGTGCCGTACACGACAACACTGAAAGAGAAGGACACCGCCGGTAAAGGTCCCACCAAGCCACTGCCTCAGGCTGCAGATGTGGTGGTCATTGGCGGGGGCAGCTTGGGATGCCAAACCACTTACCACTTGGCCAAGATGGGCGTGAAGAATGTGGTTCTGCTAGAACGGGACAGGCTTACCTCGGGCACCACGTGGCACACTGCAGGTAAGGCCGTCTACAGCGAATGGGTCCAATAATCAACTTCAGTCCTCAAGTGGCACCGACAGACCATGTTTTATGGATGTCTGTAATCATGCCCATATCTGCAGGGCTACTAGGGCGGTTGTTAACATAGAAACATAGAATGTGACGGCAGATAAGAACCACTTGGCCCATCTAGTCTGCCCCATTTTTAAACATGTTACCTCAAACCATATTTGATCCTTATTTCTTTGTAAGGTTATTCAAATGCCTATCCCAAGCATGTTTACATTGCTCTACTGTATTTTCCTCTACCACCTCTGATGGGAGGCTATTCCACTTATCTACTACTCTTTCTGTGAGGTAATTCTTCCTCAGATTTCCCCTGAATCTTCCTTCCTCTAGTGTCAGTGCATGTCCTCGTGTTCTGCTGCTCCTCTTCATGTGAAGAATGTCTCCCACCTGTACCTTGGTAAAACCCTTGATATATATGAAAGTTTCTATCATGTCCCCCCTTTCCCTTCTCTGCTCTAAAGTATACATATTAAGATCTTTTAGGGGCCCATTTATCAAGTAACATTTGCGGCTAAATCCCCGAAAACACCCGTTTTCGGTGGTTAACCGCAAATATTATGTATCACTGAAATGTATTAAAGGGGACCGCAGCAGGAATCTCCGATCCCTGCTGCGATCCCCCCCTGCACCACCGCCAGCCACATCCCCCATAGGTTTCTATGGGGAATGCGAAGCTGCCCGATGTATCAACAGTGCAGTCAGAGAGGTCGGTGGGGGTCAGCGCATAACCGCGCATGCACAGACCCCCCGGCTTCCGGGTCAGGGCTTCGCAGGGACGGGCTCCTTTCGGAGCCCTGTCCCTGCGTCCCCATAATGATACATCTCGGCGGTATCAGATGATACCGCAATGCGATGCCCGGCGATGTCATCACGCCGGCATCGCAATATAATGATAAATGCGTCCCTTAGTCTTTCCTGGTACGTTTTGTGATGTAGGCCATGCACCATTTTAGTTACCCTTCTTTGTACAGTCTCTAATGTATTTATATCCTTCTGGAGATATGGCCTCCAGAACTGAACACAGTACTCTAGATGAGGTCGTACCAATGACCGGTACAGTACCCTACAGTTGGTCATTATTGTGGGCACAACGTGGGACTGTCACCAGGAATTAGGGCCCGCACCCAGCTAAGGGTACCACCATCTTGGCCATGTCTCTGATTGTGAGGGAGCGTTGGAGAATTACAGGTAGTGATGTGTGATGTCCCCACAGACTGCGTCCACAATGGCGAAGTGAGATCTTCCATAAACGGTCAGGTCAGACCTCACCAGTGACCCGTGACTTCTCTCATCCAACAGGCCTCCTATGGCAGCTGCGGCCCAGTGACGTGGAGGTGGAACTGCTGGCCCACACCCGATCCGTGGTCAGCCAGGAGCTGGAGCAGGAGACCGGTCTGCACACCGGATGGATAGAGAATGGCGGCCTCTTCATCGCCTCCAACAAACAGCGCCTGGACGAGTACAAGAGACTGATGTCTGTAAGAATGGCGTATTATGCCTGGCTACGTAGCGATTCAGTCCATAGAGCGGGCGTGTCCAGCCAGGGTGACATCCACAGTCCTGGATAGTCCTAATGCTGGCAGCTCTGCGCTGGTCTGGGTTAAGTTGATTAAAGCCAATGAGGGCTCCGTGAGTACTGCCACAAGATGTAGAGGAACCTGGATACTCCTGTTATTGTCTGCAGACCGTATTATACCATACATTGATCCCAATAGCCCCCATATGATCAGCATTGTACAAGTCACAATGGCACTATGGTACGGGAGCAAGGGTTCTGTAGTCTGGGGTATCGCTCAGTGGTTGGGGTGTAAAACTTTGTTCCAGTTTAATCTATTTCTATTTGGGATTCCGGGTAAGCCACATGTGTTCTCCCCCGTGACTATGGCCCTTCTTCAGGTCCGTTCACACAAGGGGCTCGTTCGCACGGGGACCGGTGTTTCTTTTATGCGCATTTGTATTTCTGTGCAGGCGCTTGTTGTGTCTGGCCACGGCGAACATATTGTTGCGGAGAGGGGTGTGGGGTGGCGGGCTGCCCTATTACCATATGGGAACGCCCAGTGTTCATGGCTGTTCCGGGGTTTGGTGGACTCACAAGGCTGCGAATTTGCAGCCTTGTGAATCAACCAGAATACCGAACTGAGGCCCTTATTCTAGTTGACTCGGACAGATGCGTATTTTCGGACGGGCACCGAGTGTTCTTAGCCCCGCCTACCGTACGGATCGCTCACACCGTCCGAATGCGGTAAGACGCCGAGCGAACCCACCGTGAGTGAATGTTTCATGTGAACATCTTCTCCATCTGTGGGAACCTCGACCATCGAATGCTCCAGACCACTCGGACATTTCTCCGTGCGAAAGCAGGGATATGGGCGAGCAGCTGGCATCCGGCTATGTCAGCTGTCCGCCCCCCACACGTGCGTCACGGCCGCATTACCATGCGTACATCCAGCAGCTTCATATGGTATATGGTAATGAGCCCAAACATCCCTTCACGCCCTTCTCCACCCCCTACTCGGATTGTCCCAACCGATTGTTTTCTTTACGGAATTCACGCCGTATTCAGACATGCGCGGCATTCGCACATGCGCAGAAACACCTCTGCACATGCGCAAACACCAACCATTGGCCGTCCGTCCTGAACACGCAACCGTCCGACTCAATCAGAATAAGGACCTATATGTGTAGGGCATTAGAATGTGCATATTGCAGTAGGGAACAGACCACAGCAGGGGCCCAACAGGCAGGTAGGTAGAATGACCAGTGGCTACATACCACAGCCCGCAGGCAGCAGAGTTTGGCAGTGTAGTCATTAGATTTCATGTAGAAACCAACCTTTTACATGTTGACGCAAAGTTAATTACATTTCACGGCTTTCTACAACTCGCAGACTATTACATTTAGCGATTGGTCTATCTGTCACTATGCGTCTCCCCCAGAGACAGCGCCCCCTAAGGCAGATGGGTAATCGCCACCTACCGCCGACAGTTATGTCGCCGCTTCCTAGTGTACCGACATGGCTGCATTTTTCCTGGTATATAATTAGTGATACATGAGCAGAGTTAGTGACATGTCGGAGGAGATATTGTTGCAGCGGACGCGCACAGCTACAGTATCATGGGCCAGATGCACTGAGCTTCAAAAGTGATAAAATGGAGAGTGATAAACAGCCAGCCAATCCGCTCCTACCTGCCATGTCACAAGCTGTGTTTGAAAAATGTCAGGCAGGAGCTGATTGGTTGGTTGTTTATCACTCTCCATTTTATCACTTTTGAAGCTTAGTACATCTGGCCCTATGTCAGTGGCACGTTACTCACGAAGGTTTGTGTCATGGTTTAAGGACACGCGTGTGGCGTACGTGACAATCAGTCTGCTAATTGGTCCCAGGATTACCTCTCACCCATCACTGGTGTCCTCTCATTTCCCAGCTGCTTACTGTGTACTTAGTGCTCCCCAGCCGTATACCTGTGATGCTAATGAGGTCACTAGGAAACCCCATTAGCACTCTCTTCTCCATGCCTCTGTGTAACCTTTATTCCTGTCCCCCACAGCTAGGAAAGGTTTATGGGGTAGAATCCTACGTCCTGTCCCCGGCTGAAACCAAGGACTTGTACCCGCTTATGAATGTCGGTGATCTCTATGGCACCCTCTACGTCCCAAAAGATGGTACAATGGACCCCGCCGGAACCTGTACCACCCTGGCGAGGGCCTCCACCAGCAGGGGAGCGCAGGTAAGTCGGAAGGGCTCCGAGCACACAGGCTCTCACCCGGGGATAGGGTGAGGCAGAGAGCACAGAATCCAGGTCCTTTTATGGGGTGACAATAACTGTGTGCCTGGCGAGTGTCGAGGACCATCCCTAAAAGATGCCCTCTCCCAACTTATCTTGGTCCTACACCATTGGGGCACACCCAGGCCATTGTGCTAGGCCCTTCCCTCCATTCCCCTCCTACACTCTGTGTGGGCCAATTCCTGGTTCTTCTACAAATGCCCCCTCTTAGACCCTTATTCAGATCTGGTCGCAGTACAAATTTGTTCTCAAAATGGGCAAAACCATGTGCACTGCAGGTGGGGCAGATGTAACATGTGCATAGAGTGTTACATTTGGGTGGGGTGTGTTGAAACTGAAATCTAAATTGCAGTGTAAAAATAACGCAGCCAGTATTTACTCTGCACAGAAACAAAATAACTCACCCAAATCTAACTCTCTCTATACATGTTAAATCTGCACACCCCCCCCCCCGCAGTGCACATGGTTTTGCCCATTTTGAGAACAAATTTGTACTGCGATCAGATCTGAATAAGGGCCTTAGTGTATGAACCGTACACATGGTGGAAATTGGGCCGAGCTGCCCCCAGGTGGACAAAAGCCATCGTAGCATGTCTCCAATCAAGCAGAGAACATTTACACAATGGTATATTCTAGTAAAAACAATTACACCCATATTACCAGCAGGGTCAGTGGCTATGGGGTACCCCAATTCCCACCTTTACCCTGTGAGGTCATCGCTGTCACCGTCCAAGTGGGCTCAGAGGGACGCTAGAGTGGCACAGCTGGGTTCCTACCCACAGTTTGCTGCGAGCCCAGGCACGCACTGTTCCGCCCCCTAAGCGACTGTTCATGAATTAAAGGCAGTTTCGGAATAACCAGGCCGTTTTGTTCCCATCCCAGGTCATTGAGAATTGTCCTGTGACTGGAATCCAGGTGAAGACCGATGACTTTGGGGTGAAGAGGGTTGTGGCTGTGGATACGGAACATGGGACCATACGGACCCCCTGCGTGGTTAATTGCGCAGGTATCGGATGCGCTGCGTGCATAATCTGTAATGCTTGGCGTCTCCATGTTATATGTGTAGCGTCCATCGCACATTGGACGTGCATCCTAGTAATAAAATTCGGTACTTGTTTCCTAGCACGGCCACAATCGCGGGCATCGTGTGTAATTTTTAGTGGTATACGACGCGACCGACGCGATGCCCCCGATTTTCCCATTGAAATGCATTGAAAACAGTAAAAATCGGGTCGGTCGCGTCGTATGCGGCTAAAAAAGGCTTAAATGGTGCAGACGCGATGCCCACGATTTCCCCATAGGAAACAATGTTAAATGGCTCAATTCACCCGCGATGCCCCCGATTTCCCATAGGGAACAATGTTAAATGCCTCAATTTGACCAATTCATCATAGGGAAGAATGGTAAATGGGCCAGAAAGCCCCAAAAGCACCCCAGAACAGTGAAATGTACCCCCAATAGTAGTTTACGCCACCCCACGATCAACGGGAACCCGAAGCGTGGCGAGCGCAGCGAGCCCGTGCGGGGCGGCGGTACGCGTCCTCCGACCTTTTCATACCCCCACTATCCATGTCGGCGTGGAGTTGAGAATAGAATAGTGTGGCGAGCGCAGCGAGGGGACGCAGATACCTTTACAGGTAAACGCGTCCCTTCGCGGGCTTCACAGGTATCTGCGTCCCCTCGCGGGGCTCGCTGCACTCGCCGCGCTTCGGGCTCGGTGGCTCGCTGCGCTCGCCACACTATTATATTCTCAACTCCACGCCGACGTGGATAGTGGGGGTATGAAAAGGTCGGAGGACGCGTACCGCCGCCCCTCGCGGGCTCGCTGCGCTCGCCACGCTTCGGGTTGGCGTTGATCGTGGGGTGGCGTAAAATACTTTTGGGGGGACATTTCACTGTTTAGGGGTGTTTTTGGGGCTTTCTGGCCCATTTACCATTGTTTCCTATGGAAAATCGGGGGCATCGTGGCTAAATTGAGGCATTTAACATTGTTCCCTATGGGGAAATCGCGGGCATCGCGTCGCGGCCATCGCACCCGATTGTTTAGTGCATGCGATGGCCGCGATGCCCACGATTTTTCCTCACGATGCCCACAATCATGATCGTTGTGGCCGTGCTAGGAAACAAGTACCTAAAATTCATGTGTGACTGCAGCATTAGGCTGATATCCTGTGATACTTTGTTTTAGGTGTCTGGGCGAGAGCTCTTGGAGAAATGGCTGGAGTCAACGTTCCGCTCGTTGCTATGCATCACGCCTACGTCGTCACTGAGAGGATAGAGGGGATACAGGTAATATCACTTCATTTCCTCGTCTAGTCCTAGCTATGGGTCGGTATGGCACAGCTGGGACCAGGCAGCAGAGCAGCCATTTTGTCAGTGCCCTGCGTGACTGTGGAGACTGAGGCGTGAATACATCAGCACAGAATAAATACAGAATGATTTCCCTGTATTGATGAGGAAGTGAAGGCAAATGTGCAGGTAGAACCTATAGAGGTGCGTTCAGGCAGCAGCAGAGATGTAAAACATCAATGGATCTCCCAGACAAAGATGGCCGCCGTTACCTCAGCTCAGCAGATGGCTCAGGATGTTGTGTACAGTAGGAGAATGCACGCAGTAGTTTTGGATCATGCTCAGTTTACCATCTCCTTAAATATCTCCATGAGAGACTAAAGCAATAATATGGGATTAAACGGCTAAAACTGGATACGTGGTTCCTAATACAACATAAATGTGACTGGAGCAATAGAACTCGCGCTCCATTTGCCAGTGTGCATTCTGTGTGCGGGTATGTACATAGCACCTTACTGTGGGAGGAACTGGTGCGCTAATTACGCTCACTTTATCCGGGTGTAGCGCAGCGGCTTGAATCACAATATGCTATATAGATGTTTATGGCGGCGTGTCTGTGGCGTAAACCTGAGGTAATTTTTTTTACACATTGCATATTAATCCTTATTAGCGGACTGCTAACGAGCTGGGGAGTAATTAGCACATTTTGCAGCCTGATATGGAGCTCATGCGTCTGTCACTTGGCTTCTCCGCGCATCCATGTGTTCAGATTAGGGGTTTATTCCTAGCATTGGCGGCAGTGCACCGCACGTCTAAACTCATTTCCTTCACATTTCGCTCTGCCATTTTATTTTTAGAACATGCCAAATGTACGGGACCACGACGCCTCAGTGTATCTGCGTCTCCAAGGTGACGCTCTGTCAGTGGGAGGATATGAGTCAAACCCGATATTCTGGGAAGAGGTGAGACGGTGGCTGCTGTTACAGAGAGGAGCAAAAGGGGGCCAATGGCGGCGAGTGTAATTACCGGTCGTTATCCCATGGCGGCTTATCCGGCCCTGTGTCACCAATACACTTTTTTTGCGTTGTCTCCTCTTTGTATAAGTGAAATAAGCTTGTCCATCTTCAGAGGACGTTATCCATCTGCAGATTGGCCCTTATTCTGGTTCACTCGCAAATGCAAATTCTTTCCCAAATGGTCAAAACCATGTGCACTGCAGGTGGGGCAGATGCAACTTGTGCAGAGAGAATTAGATTTGGGTGGTGTTTTACTTCAAAGTAAGATCTATATTGCAGTGTAAAAATAAAGCAGCCAGTATTTTCCCTGCACAGAAACAAAATAACTCACCCAAATCTAATTCTCTCTGCACATGTTACATCTACCCCACCTGCAGTGCACATGGTTTTGTCCATTTGAGAAGGAATTTGTCTCTTTGCGAGTGAACCAAAATAAGGGCCATTGGGGCAGATGTATTAAGCCGTAACAAGAGATAAATGCAAGGGTGATAAAGAGAGATAAACATCCAGCCAATCAGCTCCTTCCTGGCTTTTTTTTTCAAACACAGGCTGTAACATGTCAGGTGATTGGCTGGACGTTTATTTATTTAGCAAAACGTTCGGTATCACCAGGTGCAGCTGCTGATTTCTGTCGCCCCTGGATACGACTCAGAGCTGTTGTCCTCTTGGGGAAGCTGTTTTGATCTGAGGGGAACAACATGAAACAAACGTGCCCGGTGATATAAAAACATTGGTAAAAAGCACAGACAAATGCTAGACCTTACACAAACCAATGTGTTACGTAATATGGAGACATTGAATGCCGAGCAACTGCCATTGTTAAGGCTTTGGGGGAGATTTATGTAGTTTCGGAGAAAGATAGATCGTTGGGAAATTACCCAAAGCAACCAATCAGCTTATAAAGGTGGGAACACGCTTAGTGATGTATATTCCAGTCGGGATAGCGGACAACGAGAGCCTGCATTAGCACGTGCGGCGTGGAACGTCACCTGGAGCACGGCAGTGCTAGCAATGTCTTCTGGTTTAGCCAGCAGTTGGGCCGACCAGAAGATATCGCTAACGACGGCAGAGTTGTACAAACTAAATTATATGGCCGATATATCGGGGTGGTATATCGATGATATATCGTATAGTGCGTAACTGGCTTTAGCGTCATAACAAATAAATGACAGAACAACTTTGGACAGTTTTCCGCGTTCTCTCCCCAATGCTTGGTCCATTCCCCCCTTAGAACGAGGATATGAAATGAAAGGCGCCGCTATCTTCCCCCAATCACAGCATCCGCCTGTTCTCTCCTGTAAGGTGTCGGATAAGTTTGCCTTCGGCCTCTTCGATCTGGACTGGGACGTCTTCATGCAGCATATCCAGGGCGCAATCAACAGGGTCCCATCGCTGGAGAAGACGGGCATCAAATCCACCGTGTGTGGCCCAGGTGAGCGGTGCCCACCTTATACACTGCGCCAGCCGGTCAGCGTACAGACATGTAATCAGTCTTCTGGTAGGCTGGGACTTGTAGGCCGGGGGTAAAACACATCTTTATGAATCTGAGATGATATTACAATACAGTAAGTGCCTGGCTGCTGCGGGTATGAGTGATACCATAGAGTAGTCTGGTTGGGTCTCTGACCCGTGTGATGTCACACCTCATGGGTGGCGGATGCTGAGCGCACAGCCTAGGGCGATAGCCTATTAAGCACCAGGGGGTGGGATTTCTCTCCCATCCATTTTTGTTTGTTCAGTGTGTTCCTGCACGTTACAGATTATTTATTCTGTCCTTCCGGCCTCGTTTGGCACCTGTAGGTACCTGGCTGCCCATGGCTGCGTATTGTGGGCTGTGTAATGGATCCAGCCTGTCACTAGGTGGCAGCAGATAGCAGGGGATGTGTAGGAGATGCTCCCTTGCTGCACCAGCATACTGATACGTTATGTGTCCCTATGTGCTTTGTGGCTGCTGTCCTGTTATACGTTATTGATTTGTTCTGTTCTGATTGATTGTTCCAAGTCTCTGAGGGAAATGGGGTCAGCTGCCAGGTGGTGTCTCTCATACCCTGATAGCAATGCTGTGAGAGTGCAGCTCTCCCGTGTTTGGGTGTGGATCGTGTTGTCGACCCGACTTAAGTCGACAGTCATTGGGTCGACAGACAGCAAGGTCGACAGGGTTCTAGGTCGACATGGGTGAAGGTCGACAGACAGCAAAGTCGACATGGGTGAAGGTCGACAGGTGTCTAGGTCAACATGGGACATGTTGACATGGGTTAGGTCGACAGGTCAACATGGGTTTTTTCCACTGTTTTACCTTTTTACCCGAATGTCGACACAGTCGACATGGACACAGTTGGAAGTCAACCGCAGCGCTCGCTATGCTTCGGGCACGGTGCCTCGCTGCGCTTGGCACACTATTTTATTCTCCCACCACGCCCTACTAGATGGTAGAGCACGAAATATCGCCTGTCGGCACATGTCAGCTCATAAAACAGCGAAAAAACCCATGTTGACCTGAAGACCTAACGCATTTGTTGACCTAAAACCATGTCGACCTTGTCCCATGTCGACATAGACAACTGTCGACCTTCATCCATGTCGACCTAGAACCCTGTCGACCTTGTTGCCTGTCGACCCAACGGTGTCGATTCAATGACTATTGACCTAATTGTATATTATATGTAACCCCCAGATCAGCCTGAGCTGACGCCACACACCCTCCACTTACACGCTCAGCAAGCCTAGCGTTTATCGATAATCAGCCACTGAGCAATCAGGTCTGAATTACCCCCAATTGTGTAGTGTAATGAGCGTCAGGGCACCCGTTACCATCAGTAGCTGCAGCTGGTTGGCTACATAGCGCCACCACAGAGACCGGTCCTGCAATCAGTGACCCCATGCAGCCGTGTCTGTATTTCTGTGACACTGTGACCCGGCCTCGCCCCACTCCGGCCCCAGTCCTGTATCCCCTGTACTGTACGGTAGGCCACTGGCCGCGGGGGGGGGGGGTTGGTAAGTCAGGACTGCGGGGGGGGGGGGGGGGGTGGTAGGTCAGGACTGCGCGGCTGGGCCCTGGTGGGACATATTGTACCATCTCAGTCACTGATATCTAGGTCACCTCTTCTCCTCCTCACCAGATGCAACATGACACTTACATGGCATAAATGCAGCGCTGCGCTGGCGGAGGTGTGCCCAGAGCATATGGCAGCCGGTGTTCTGCCCCAGCGCCACCACCCGGCATGTATACTCACCGCTACAGTCTTACATGACCTGCCTGCTGACCTGGGGTATGTCAGTGAGTAATGAGTACACCTGTGCACCTGCCGGGTGACCTGGGACATGTGTCAGTGAGGAATGAATACACCTGTGCACCTGCCGGGGGACTTGGGACATGTGTCAGTGAGTAATGAGTACACCTGTGCACCTGCTGGGTGACCTGGGACATGTGTCAGTGAGTAATGAATACACCTGTGCACCTGCTGGGTGACCTGGGACGTGTGTCGGTGAGTAATGAGTACACCTGTGCACCTGCCGGGTGACCTGGGACATGTGTCAGTGAGTAATGAATACACCTGTGCACCTGCCGGGGGACTTGGGACATGTGTCAGTGAGTAATGAGTACACCTGTGCACCTGCTGGGTGACCTGGGACATGTGTCAGTGAGTAATGAGTACACCTGTGCACCTGCCGGGTGACCTGGGACATGTGTCAGTGAGTAATGAGTACACCTGTGCACCTGCTGGGTGACCTGGGACATGTGTCAGTGAGTAATGAGTACACCTGTGCACCTGCCGGGTGACCTGGGACGTGTCAGTGAGTAATGAGTACACCTGTGCACCTGCCGGGTGACCTGGGAGATGTCAGTGAGTAATAAGTGCACCTGTGCACCTGCCGGGGGCTCTCGGGGACTGGAGATGTGCAGCTGGCCAGAACTTTGGAGCTACATGAATATCACCTGTGCATGTGGCTCAGTGGGGCTGATTCAGCCCTGTTCGTACAGGTCCGAGCTCACTTGCTGTACAGTGTTACTTGTAATGTATGTCGGCATATTTCTGTGTGTGCAAGGCGCTGGCAGCATGAGTGACAGGGTCGGCGTGTCTGTGGGATCCCCAACATATCATGGGCATGCCCGCAAAAAGGGTAGGGCTGGCGTATGATGTCAGCGCCCACCCGGAAGCCCCAGTTTTGCTTGCAGTTGCCAAGTGAGTCCTGGGATCCGCGGCGACTGTGAGCGTCAGGAAGAGGAGGAGAAATCATTCCATGGTAAGTAAATATCAAATGAGTTTTCCTCTGAGGGGGCGCCTGTGTATTTCGCAGGGAAGTGGGGCAGCAGTGTGTGTGTGTGTGCTTCTCTGTATCGTGTGTGTGTGTTTGTGTGTGTGTGCTTCTCTGTATCGTGTGTGTGTGTTTGTGTGTGTGTGCTTCTCTGTATCGTGTGTGTGTGTGTGTGTGTACATCTCCTTATGGTGTGTATGTGTGTGTGTGTGTGTGTACATCTCTGTATCGTGTGTGTGTGTGTGTTTGTGTGTGTGTGCTTCTCTGTATCGTGTTTGTGTGTGTGTGTGTGCTTCTCTGTATCGTGTGTGTGTGTGTGTGTGTGTGTGTGTGTACATCTCCTTATGGTGTGTATGTGTGTGTGTATGTGTGTGTGTGTACATCTCTGTATCGTGTGGGTGTGTACATCTCCTTATGTTGTGTGTGTCTGTGTCTGTACATCTCCTTATGGTGTGTGTGTCTGTGTGTGTACATCTCCTTATGGTGTGTGTCTGTATACATCTCTGTATTGTGTGTGTGTGTGTCTGTGTAAATCTCCTTATGGTGTATCTCTGTAGCGCGCGCGCGCGCGTGTGTGTGTGTGTGTACATCTCCTTATGGTGTGTGTGTGTGTGTGTATATACATCTCTGTATTGTGTGTGTGTGTGTGTGTGTGTGTGTGTGTGTGTCTGTGTACATCTCCTTATGGTGTGTGTCTGAGTACATCTTTGTATCATGTGGGTGTGTGTACATCTCTGTATTGTGTGTGTATGTACAGATATGTCCATGTACATCTTGGTTTTACTGCACCATGTATGGTGCAATATGGCACACCTTGGACTCTGTAAAAGTCACGCTTTGCGATTTTTCAAAAAATTTGCTTCTCTAATCTATTACTTTATATAAGTTCTACTGCTTCAGACATTTTTTAGACTCGATCTACTTGCTAAATTTGGAAAAACAGCTAAGCCGTGTTTTACATGTTGTGACAAATTGAGAAAAAAAGCCAAGATGTATGCGTGTGTGTACATCTTATGGTGTGTGTCTGATTACATCTCTGTATCACGTGTGTGTGTGTGTGTGTGTGTGTGTACATCTCCATGTGTGTGTACATATAATAAGACATGGACCACTGGACCAGCACAGGGAGTCTACAGGAGTATGGTACAGTATCTGCGTCTCCTCCGCCTGCTCGCTGTAAGGCGCCACAGCGCTGAGCGGAGACAGATGAAAGATGCAGCCTCTACGCTCGCCCCACTCTGAGCAATTCTCTGATCGGGCTTAAAAGCTTTGTGTCAGAGGCCAAGTCTCTGCTCCAGGAATAGCCGGGATCCTTCATTCTCTCCGTCCCTTCTGTACTTCTCCTGCAAATAGCTGCTTACAGGAACCCCGCGTGTCCTCATTCCCAGCATCCCTTCTGTCCAATGCACGTTCCCATCCTGGTGCCCATATCAGAGACTTCTATATAAATACAGTATCTCATAATAGCAATGTGTAGTTGTAACCCATTCTTGGGGGCTCTCTGCCTCCTTCTCCAATGCCTGGGCCTGATTCACTGGCTCATGCGTCGCAGTGCCAAGCTGGCCAATTGTTTACCGCTGCACCAAGGCATGTACAGCACAGGTATATCTGTGTGACACAGTGTGGTACAGTACACAGTGCCGTTATATCTGTGTGACACAGTGTGGTACAGTACACAGTGCCGTTATATCTGTGTGACACAGTGTGGTACAGTACACAGTGCCGTTATATCTGTATGAAACAGTGTGGTACTGTACAGTGCCGGTATATCTGTGTCATACAGTGTGGTACAGTACAGTGCCAGTATATCTGTGCCACACAGTGTGGTACAGTACAGTGCCAGTATATCTGTGTCTCACAGAGTGGTACAGCACAGCGCCGGTATATCTGTGTCTCACAGAGTGGTACAGTACAGCGCTGGTATATCTGTGTCAGACAGTGTGGTACAGTGCAGGTATATCTGTGTCACACAGTGTGGTACAGTACAGCGCAGGTATATCTGTGTCACACAGTGTGGTATAGTACAGCGCAGGTATATCTGTGGTACAGTACAGCGCAGGTATATCTGTGTTACACAGTGTGGTACAGTACAGTGCCGGTATATCTGTGTCACACAGTGTGGTACAGTACAGCGTCAGTATATCTGTGTCACACAGTGTGGAAAAAGTACAGTCCAGGTATATCTGTCACACAGCGTTGTACAGTACAGCGCAGTTATATCTTTGTCCTACAGCTTGGTACAGCTCAGTTATATCTGTGTCTCACAGTGTGGTACAGTACAGTGCTGGTATATCTGTGTCACACAGTGTGGTATAGTACAGTGTAGGTATATCTGTGGTACAGTACAGCGCAGGTATATCTGTGTTAAACAGTGTGGTACAGTACAGTGCCGGTATATCTGTGTCACACAGTGTGGTACAGTACAGCGTCAGTATATCTGTCACACAGCGTTGTACAGTACAGCGCAGTTATATCTTTGTCCTACAGCGTGGTACAGCTCAGTTATATCTGTGTCTCACAGTGTGGTACAGTACAGTGCTGGTATACAGTATCTGTCACACAGTGTGGTACAGTACAGCACTGGTATAACTGTCATATAGAGTGGTACAGTACTGCACCGGTATATCTGTGTCATACAGTGTGGTACAGTAAAGCGCAGGTATTTTTTTGTCACACAGCGTGGTACAGTACAGCTCAAGTTTATCTGTGTCTCACAGTGTGGTACAGTACAGCGCAGGTATATCTGTGTCTCAGTGTGGTACAGTACAGCGCCTGTAAATCTGTGTTATTGTGATCGATGTGTAATAGATCAGTATTAATTCAATGCTCTATCATTCCCAGAATCCTTCACTGCTGACCACAAGCCTCTCCTGGGCGAGTCTCCGGAAGTCAGAGGCTTTTACCTGGGCTGCGGGTTCAATAGTGCAGGTAAGTATAGTGCAGCCCACATACCGCATAGTACACACCATAACACACTGCAGCAGCGATAATGTACCACAATAGGAGACTCTGACAACACATGGTGACACAACTAACCCCTGATCACAGTAACAAGCCTATGTACCTAGGAGGGCCGCCATGGGGGGCTGCTGTCCTGGATCCGGGGCCCATCTCTGACACCTAATACATATATGCACATTGTACCACACTACATGCCGCACTGCAGCGTATCATAGCACAGCGCAGGGTGTACATCTCCCCTACGTCCCCGTTGATGTGACCTTGGCTATCAGACAGTTACAGGGAATGAGTGTAATAACAGCGGCGTCCTCTGCTCTCCGCAGGTATGATGCTGGGAGGAGGATGCGGGAAGGAGCTGGCACACTGGATTATTCATGGCCGCCCAGAGAAGGACATGTACGCTTATGACATTAGGTGAGGCCTCTGTCATCAATGTTTCATCACGTGTAACCCTTGGTTATGGAGACGTGATGTCAGCGCGGGGTAGAAGCAAAATATAACCGTTTTTAACCACATGCGATGCTCGAATGCAATCTGCTGGTGGGGGTGGGGCGGAAGATACGCTTTTTCAGTGGCGTGGGGATGGGGAGAGGGGGCCGGAGGGACCGCTGACTGCGTGGGAGACGGCAGGCAGAGGGCGGCATTGTAGCTGTAGCGCTAGCGGATGGCGAGGGTCAGTCAGCGGTGGCGGGAGAAGTGTTTAAAACATTGGGCAGTCCTCTGATTGGCCTCCAAGAACTATCCGGCCAGATAACTGGCTTCTGCTGTCCCTACTGTACGTTTGTGTTTGTTTGTTTTATTGACGTTCGATTGTAAGCTCCTCCAGCCTCAGGCATTGAGATGAAACCATAAAAATGGATAACAACAGGGCGGTGCTGCGCACGGTGTGCTGTGCTGCACGGCGATGTGTGGTGCTGCGCAGCAATGTGCGGTGCTCCACGGCTTTACAGCAAATATCACGTTTTACCTTTCTGCCACCATTTTCCGTTCTATCTTGCTTTATTACGGAGCTGGCGAGCATGCCCAGCTGGGGTGACAGAATGGGGCGCTGGGGCTCCCCCCTTCCCCGTGTCACATGTGAGCAGCCGTTGGCCCACGCTCACTCCTGGGTTACAGATATTAATTACAGCTGAGCAGCCGCTAATTAGTTCCCCACTCATACAGATCTGTGACTTGGCTTCTCGGCCCCTCGCTCTCGCCTCTATTGTGCAGCCGCCGGACCCTGTGATTATTACACTTCTGCCGCGGCTGGACGATGTAATCACACAGCGAGCCGAGGCTTGTCATTAAATCTATTTCTGCGGTCTAATTATGCGTAGGGGCTAGTAACGACGGAGAGGGCACAGGATTGCCTCCTGCCCATTGTACTACAATGCCAGGGAAACTGCTATATAGAGGAGAATTCCGGGGAGGGGGGCAATGGCGGTCACCGAGCTCACTCCCAGAATGCTTTGTGCCACCGTTGAGCACAATGATTCTGTCTTGAAGGTTAACGTGATCTAACATCATAACTAATAATGATAATTACACCCGATGCATTGGTACAATGCTGGGCGGGTGTACAGCAGGTCGGCTCACTGCGTCGGATGGGTCACGGAGCTTGGTATGTTTTCTGCCTGTGTGACTATGAATGGGAATATAGAAGTTTTATCAGGGTCTGCGTTGAATACTTTTTCGTGGGGTTTTTTAATTGAAAATCAAAAGTTTTCTGAAAAAATTAAGAATGTGTGATAATGAGAATAACGCGTAAGATACGCAGTACTGGGCGCACTCCATTTATTTATGCGTGAGTCAATTATCACCTGATAACATGTATGCTGGCAGCACAGTGGCACAGAGGTTAGCATTACTCAATAAATTTGTAATCTGGCTGGGCTGTGGTCCAGATTACAAACCACAAGTCGTATAGCCTGGGCTGGGTTCATGGTGAGACAGGGCTGGGTTCATGGTGAGACAGGGCTGGGGTCATGGAGAGGGTTTGGCCATGGTGGTCATGGAGATGCTGGGTCATGGTGAGACTGGGCCCTGGTGGTCATGGAGGGGCTGGGCCCTTTTGGTCATGGAGGGGCTGGGCCCTTTTGGTCATGGAGGGGCTAGGCCATGGTGGTCATGGAGGGGCTAGGCCATGGTGGTCATGGAGGGGCTTGGCCATGGTGGTCACGGAGAGGCTGGGCCATGGTGGTCACGGAGGGGCTGGGCCCTGGCGGTCACGGAGAGGCTGGGCCCTGGCGGTCACGGAGAGGCAGGGCCATGGCGGTCACGGAGAGGCTGGGCCATGGCGGTCACGGAGAGGCTGGGCCATTGCGGTCACGGAGAGGCTGGGCCATGGTGGTCACGGAGAGGCTGGGCCATGGTGGTCACGGAGAGGCTGGGCCATGGTGGTCACGGAGAGGCTGGGCCATGGTGGTCACGGAGGGGCTGGGCCATGGTGGTCATGGAGAGGTGGCTGCAAATGTTACTGGTGACTACCAGTGGCTCATCCCTTAGCAGAGGGCATAGAGGAGTCTGAGAGGAACCAGGGGGATTATTCTGCACACTGATGGTATGCTAGTCAGCAGGGTGCTCAGCTGAGAACTGAAGTATTGGGGTACAGTATGTACAGTAGCAGCAATCCCAATGTAAGCATCTGGTAGTTATAGTACTGTAATCGTTAGATTATAGTCCGGTTAGGCTCCAGATCAGGATTCCGTCTTTATCACCATTCCATGTTGTCTAAACCAAACATGTATGAGGTCTGGTCCTGCAAACCCATAGTAGTTTTGCAAACGCCTCTGATTAACAGACAGAGGTGTTCTAGGGGGGGTGGGGAGGCAGCTTATAATATGTGATCCATCCTGAATCAGGCCCCTAGTACGGGGAGGTGTCAGAAATAGATGGAGGACTCCTTGTTGGGTAGTGAGGCCTGAAGCCAAAAAGTATAAAGCAGTTACATTACTGCCACCTGTCTCTCGTTATACCGCAGGAGATCCCGCCCCTCATTCCTGTCACCTGTCTCTTGTTATACCGCAGGAGATCCTGCCCCTCATTACTGTCACCTGTCTCTCGTTATACCGCAGGAGATCCTGCCCCTCATTACTGTCACCTGTCTCTTGTTATACCGCAGGAGATCCCGACCCTCATTACTGTCACCTGTCTCTCGTTATAACGCAGGAGATCCTGCCCCTCATTACTGTCACCTGTCTCTCGTTATACCGCAGGAGATCCCGCCCCTCATTACTGTCACCTGTCTCTCGTTATACCGCAGCAGATCCTGCCCCTCATTACTGCCACCTGTCTCTCGTTATACCGCAGGAGATCCTGCCCGTCATTACTGTCACCTGTCTCTTGTTATACCGCAGGAGATCCTGCCCCTCATTACTGTCACCTGTCTCTCGTTATACCGCAGGAGATTCTGCCCCTCATTACTGTCACCTGTCTCTTGTTATACCGCAGGAGATCCTGCCCCTCATTACTGTCACCTGTCTCTTGTTATACCGCAGGAGATCCTGCCCCTCATTACTGTCACCTGTCTCTTGTTATACTGTCACCTGTCTCTTGTTATACCGCAGGAGATCCTGCCCCTCATTACTGTCACCTGTCTCTTGTTATACCGCAGGAGATCCTGCCTCTCATTACTGTCACCTGTCTCTTGTTATACCGCAGGAGATCCCGACCCTCATTACTGTCACCTGTCTCTCGTTATACCGCAGGAGATCCTGCCCCTCATTACTGACACCTGTCTCTCGTTATACCGCAGGAGATCCTGCCCCTCATTACTGTCACCTGTCTCTCATTATACCGAAGGAGATCCTGCCCGTCATTACTGTCACCTGTCTCTAGTTATACCGCAGGAGATCCCACACCCTCATTACTGTCACCTGTCTCTTGTTATACCGCAGGAGATCCCACCCCTCATTACTGTCACCTGTCTCTTGTTATACCGCAAGAGATCCCACCCCTCATTACTGCTACCTGTCTCTTGTTATACCATAGGAGATCCTACCCCTCATTACTGTCACCTGTCTCTCGTTATACCGCAGGAGATCCTGCCTCTCATTACTGTCACCTGTCTCTTGTTATACCACAGGAGATCCTGCCCCTCATTACTGTCACCTGTCTCTTGTTATACCGCAGGAGATCCCACCCCTCATTACTGCTACCTGTCTCTTGTTATACCATAGGAGATCCTACCCCTCATTACTGTCACCTGTCTCTCGTTATACCGCAGGAGATCCTGCCTCTCATTACTGTCACCTGTCTCTTGTTATACCACAGGAGATCCTGCCCCTCAATTCGGTCACCTGTCTTTTGTTATACCGCAGGAGACCCGGCCCCTCATTACTGTCACCTGTCTCTTATTAAACCACAGGAGATTCCACCGTTCATTGACCAATGAGAATCGCTGGATCCGGGAGCGCAGCCACGAGTCGTATGCCAAGAATTACTCGGTGGTGTTCCCGTATGATGAGCCTCTGGCTGGAAGGAACATGAGGAGAGATCCATTGTATGAGGTAATCGGGATTTTCCATTGCGTTTCTGCAAGTTACTTGTTTAATATATTCATTAATGATATAGGAAGTGACATATGGGGCAGATGTATGAAGCCTTAACAAGAGATAAATCCAAGGGTTGTAAAGAGAGATAAACGTCCAGCCAATCACCTGCTAACTGCCATGTTACAGGCTGTGTTTGAAAAAGTCAGTAAGGAGCTGATTGGCTGGACGTTTATCTCTCCTTATCACCCTTGCATTTATCTCTTGTTAAGGCTTAATACATCTGCCCCAATGTGAGTAAAATTGAGTAAGGAAATTAACTCAAGAGAGGATGTGGATACACTACAGAGTGACTTAATTAATCTGGAAAGGTGGGCGGAAAGGTGGAAAATGCAGTTTAACGCTGATAAATGTAAAGTAATTCATTATGGGAACAAAAATGAACAAGCTACTTATAGACTAAATGGAGTTATTATAGGGAATTCTGCTGTAGAGAAGGACTTGGGGGTCATCATAGATGAAACATAGGGTAATAGTGCTCACTGCTCAAGTGCAGCAGCAAAAGTAAACCGGACACTCGCATGCATTAAAGGGGGAATGGATTCAAGGGATGCCAATATGATAGTGCCTCTTTACAAGGCATTGGTGAGACCACACTTGGAACACTGTGTTCAGTTCAGGGCACCGCACCTTAAAAAGGACATAAATGAATTGGAGCAGGTACAGAGAAGGGCGACTAAGCTAGTAAAAGGTCTCCAATCACTAGAATACAAAGATAGGTTAACCAGGCTGAGTATGTTTTCACTGGAGAAACGGAGGCTGAGAGGGGATATGATTAGTATTACAGATACAGGATTGGGAATCAAATGGAACTTAGACATGATTTGTTCACTAACAGGCCTATACTTAGGGGGTTATTCTGGTTGGTTTGCAAAAGCAAATTCATTCTTTAATGGACAAAACCATGCTGCACTGCAGGTGGGGCAGATGTAACATGTGCAGAGAGAGTTTTATATTTGGGTGGGGTGTGTTCAAACTGAAATCTATATTGCAGTGTAAGAAAAAAGCAGCCAGTTTTTACCCTGCACAGAAACAAAATAACTCACCCAAATGTAACTCTCTCTGCACATGTTACATCTGCCTCACCTGCAGTGCAGCATGGTTTTGTCCATTTAAAAAGGAGTTTGCAAACTAACCAGAATAACCCCCTTAGGACATGTGGGCATGTACTGAGGCTCGAGGAAAAGAAATTCCGTACTGATGTAAGAAGATGATTCTTCACCATTAGAACAGTAACATTCCGGAACTCAGTGCCCGTGGGGGGGTTACAGCAACTACTGTTAATGAAATTAAATCAAAACTGCATACATTTTTGGCCACTAATGGAATCTTATAGATATGACTAAAGGCCCCCTTATATCGCATGCGATTTATCACATGCAACTCCCGGGGAGCTGCAGGGACAATGGGAGCAGGGGACAGCAGCAGGTATGTGCCCACGACCAGAGAGAAGGGGGGGGGGGCGCAGGGAGCTGGGCAAGAAGCCACTGGGCAGGGAGCGGGGGGGGGGGGGCGGCACAGAGTCCCAGGAGCCGGGCAGGAGAAGACGATGCAGCATTAGCGCGAGTGGCGCAAGCAGCAGAGCACTTCCAAAAAAAGAAAAAGCCCATACAAATTCATAGGAAGCCATTGATTGGCTGAGACCTCTCTCAGCCAATCAGCGATTGCCTGAGAGAGGTCACAGCCAATCACTGATTGGCTGAGAGAGGTCTCAGCCAATCAATGGCTTCCTATGCGTCTTCTCCTGCCCGGCTCCCCGGTACTCTGCCCCCCCCCCCCCTGCTCCCGCTGATGGCAGCGGCTTCCTCCTCTGCCCGGCTCCCTGCGCCTGATCCCTCCGCCCGGCTCTGGTAGGTCCCCCGTTGCAGCCCGTCCGACCTCCCGACTCCGATCCGATGCGCACGGGGCCGCGCATCGGGTCGGAGGGGATGTCTCCATATGCGATTTGGGACGATTTCACGGCCCGATTCATCCGAATCAGGCAAAATCGTGCCCAAATCGCATAATGTATAGGGGCCTTTACTCAGGTCAGTAGTTACAAGCCAAATAGGTTGAACTTGATGGACTAACGTCTTTTTTCAACCTTAATTACTTTGTTACTGCACATTTCTGGTCCCATTATCCTGCCTGTTGCATCTGATGGCTCTCCCCCCACCCCCACATTCAGTTCCAGGGCTCACAGTTGCTGTGCCGCTAGTCTGCAGAACATATAGGGTAGTGGCTGTGCCTTTAGTCTGCAGAACAGGGATAATGCTGTGCCTCTAGTCTGCAGAACATATAGGGTAGTTGGCTGTGCCGATAGTCTGCAGAACATATAGGGTAGTGGCTGTGCTACTAGTCTGCAGAACATATAGGGTAGTTGGCTGTGCCGATAGTCTGCAGAACATATAGGGTAGTGGCTGTGCTACTAGTCTGCAGAACGCGGATAGTGCTGTGCCGCTAGTCTGCAGAACATGGATAGTGCTGTGCCGCTAGTCTGCAGAACATATAGGGTAGTGCTGTGCCGCTAGTCTGTAGAACATATAGGGTAGTGGCTGTGTCGCTAGTCTGCAGAACATATAGGGTAGTGCTGTGCCGCTAGTCTGCAGAACACGGATAGTGCTGTGCCGCTAGTCTGCAGAACACGGATAGTGCTGTGCCGCTAGTCTGCAGAACACGGATAGTGCTGTGCCGCTAGTCTGCAGAACATATAGGGTAGTGCTGTGCCGCTAGTCTGCAGAACATATAGGGTAGTGGCTGTGCCGCTAGTCTGCAGAACATGGATAGTGCTGTGCCGCTAGTCTGTAGAACATATAGGGTAGTGGCTGTGTCGCTAGTCTGCAGAACATATAGGGTAGTGCTGTGCCGCTAGTCTGCAGAACATATAGGGTAGTGGCTGTGCCGCTAGTCTGCAGAACATATAGGGTAGTGGCTGTGCCGCTAGTCTGCAGAACATATAGGGTAGTGCTGTGCCGCTAGTCTGCAGGACATATAGGGTAGTGCTGTGCCGCTAGTCTGCAGAACATATAGGGTAGTGGCTGTGCCGCTAGTCTGCAGAACATATAGGGTAGTGGCTGTGCCGCTAGTCTGCAGAACATATATGGTAGTGCTGTGCCGCTAGTCTGAAGAACATATTGGGTAGTGCTGTGCCGCTAGTCTGCAGAACATATAGGGTAGTGGCTGTGCTACTAGTCTGCAGAACACGGATAGTGCTGTGCTGCTAGTCTGCAGAACATATAGGGTAGTGTCTGTGCTACTAGTCTGCAGAACACGGATAGTGCTGTACCGCTAGTCTGCAGAACATATAGGGTAGCGCTGTGCCGCTAGTCTGCGGAATATATAGGGTAGTACTGTGCCGCTAGTCTGCAGAACATATAGGTTAGCGCTGTGCAGCTAGTCTGCGGAACATATAGGGTAGCGCTGTGCCGCTAGTCTGCAGAACATATAGGGTAGCGCTGTGCCGCTAGTCTGCAGAACATATAGGGTAGTGCTGTGCCTCTAGTCTGCAGAACATATAGGGTAGTGCTGTGCCGCTAGTCTGCAGAACATATAGGGTAGTGCTGTGCCTCTAGTCTGCAGAACATATAGGGTAGTGCTGTGCCGCTAGTCTGCAGAACATATAGGGTAGTGCTGGTTGTTGAACTACACATTCCATCATGGCCTGCATTAGTTATAACATGGCCAAATAGCAAAACGCTACTCTTTACCTAGAAGGGCGCCCACGATTTTGATCGTGGGCATCGTTAGTAAAAAAAAATCGAGTGTGATGCGACCGACGCGATGCCCGCGATTTCCCATAGGGAACAATGTTAAATGTCCCAATTGACCCGATTTTCCTGTTCAATGTCTCAATTGACCCGATTTTTCCATAGGAAACAATGTTAAATGGGCCACAGAGGCCAAATAGGCACCCTGAAGTGTGAAATGGCCCCCACAATTGTTAACGCCACCCCACGATCAACGTGAACCCGAAGCGTGGCGAGCGCAGCGGTACGCGTCCTACGACCTTTTCATACCCCCACTATCCACGTCGGCGTGGAGTTGAGAATAGAAAGTGTGGCGAGCGCAGCGAGCCACCGAGCCCGAAGCGTGGCGAGCGCAGCGGACAGCTGTGAAGCCCGCGAGGGGACGCGGATACCTGTGGCTTCGGGCTCGGTGGCTCGCTGCGCTCGCCACACTTTCTATTCTCAACTCCACGCCGACGTGGATAGTGGGGGTATGAAAAGGTCGTAGGACGCGTACCGCCGCCCCTCGCGGGCTCTTTGCGCTCACCACGCTCCGGGTTGACGTTGATCGTGGGGTGGCGTTAACAATTGTGGGGGCCATTTCACACTTCAGGGTGCCTATTTGGCCTCTGTGGCCCATTTAACATTGTTTCCTATGGAAAAATCGGGTCAATTGAGACATTGAACAGGAAAATTGGGTCAATTGGGACATTTAACATTGTTCCCTATGGGAAATCGCGGGCATTGCGTCGGTCGCATCGCACCCGATTTTTTAGTGCATGCAATGCCCGCGATGGGCGCCCTTCTAGGTAAAGAGTACCAGCAAAACTGTACCAAGGCATGCTGGGATGTGTAGTTCAAGAACATCTGGAGTGTGAAGGTTAGTCATCCCTGTGAGCCGTAGCTGGTGACCCTTCTCTCCCCCATGCTGACCACATATATGACCTCTCTGTACAGGAGCTGCTCCAGCAAGGCTGCGTATTCCAGGAGAGGCACGGCTGGGAGAGGCCGGGGTGGTTTACCCGTGACGGTCCAGCTCCGGTGAGTACTCCTGCCCATCCTCAGGTGAGGTGCATGGGAACGGCCGCACTCCTCCCTACTTGTGTCACTTCAGCGCTCCCACCCTAAAGCCACCCGCAGGGGTGTGTAACCTCGCCCCCTGTCACACCATGCAGTTCCTGGGGAGCTGGATGCTCTGCGGTGCAGGGTGCAGCATATTGCACAAGGGCAGCGCAGTGGGGAGATGAGCGCGATGTCAGTGTCCCCAGAGCAGGACACCGAGGAGGTGATATAATATATCTGTTACCTGTGCAGGTCCTGGACTATGATTACTATGGGGCATATGGGTGCCAGCCTCACCAAGACTACACTTACAGCCGGCTCCTGGGGGAGGAGTACACCTTCAGCTTTCCACCCCACCATGACGCGGTAAGTGAATGGCGCCAGGCAGAAATGCGCACACGGCGACAGGTGCATTATGGGTGGAGCATCTGCCAATATATCTGTAGGGGCATCATCCTATTAATCGCATCGGATACAGGGGCTTCCGGCAATGTGTTATGTTAGGTACACACCAGAACGATGATGATCATGAGCAGATGGTGAGATGACCATACGATGGTCGCGCGATCTGCTGGGACACACCATCTGCATCCAATCCTACCCGATTCTGATCTGTACCCAGTTCCAGCATCGGATCAGAATCGGATCTAAATCATGCCCAATTTACATACAATCGGTCGAGTTTGTATCAAATTTATGGGAACAGAGGCCAAATTGTTCTGGTGTGAACCCAGCATTAGACAGGTCACTAATACGTCATCAGACCGCGCATGTGGGGGGAGGTTACAGGAAAGTGCAGAGAATGGCGCGGTAATCTTTCCTGTCCTATGCGTGTACCCAGGAGGCCCCCCGGGTGATCTGCCAGGGGGAACCTGAGTGTAGCACAGATATGTAATGCTCTCCGTGTATAGATTGCTGAAATCACTATGGCCACTTCCCGCATGCCAAGCCTGAGATGGCACTCTGTAACGGGTGTACCTTCGTGTCTGCCCTGGCACACTGCCCGCCTGTGGTGTGTGTGTGTATCACTAACTGCAGCACATGATTGGGATACCCTTCCAGCATTGAAGGGGTTAATGCCCCCTGTGCTGGGATTCATTATGGCGGGGGTGTGTGTGTGTGTGTGTGTGGGGGGGGGTAGTGCGTTAATAATGAGCGTTTCTCTCCTGGCAGCATGATGAGAGCTGAGGAACAGTGCGTTAGGGGGAGAGACTGCGCCTGTGACAGGATGACAGACAGATCCCGGTTATAATTAGCCAGCCAGAGTCTATGTATGGAGCTGTCACATATGGGAGATGGGAGAGGGGGGGATGTATTATTTAGCACATCAGCAGCCCTGTGTTCCGGGGTCCAACAAGCGGCCATGAAAGGGATACACGCGTACAAAGCTTCCCGCGTCCTTGTCACCCGACAGAAAAGTTTTGGATGAGTCACTTCAGAGTTTATTTCGGTCTCTGCTTCTCGCTCGCTGCACAGACCCCCCCTTCCCCCCCCCGCCCATCGATGTTCATCTGTTGTGTTTGACATGCTGTCATTTCTAGATCAGGAGAGAATGCGTTATGTGTCGGAACGCCGCCGCGGTCTTCAACATGTCCTACTTCGGAAAGTTCTACCTGGTGGGGCCGGATGCCAAGAGAGCGGCTAATTGGCTGTTTACTGCAAACATCGATAAGGCCCCAGGTAAACGCTGAGGAAGATAGTGTGATGCTAGGTATACAGCACGCCGGGGCTGGGTATAGGGCACGCCGGGGCTGGGTATAGGGCACGCCGGGGCTGGGTATAGGGCACGCCGGGGCTGGGTATAGGGCATGCCGGGGCTGGGTATACTGCATTCCAAGGCTGGGAATATGGCACGGCAGGGCTAGGTATACAGTATGCCAGGGCTGGGTATATGACATTCCAATGCTGGGTATACAGCACGCCAGGGCTAGATATACGGCACCTGTCTGGCTCCTCCCATCCCCTTATATCTCCTGGGTCACTTGTTCTCTATAGCTGGTTGTCAGTGTCCGGCTCCTCCCACCCCTTATCTCTCCTGGGTCACTTGTCCTGTATAAGCTGGTTGTCAGCGTCCGGCTCCTCCCACCCCTTATCTCTCCTGGGTCACTTGTCCTGTATAAACTGGTTGTCAGTGTCTGGCTCCTCCCACCCCTTATTCCTCCTGGGTCACTTGTCCTGTATAAGATGGTTGTCAGAGTCTGGCTCCTCCCATCCCCTTATCTCTCCTGGGTCACTTGTCCTGTATAAGCTGGTTGTCAGTGTCCGGCTCCTCCCCTCCCCTTATCTCTCCCGGGTCACTTGTCCTGTATAAGCTGGTTGTCAGTGTCTGGCTCCTCCCATCCCCTTATCTCTCCTGGGTCACTTGTCCTGTATAAGCTGGTTGTCAGTGTCTGGCTACTCCCACCCCCTTATCTCTCCTGGGTCACTTGTCCTGTATAAGCTGGTTGTCAGTGTCTGGCTACTCCCACCCCCTTATCTCTCCTGGGTCACTTGTCCTGTATAAGCTGGTTGTCAGTGTCCGGCTCCTCCCACACCCTTATCTCTCCTGGGTCACTTGTCCTGTATAAGCTGGTTGTCAGCGTCTGGCTCCTCCCATCCCCTTTACTCTCCTGGGTCACTTGTCCTGTATTAGCTGGTGGTCAGTGTCTGGCCCCTCCCATCCCCTTATTTCTCCTGGGTCACTTGTCCTGTATAAGCTGGTTGTCAGTGTCTGGCTCCTCCCATCCCCTTATCTCTCCTGGGTCACTTGTCCTGTATAAGCTGGTTGTCAGTGTCTGGCTCCTCCCACCCCCTTATCTCTCCTGTAACACGTTATGCATTCTCTCTGTTTATAGGTACAACGGTATATACCTGTATGTTAAACAAGCGCGGGGGTGCAGAGAGTGATCTCACCGTCAGCAGTATAACACCTGGAAGCTCACCGTCTGTTCTGGTGCCAGAATTTGAAGGTCAGTATGGAGAATGTGCCTATCAAACCATATAATACAGAAGATTTAACTTTGGAATTATTGTTGTGATCTTGTGGTTGCTTTTATATATTAGGAGGCAGAAATAGTGCATTGATATTGTCACCTGGGGAACGCAGCTGTCACCGCTACCAGAACCTGAAATCATGGGGCAGTGATAGTCTACTGGAGCCGTATACATCTGGATTACAAATTTTATACGGCTTCAGGTGGAAAACAGCACAGTCCAGATAGTGTCCGCCATGGACAAGTCACACTATGTAATCCAACAATACATAGGTCCAATAGCCACAGACTGTAGAATCCCTATGAGAAAACTTGGGGCGTTTCGCTTCCAGCAGAAGCTGGTCCAATAGCCACAGACAGTAGACAGAAGACAGAACAATGGGTCCAATATCCACACACAGAATCACTATGTGAGTAAACTTGGCGCGTGTCGCTTTCAGCAGAATATGGGTCCAAAATCCACAGACTGTAGAATCCCTGAACGCAAACTTGGTGCATTTCGCTTCCAGCAGACTCTGGTCCAATAGCCACAGACAGTAGAATCTCTATGCGTAAACTTGGTGCGTTTCGCTTCCAGCAGACTCTGGTCCAATAGCCACAGACAGTAGAATCTCTATGCGCAAACTTGGTGCGTTTCGCTTCCAGCAGACTCTGGTCCAATAGCCACAGACAGTAGAATCTCTATGCGCAAACTTAGTGCGTTTCGCTTCCAGCAGACTCTGGTCCAATAGCCACAGACGGTAGAATCTCTATGTGCAAACTTGGCGCATTTCGCTTCCAGCAGACTCTGGTCAAATAGCCACAGACAGTAGAATCTCTATGTGTAAACTTGGTGCGTTTCGCTTCCAGCAGACTCTGGTCCAATAGCCACAGACAGTAGAATCTCTATGCGTAAACTTGGTTCGTTTCGCTTCCAGCAGAAGCTGGTCCAATAGCCACAGACAGAAGACAGAACAATGGGTCCAATATCCACTCACAGAATAACTATGTAAGTAAACTTGGCGCGTCTTGCTTCCAGCAGAACATGGGTCCGATAGCCAGAGACTGTAGAATCCCTGTACGCAAACTTGGCGCATTTCGCTTCCAGCAGACTCTGGTCCAGTAGCCACAGACAGTAGAATCTCTATGCGCAAACTTGGTTCGTTTCGCTTCCAGCAGAAGCTGGTCCAATAGCCACAGACAGTAGAATCTCTATGCGTAAACTTGGTGCGTTTCGCTTCCAGCAGACTTTGGTCCAATAGCCACAGACAGTAGAATCTCTATGCGTAAACTTGGTGCGTTTCGCTTCCAGCAGACTCTGGTCCAATAGCCACAGACAGTAGAATCTCTATGCGCAAACTTGGGGCATTTCGCTTCCAGCAGACTCTGGTCCAGTAGCCACAGACAGTAGAATCTCTATGCGCAAACTTGGTGCGTTTCGCTTCCAGCAGAAGCTGGTCCAATAGCCACAGACAGAAGACAGAACAATGGGTCCAATATCCACACACAGAATAACTATGTAAGTAAACTTGGCGCGTCTTGCTTCCAGCAGAACATGGGTCCGATAGCCAGAGACTGTAGAATCACTATGTAAGCAAACGGTGCGTTTTTAATATATATATATGCTGGGCAATACTGTGTAATGTGCCTGTCACTGGGCTATTGGCACATGCTGGACAGTACTGTGTGAAGTGTCGGTCACTGGGATATTAAAATATACTGGACAGTGCTGTGTGATGTGCCGGTCACTGGGTTATAAGCATATGATGGGCAATAGAGTGTGATATGCCAGTCACTGGGATATTAGCACATGCTGTACAGTGCTCTGTGATGTGCCAGTCACTGGATATTAGGATATGCTGGACTGTGATGTGCCAGTCACTGGGATATTTGCACATGCTGGACAGTACTCTGTAATGTGTCGGTCACTGGGATATTAGGATTTGCTGGACTGTAATGTGCCGGTCACTGGGATATTAGCATATGATTGGCAGTACTGTGTGATGTGCCAGTCACTGGGATATTAGCATATGATGGTACAGTACTGTGTGATGTGCCAGTCACTGGGATATTAGCATATGATTGGCAGTACTGTGTGATGTGCCGGTCACTGGGATATTAGCATATGATTGGCAGTACTGTGTGATGTGCCAGTCACTGGGATATTAGCATATGATGGTACAGTACTGTGTGATATGCTGGTCACTGGGATATTAGCATACATAGGATGGCCGCTGTGAACAGTTATCCTAAGCGTCTGTAGTTCCCGGCGCAGCGCTCCTGACCTATGACCCGGGCTCTTCCTTCCTCCTTTGACTTTGAAGTCTTTGCTGTGATCGCTTGGTGGCTCTGTGGGAATGAACGATAACGTGTAGAAGGAGCGCGAGCCGCGTGACATACAGGATATTTATACACCGGCATTTCTCATACAGCTACATGTCCTAGATTCTCATTGTATCATTACCTTTTATTCTGTCTCACAAACCCATATTATACGCATTCCCATATAAGATAAAATACAAAGTGTTACTTCCCTTTCGTCGCAGTGCCCCCAGCCTAACACCTATCACCCCGGATGGGTGCGATGACCAGGCTGCACCCTACCAGGACTGGGGTGGGCATTGCCTGCACCCCATTACCATGGGGTTCTTCCTATACCAATCGGGCATTCCGTGTTAGTGCAGAGAAGTGATACTCAGACCCTCCTGTTCTGAAATACTCTGTGCTGATTTTAACGGTTTGATTGGATAATACATTGGGTACATAACGGCCGGGGGTAACCTGGGGTAACTGTGTTCTTGTCTTGGCAGGTGACGGCTATTACCTGGCCATAGGGGGCGCTGTAGCTCAGCACAACTGGAACCACATTATGACCGTCCTTCAAGATGAGAAATTGAACTGCAAGCTTCTGGATTGTTCCGAAGACCTTGGCATGATCAGCGTCCAGGGGCCAGCCAGGTACGTCATGGGGGCGAGGCTGTGAGACCATAGCGATGTCTAGCGTGTGTCCTGCGGGATACCTGGTGCAGCACCCTCTACTCTGTGACTACACTGGCATTCCAATGTGTCAGCATTATCTGTCATCACCACCACCACCTCCGCCCAACCCTAGTGGTAGTGGGTAGGGCATAGGTTCTGATCTATATAAACCGCCATATATAAACTCACATAGTGGTTAATTTACTTTACTGTAACTGTTCGCACTTTGGAATGAGGACACTGGCCCTTATTCAGATCTGATCGCAGTACAAATTTGTTCTCAAAATGGGCAAAACCGTGTGCACTGCAGGTGGGGCAGATGTAACATGTGCAGAGAGAGTTACATTTGGGTGGGTTGTGTTGAAACTGAAATCTAAATTGCAGTGTAAAAATAATGCAGCCAGTATTTACCCTGCACAGAAAAAAAATAACTCACCCAAATCTAACTCTCTCTGCACATGTTACATCTGCCCCACCTGCAGGGCACATGGTTTTGCCCATTTTGAGAACAAATTTGTACTTACTGCAATCAGATCTGAATAAGGGCCACGGTCACACTTACATTTTATAAGGAACCCCCTTTTTCATTCCCCCGCCCTTGCCATGCAACTGACTGCTGTGCCCGCGCTGGCACCCCTCTGCCATATGAGATGCCAGCAGCAGCTGCTCCCTGTGATAAGAAGATCTGCAGCGGGCACTTGGTTGACGTCTGCTGCGCGCCTCTCCCTCCGTGGATCAGATTAGAATGTTTTGTAGTAGATTGTCAGAGTACTTTATCTCCCGTCCTGAAGGTCTTCCTGTACGACCTGCCATGTCGGCTTAAAATCAACAACCTCTCTGCTTCCTGGCGGCTCCGCAAGACCAAATCTCTTTCAACTTGTATCAATCTTTAATGTGTGTGGCATATAGACTGCAGGCGGGCAGCGCGTCGGGCACGGAGACTGTCACATTCCATCCTAATAACGCCGATGATACCCACCTGAGCCTCATGCCACACTGCGAAGCTCAGCCCAGTGACAGCTGCCCGCCTGTAGGGGGCGCCGCCAGCCCCGCAGTCTGCTGAGCAGATACAGTATGCTCTATGGAGCTGAACAGAAAATGGTCTTTAATTGAATATACCCCAGGTTTAATAATGTATCACTGTGCTGGTTCCAGATCCTGTAGGCTCCTCATCTGCACTACAATAATTGTCCAAAGCTGCTCTGTGGTCCTACTTCGTGGGGAGGACGTCTTCCTTTCCCTGTACCTGCTGACGTGCCTCCTATTCCCCTGTAATTACAGCAGCCCCGGTGTCCCCTGATGCAGTAGTGGTAATTACTGCAGCGCTGCGCTATTGTTACAATGCAGCAGGTGGCGCCACTGATCCGGTGCTGCCTCCTAGGACCCAGCATCGGATCATCTGTGACCGGATGAGCCTAGGGTCGCACAAAGCGGCCGCTGCAAATCCAGCACAGAGGCCATGAAATCACTGTCTTCGAAGGAAATGCTGGCCTCACAATGGTGGCAGCGTGCCTACCACTGACCGTGTAATGCCTGTCCGATGTCGCAGTGCCATGCTACAAATATGCGATATGGGTCCGTTGTATGGACTATGGGACGTTTGCAGCATGGGACACACATACAGTCACATCATATTAGGTGCGGTGAGTGATGTGCCCCTCGATGCGGTGAGTAAGTGCGCCCTGGTGTGGTGAGTAAGTGCACCCTGGTGTGGTGAGTAAGTGTGTCCCGGTGCGGTGAGTAACGCCCTCCATGTTTTCTCTCTGTTCAGCCGCTCCATTCTCCAGGAGGTTCTGGGTGAGGACCTGAGCAATGAGGCGTTTCCCTTCTCCACACACAAGATTGTGACGGCTGCTGGGTACAAGGTAATGGGGCGGCGGTCACCGCTGTGATATGGGAACGGGACTGCTGGGGCAGCTGCTCTAATGGAGCCTATAGAGAGATGACTGCATAGACAGCATGAACGCTACCACTCGTTATTATTCCAAGCGTGTCGGGAATTCATCTAACCCTGACCGCACTGGGTCCCGTTCTGTGTGACTCCACCAGTCCCAGTACCGTCCTGTGTGACTACATATCTCAGCATACCCTGCCACACTTCTGCTATGTGACTCCCCTTGTCTCGCCCTGTGTCACTCCGCCAGTCCCAGTCCCGTCCTGTGTGACTCCACCACTCCCGGTCCCGACCTGTGTGACTCTGCCAGTCCCGACCTGTGTGACTCTGCCAGTCCCGACCTGTGTGACTCTGCCAGTCCCGACCTGTGTGACTCTGCCAGTCCCGACCTGTGTGACTCTGCCAGTCCCGTCCCGACCTGTGTGACTCTGCCAGTCCTGTCCTGTGTGACTCTGCTAGTCCCATCCTGTCCTGTGTGACTCTGCCAGTCCCGGCCTGTGTGACTCTGCCAGTCCCGTCCTGTGTGACTCTGCCAGTCTCGACCTGTGTGACTCTGCCAGTCCCGTCCCGTCCTGTGTGACTCTGCCAGTCCTGTCCTGTGTGACTCTGCTAGTCCCATCCTGTCCTGTGTGACTCTGCCAGTCCCGTCCTGTGTGACTCTGCCAGTCCCGTCCTGTGTGACTCTGCCAACCCGACCAGTGTGACACTGCCAGTCCCATCCCATCCTGTGTGACTCTGCCAGTCCTGTCCTGTGTGACTCTGCCAGTCCCGACCTGTGTGACTCTGCCAGTCCCGACCTGTGTGACTCTGCCAGCCCCGTCCCGTCCTGTGTGACTCTGCCAGTCCTGTCCTGTGTGACTCTGCTAGTCCCATCCTGTCCTGTGTGACTCCACCAGCCCCGGCCCCTTCTTGAGTGACCCCCTCAGTCCTGTCCTGCATGACTCTGCCAGTCCCGTCCCGTCCTTTGTGACTCTGCCAGTCCCGTCCCATCCTGTGTGACTCTGCCAGTCCCGTCCCATCCTGTGTGACCCTGCCAGTGCAGTCCCATCCCATCCGCCAGTCCCGGCCCCTTCTTGAGTAAGTCCTGTCCCGTTTGACTCTGCCAGTTCCGTCCTGTCCTGCATGACTCTACCACTCCCATCCCATCCTGTGTGACTCTGCCAGTCCTGCCCTGTGTGACTCTGCCAGTTCCGTCCTGTCCTGCATGACTCTACCACTCCCATCCCATCCTGTGTGACTCTGCCAGTCCTGCCCTGTGTGACTCTGAGGCCCATCCAGCCTATATATATACTGTATATACATATAACACAAGCTCCTAATAACCTCTGTGTATATCATGTAACTGCTGTCACTGGAGCTGGGAAATAACGTGGCATCCTGTAACGGAGCCCTGCTGACGCAGGCCATGCCAGCTGGGAAAGTTGAGAGAAAAGTTTGGTGCCCCCAGTGTAACCCTGAGGCCGGGCGGCTGCCCCCCACTTTCCCCTAATGCTGTTCTGCAGGTGCCGGTGATTGTGCTCTGACCTCCTGCCCCCCCAGCAGCAGCACTTTGTTAAAAGCTTCTTTTTCATAACCCAAATAGGCTCCGGGATCCTCCCCAGCTGTCTCCTTGCCTGACTGGTCTAATAGTATAATGGAGAAAAGAGCCAGCGGCCCCCGTGTGCAGTCGCGGCTCAGACACACAATCGGCAGAATGGAGACGGGACGGGTTACACGTACATTAGCTGCACTCTCCCCACACACCGTGATACATTAGTGCTCTCCTACTTCATTACTCCGCCAGTACATGTGCAGCTGATCCGTGCTCACAGGGAATTACACGTATGCAGGGTCTGCTATACATACGTGCCAGGGAATTACACATATGCAGGGTCTGCTATACATACATGCCAGGGAATTACACGTATGCAGGGTCTGCTATACATACATGCCAGGGAATTACACGTATGCAGGGTCTGCTATACATACATGCCAGGGAATTACACGTATGCAGGGTCTGCTATACATACGTGCCAGGGAATTACACGTATGCAGGGTCTGCTATACATACGTGCCAGGGAATTACACGTATGCAGGGTCTGCTATGCATACATGCCAGGGAATTACACGTATGCAGGGTCTGCTATACATACATGCCAGGGAATTACACGTATGCAGGGTCTGCTATACATACATGCCAGGGAATTACATGTATGCAGGTTCTGCTATACATACATGCCAGGGAATTACATGTATGCAGGGTCTGCTATACATACATGCCAGGGAATTACATGTATGCAGGTTCTGCTATACATACATGCCAGGGAATTACATGTATGCAGGGTCTGCTATACATACGTGACAGGGAATTACATGTATGCAGGGTCTGCTATTGATACATGCCAGGGAATTACACGTATGCAGAGTCTGCTATACATACATGCCAGGGAATTACACGTATGCAGAGTCTGCTATACATACATGCCAGGGAATTACACGTATGCAGGGTCTGCTATACATACATGCCAGGGAATTACACGTATGCAGGGTCTGCTATACATACATGCCAGGGAATTACACGTATGCAGGGTCTGCTATACATACATGCCAGGGAATTACACGTATGCAGGGTCTGCTATACATACATGCCAGGGAATTACACGTATGCAGGGTCTGCTATACATACATGCCAGGGAATTACACGTATGCAGGGTCTGCTATACATACATGCCAGGGAATTACACGTATGCAGTGCCTGCTGTACATACGTGCCAGGGAATAATACACATACATGGTGGCCATATAGCTACCATGTGTTATGGCTGATGGTTGCCAATCCTGGCGGAGGTAGCGGAATCAGCCATTTCCCCGATTCTTAGATGATCAATGCCCGGCCATATTGGTACATCCTGTTGGTGGATCTGCGCCCGCTATATGTATGGGCACCTTTACTGCTACATTGTACATAGTTGTGTTTCTGAGCCGCTGCGTGGCATGTGCCTGTATGCCGAATGGCACAAATTGCGGGGTGCGCCCTCTCTGTAGTAGGTGTGAAAGGGGAACCCCATAGATAAGATCACCCGTACCAGCACTAGGCGCATGAGCATTGGGAAAGCAGGCAGGCAAATTACACTCTGCATCCTGGCACCAACCCCCCCAATGCCTCCCTCTGCTGCCTACCTATATATCCTGCGCTCAGTACGTTTATGAAGGAGACATTATGGGGAAACATTGACCACCCCTCCCCCTGCCACCCACTGCCTCCCCCTAGATGCCATGCTTTGTGCATTATGAAGCAAAGATTATGTGGAAGCATTGATCTCCCCTCTCTTTGCCACCCCCTGCCTCCCTCTTGCAAACCACCGACTTCCTCCCACTAGATGCCATACTGAGAGCATTATGAAGCAAACGTTATGTTGGAAGAATTGATCTCCCCACTCTCTGCCTCCCACTAGATGCCACGCTCAGTGCTTTATAGTGCAGACCTTATGGGGAAGCATTGATCTCCCCTCCCCCTGCCACCCTCTGCCTCCCACTAGATGCCACGCTCAGGGCATTATGAAGCAGACGTTATGGGGAAGCAGTGATCTACCCTCCCCCTGCCAGCCACCCTCTGCCTCCCTCTACATGCCACGCTCAGTGCGTTATGAAGCAGTTGTTATGGGGAAGCACTGATCTCCCCCCCTGCCACCCTCTGCCTCCTGCAAGATGCCACGCTCATAAGCAGATGTTATGGGGAAGCACTGATCTCCCCCTGCCACCCTCTGCCTCCCGCTAGATGCCATTCTCAGTGTGTTATGAAGCAGATGTTATGGGGAAGCATTGATCTCCCCTCCCCCTGCCACCCTCTGCCTCCCACTAGATGCCACGCTCAGTGCATTATGAAGCAGATGTTATGGGAAAGCATTGATCTCTCCTCCCCCTGCCACCCTCTGCCTCCCGCTAGATGCCACGCTCAGTGCGTTATGAAGCAGACGTTATGGGGAAGCAGTGATCTACCCTCCCCCTGCCACCCTCTGCCTCCCACTAGATGCCACGCTCAGTGCATTATGAAGCAGATGTTATGGGGAAGCATTGATCTCCCCTCCCCCTGCCACCTTCTGCCTCCCACTAGATGCCACGCTCAGTGCGTTATGAAGCAGATGTTATGGGGAAGCATTTATCTCCCCTCCCCCTGCCACCTTCTGCCTCCCGCTAGATGCCACGCTCAGTGCGTTATGAAGCAGATGTTATGGGGAAGCACTGATCTCCCCCCCTGCCACCCTCTGCCTCCTGCAAGATGCCACGCTCATAAGCAGATGTTATGGGGAAGCACTGATCTCCCCCTGCCACCCTCTGCCTCCCGCTAGATGCCATTCTCAGTGCGTTATGAAGCAGATGTTATGGGGAAGCATTGATCTCCCCTCCCCCTGCCACCCTCTGCCTCCCACTAGATGCCACGCTCAGTGCATTATGAAGCAGATGTTATGGGAAAGCATTGATCTCTCCTCCCCCTGCCACCCTCTGCCTCCCGCTAGATGCCACGCTCAGTGCGTTATGAAGCAGACGTTATGGGGAAGCAGTGATCTACCCTCCCCCTGCCACCCTCTGCCTCCCACTAGATGCCACGCTCAGTGCATTATGAAGCAGATGTTATGGGGAAGCATTGATCTCCCCTCCCCCTGCCACCTTCTGCCTCCCACTAGATGCCACGCTCAGTGCATTATGAAGCAGATGTTATGGGGAAGCATTGATTCCCCCCCCCCCCCTCGCCCGCCACCTCTGCCTCCGCTAGATGCCACGCTCAGTGCGTTATGAAGCAGATGTTATGGGGAAGCATTGATCTCCCCTCCCCCTGCCACCTTCTGCCTCCCGCTAGATGCCACGCTCAGTGCGTTATGAAGCAGATGTTATGGGGAAGCACTGATCTCCCCCCCTGCCACCCTCTGCCTCCTGCAAGATGCCACGCTCATAAGCAGATGTTATGGGGAAGCACTGATCTCCCCCTGCCACCCTCTGCCTCCCGCTAGATGCCATTCTCAGTGCGTTATGAAGCAGATGTTATGGGGAAGCATTGATCTCCCCTCCCCCTGCCACCCTCTGCCTCCCACTAGATGCCACGCTCAGTGCATTATGAAGCAGATGTTATGGGAAAGCATTGATCTCTCCTCCCCCTGCCACCCTCTGCCTCCCGCTAGATGCCACGTTCAGTGCGTTATGAAGCAGACGTTATGGGGAAGCAGTGATCTACCCTCCCCCTGCCACCCTCTGCCTCCCACTAGATGCCATTCTCAGTGCGTTATGAAGTAGATGTTATGGGGAAGCATTGATCTCCCCTCCCTCTGCCACCTTCTGCCTCCCGCTAGATGCCACGCTCAGTGCGTTATGAAGCAGAAGTTATGGGGAAGCATTAATCTCCCATCCCCCTGCCACCTTCTGCCTCCCGCAAGATGCCACGCTCAGTGCGTTATGAAGCAGAAGTTATGGGGAAGCATTAATCTCCCCTCCCCCCTGCCACATTCTGCCTCCCACTAGATGCCACGCTCAATCCGTTAGGAAACAGATGTTATGGGGAAGCAGTGATCTCCCTGCCACACCCTGCCTCCCCCCTGGGTGAGCATTGATCTCCCCTCTCTGCGGACTCATTTCCTCAGTCACTGCCAGCTCTGTATTTCCAATTTCAACCCTTCACTGGTTTTATTGATATTAGGCGTCGGGGGAGCTCCGCTTCCCCCAAATATGACAAATCTAGCAGCTAAGAGTGCACGTTTATCTGGTGCGGCGCTCTCCCGGATGAACAATTTCTTGCAGAGGAGATGACAAACTCTCCATCTATTATCCGTAAATCTCTCTGATTAAAGTCAGACGTGCCACCGTGTTGCTTGTCTTCAGACTCCTGGGAATGACTCCAGTTGTTAATTAATCAGCTGCCGAGAGAAAACCACAAAGGAATCAATATTAAAACAACTTAACAGACCTCTGAGTTCTGCCCTTCCCAGCAGCGGGCATTTCTGGGTGAGCCGCGGTCTAGCAGCCATTATACAATGCTCCGTTCTCTAGTGACAACCCTGGACATTAATGTGCACATCTTTTATACCCCGGACACTGTATGGAATATAGTAATACTATCTAACACTATAGATTGTCTATAGTATAGGCTGTATCGCACACGTAAGTGGTCAAGAAAAGGGTAAATATCCCATAATAAATACACAAACCATAATAGAACCAGTAATCCACTTTCTAAGCTCACATTCTCCCACATCATGGTAAGGCTCCTGTCTCTTCTCCCTGGCAGCTGCTCTCTGGTCCAGTGCACTGATTGAGGACTCAGAGCCACACACGCACACTCAACAAACCTGGCAGAAGAAGCTGCTACCACTGGGCATGCAGCAGCTCTTCTCTGTCCCTTACATGGCATCAGCTCTAGTATATTTGCAGTATCTTTAGTATATAATATAATTTTAGCCACTGACCAAGATAGGGGGGCTCTGAGCAACACCCCCCCCCCCCCCTTCTTTGGGTTTGCCTATGAAGGGGGCTTCTCTCTAGTAAGTGCTGGTGTAAGGGTTCTCTGCAGAGGACGGAGAGAGCGGGCGGCCTCCATTTCAGAGGCCCAGTTTAGGTGTCCTGTTCTCCCAGCCGGGCAGCAGGAGAGGAGCGCTGTGCAATAGACAGGTGTGCAAGAGTGAGAGGAGCACTATGTAATTTGCAAGAGCGGGAGAGCACTGTGTAATAGCCAGGTGTGCAAGACAGAGAGCACTGTTTAATAGCCAGGTGTGCAAGATAGACATTGCCCTGTAATTGCCAGGTGTGCAAGAGCGAGAGAGCACTGTGTAATAGCCAGGTGTGCAAGAGCGAGAGCACTGTGTAATAGCCAGGTGTGCAAGAGGGAGAGGAGCACTATGTAATGTGAAAGAGCGGGAGAGCACTGGGTAATAGCCAGGTGTGCAACAGAGAGAGCACTGTGTAATAGCCAAGTGAGAGAGAGAGCACTGGGTAATAGCCAGGTGTGCAAGAGAGAGAGATCACTGGGTAATAGCCAGATGTGCAAGAGAGAGAGAGCGCGCTGTAATAGCCAGGTGAGAGAGAGAGAGTGCGCTTTAATAGCCAGGTGAGAGAAAGAGCGCTGTGTAACAGCCAGGTGAGAGAGAGAGAGAGCACTGTGTAATAGCCAGGTGAGAGAGAGAGAGCACTGTGTAACAGCCAGGTGAGAGAGAGAGAGCGCGCTGTGTAATAGCCAGGTGACCGAAAGATGGAGAGCGCTGTGTAATAGCCAGGTGACCGAGAGATGGAGAGCGCTGTGTAATAGCCAGGTGACCGAGAGATGGAGAGCGCTGTGTAATAGCCAGGTGACCGAGAGATGGAGAGCGCTGTGTAATAGCCAGGTGAGAGAGAGAGAGTGCTGTGTAATAGCCAGGTGAGAGAGAGAGCGCTTTGTAATAGCCAGGTGACCGAGAGATGGAGAGCGCTGTGTAACAGCCAGGTGAGAGATGGAGAGCGCGGTATAATAGCCAGGTGAGAGAGAGAGAGCGCGCTTTAATAGCCAGGTGACCGAGAGATGGAGAGCGCTGTGTAATAGCCAGGTGACCAAGAGATGGAGAGCGCTGTGTAATAGCCAGGTGACCGAGAGATAGAGAGCGCTGTGTAATAGCCAGGTGAGAGAGAGAGCTGTGTAATAGCCAGGTGAGAGAGAGAGAGAGAGTGCTGTGTAATAGCCAGGTGACCGAGAGTTGGAGAGCGCTGTGTAATAGCCAGGTGACCGAGAGATGGAGAGCGCTGTGTAATAGCCAGGTGACCGAGAGATGGAGAGCGCTGTGTAATAGCCAGGTGACCGAGAGCGCTGTGTAATAGCCAGGTGACCGAGAGATGGAGAGCGCTGTGTAATAGCCAGGTGACCGAGAGCGCTGTGTAATAGCCAGGTGAGAGAGAGAGCGCTGTGTAATAGCCAGGTGAGAGAGAGAGCGCTGTGTAATAGCCAGGTGATCAAGAGATGGAGAGCGCTGTGTAATAGCCAGGTGACCGAGAGATGGAGAGCGCTGTGTAACAGCCAGGTGTGAGAGAGAGAGAGCGCTGTGTAATAGCCAGGTGAGAGAGAGAGCGCGCTGTAAGAGCCAGATGACCAAGAGATGGAGAGCGCTGTGTAATAGCCAGGTGACCAAGAGATGGAGAGCGCTGTGTAATAGCCAGGTGAGAGAGAGAGCTGTGTAATAGCCAGGTGAGAGAGAGAGTGCTGTGTAATAGCCAGGTGACCGAGAGTGCTGTGTAATAGCCAGGTGACCGAGAGATGGAGAGCGCTGTGTAACAGCCAGGTGACCGAGAGATGGAGAGCGCTGTGTAATAGCCAGGTGACCGAGAGATGGAGAGCGCTGTGTAATAGCCAGGTGACCGAGAGCGCTGTGTAATAGCCAGGTGAGAGAGAGAGCGCTGTGTAATAGCCAGGTGAGAGCGCTGTGTAATAGCCAGGTGATCAAGAGATGGAGAGCGCTGTGTAATAGCCAGGTAACCGAGAGATGGAGAGCGCTGTGTAATAGCCAGGTGACCGAGAGATGGAGAGCGCTGTGTAACAGCCAGGTGTGAGAGAGAGAGAGCGCTGTGTAATAGCCAGGTGAGAGAGAGAGCGCGCTGTAAGAGCCAGATGACCAAGAGATGGAGAGCGCTGTGTAATAGCCAGGTGACCGAGAGATGGAGAGCGCTGTGTAATAGCCAGGTGAGAGAGAGAGCTGTGTAATAGCCAGGTGAGAGAGAGAGTGCTGTGTAATAGCCAGGTGACCGAGAGCGCTGTGTAATAGCCAGGTGACCGAGAGATGGAGAGCGCTGTGTAATAGCCAGGTGAGAGAGAGAGCTGTGTAATAGCCAGGTGAGAGAGAGAGTGCTGTGTAATAGCCAGGTGACCGAGAGCGCTGTGTAATAGCCAGGTGACCGAGAGATGGAGAGCGCTGTGTAACAGCCAGGTGACCGAGAGATGGAGAGCGCTGTGTAATAGCCAGGTGACCGAGAGATGGAGAGCGCTGTGTAATAGCCAGGTGACCGAGAGCGCTGTGTAATAGCCAGGTGAGAGAGAGAGAGCTGTGTAATAGCCAGGTGAGAGAGAGAGCGCTGTGTAATAGCCAGGTGACCGAGAGATGGAGAGCGCTGTGTAATAGCCAGGTAACCGAGAGATGGAGAGCGCTGTGTAATAGCCAGGTGACCGAGAGATGGAGAGCGCTGTGTAACAGCCAGGTGTGAGAGAGAGAGAGCGCTGTGTAATAGCCAGGTGAGAGAGAGAGCGCGCTGTAAGAGCCAGATGACCAAGAGATGGAGAGCGCTGTGTAATAGCCAGGTGACCGAGAGATGGAGAGCGCTGTGTAATAGCCAGGTGAGAGAGAGAGCTGTGTAATAGCCAGGTGAGAGAGAGAGTGCTGTGTAATAGCCAGGTGACCGAGAGCGCTGTGTAATAGCCAGGTGACCAAGAGATGGAGAGCGCTGTGTAACAGCCAGGTGACCGAGAGATGGAGAGCGCTGTGTAATAGCCAGGTGACCGAGAGATGGAGAGCGCTGTGTAATAGCCAGGTGACCGAGAGCGCTGTGTAATAGCCAGGTGAGAGAGAGAGCGCTGTGTAATAGCCAGGTGAGAGAGAGAGCGCTGTGTAATAGCCAGGTGATCAAGAGATGGAGAGCGCTGTGTAATAGCCAGGTGACCGAGAGATGGAGAGCGCTGTGTAATAGCCAGGTAACCGAGAGATGGAGAGCGCTGTGTAATAGCCAGGTGAGAGAGAGAGAGAGAGTGCTGTGTAATAGCCAGGTGAGAGAGAGAGCGCTGTGTAATAGCCAGGTGACCGAGAGATGGAGAGCGCTGTGTAATAGCCAGGTGACCGAGAGATGGAGAGCGCTGTGTAATAGCCAGGTGAGAGAGAGAGCGCTGTGTAATAGCCAGGTGAGAGAGAGAGCGCTGTGTAATAGCCAGGTGACCGAGAGATGGAGAGCGCTGTGTAATAGCCAGGTGACCGAGAGCGCTATGTAATAGCCAGGTGAGAGAGAAAGAGCGCTGTGTAATAGCCAGGTGAGAGAGAGAGAGAGCTGTGTAATAGCCGGGTGAGAGATGGAGAGCGCTGTGTAACAGCCAGGTGAGAGAGAGAGAGCTGTGTAATAGCCAGGTGAGAGAGAGAGAGCGCTGTGTAATAGCCAGGTGAGAGAGAGAGCTGTGTAATAGCCGGGTGAGAGATGGAGAGCGCTGTGTAACAGCCAGGTGAGAGAGAGAGAGCTGTGTAATAGCCAGGTGAGAGAGAGAGAGCGCTGTGTAACAGCCAGGTGAGAGAGAGAGAGCTGTGTAATAGCCAGGTGACCGAGAGATGGAGAGTGCTGTGTAATAGCCAGGTGACCGAGAGCGCTGTGTAATAGCCAGGTGAGAGAGAGAGAGAGCTGTGTAATAGCCAGGTGAGAGAGAGAGCTGTGTAATAGCCAGGTGACCGAGAGATGGAGAGCGCTGTGTAATAGCCAGGTGACCGAGAGATGGAGAGCGCTGTGTAATAGCCAGGTGACCGAGAGAGAGCGCTGTGTAATAGACAGGTGACCGAGAGATGGAGAGCGCTGTGTAATAGCCAGGTGAGAGAGAGAGAGAGCGCTGTGTAATAGCCAGGTGACCGAGAGATGGAGAGCGCTGTGTAATAGCCAGGTGACCGAGAGAGCGATATAGAGCGCTGTGTAATAGCCAGGTGAGAGAGAGAGAGAGCGCTGTGTAATAGCCAGGTGACCGAGAGAGAGCTGTAGAGCGCTGTGTAATAGACAGGTGAGAGAGAGAGAGTGAGCGCTGTGTAATAGCCAGGTGACCGAGAGATGTAGAGCGCTGTGTAATAGCCAGGTGACCGAGAGAGAGATATAGAGCGCTGTGTAATATCCAGGTGAGAGAGAGCGCTGTGTAATAGCCAGGTGACCGAGAGATGGAGAGCGCTGTGTAATAGCCAGGTGAGCGAGAGAGCGCTGCATATTAAACAGCTACGTGAGTTAGAGCACAAGCGCTGCATAATAGACAGGTGAGAGAGAGAGGCATATCAGACAGCCAGGGGAGTTAGAGAGTACAAGCGCTATGTGAGCAAGAGAGTGCTGCATAATAGACAGCCACAAGAGAGCACTCTATACAAGACAGTGAGCGAGAGCGCTGTGTAAGAGACAGTCAGGTGCTTTCCTGGACTTGAGCATGAAATGAGACATCGCAGAACGATGCTGGAGTCATTTATTTGTGGGCTCTGTGCCTTGGGGTGTGTGACAGACTTTCAGGCTAATGTGGCAGCATGGATAAAGCGTAGCGTACATAGGCTGCCAAGCTGAATGACAAGGTGCCCAGTAATTAGATGTCACCGGTAACAGTCCAAGGCCCCGCTCGCTGATGGTGCAGGCACCAGGGTAAGTGTGGGAGTTAGTGGGGAGTTAGGGACAGCCGGGAGGGATGTCACACATCTGTCTCAGGTCTGTCTCATTATCCCCCTGACATAAAGCCATGCTGACTGTAATAAGCCAGAATCCCTGTGCGGAGGCCACATACAGAGGGGAATGCATCATGGTGACTGTTCACACCTGCGCAGTCTCTGGTGCTGATTATGTGATGAGCATTGTGTGTGTAACAATGCAGGAAAGGCTTCCTTATCCAAAGTAACCAATCAGATGTTGCCTTTCATTCTCGTAACTGCACTGGAAATCTGTAAATAAGAATTTGATTAGCTGAACATTGATGCCACTGGTGTATGGGAAAGCAGCCTTAGGCATATGGGAATGCTTTCCTGTATGCACAGGAAAGCAGGCGTAGGAGTAAGGGAGAGCAGCTGCGGGAGTATGGGAGAGCAGCTGTGGGAGTATGGGAGACCAGCTGCGGGAGTATGGGAGAGCAGCTGCGGGAGTATGGGAGAGCAGCTGCGGGAGTATGGGAGAGCAGCTGCGGGAGTATGGGAGAGCAGCTGCGGGAGTATGGGAGAGCAGCTGCGGGAGTATGGGAGAGCAGCTGCGGGAGTATGGGAGAGCAGCTGCGGGAGTATGGGAGAGCAGCTGCGGGAGTATGGGAGAATAGCTGCAGGTGTATGGGAAAGCAGCTCCGGGAGTACAGGAGAGTAGCTGCAGGAGTATGGGAGAATAGCTCCGGGTGTATGGGAGAATAGCAGCAGGAGTATGGGAAAGCAGCTCCGGGAGTACAGGAGAGTAGCTGCAGGAGTATGAGAAGGCAGCTGTGAGAGTAGCTGCAGGAGTATGGGTAAGCAGGTGTGGAATATGGGAGAGTATCTGCAGGAGTATGGTAGGGCAGATGCCAGGAATACGGGAGATCAGATGCTGGGGGTACGGGAGAGCAGATGCCGGGGGTACGGGAGAGCAGATGCAAGGAGAAATGGAGAGCAGGCGCAGGATGTGTCTGGGCATTGCACCATATGTAACATGCTGAACGGGTTGCGCTGGAAGCTGGCTTGGCCCCACAGTGACCCCTCCATAGAGAATGGAGCATGCAGAGTGGTGATGAGCCCTACCTGTGATATAATGCAGGATTTCTATACGGTCTGTACACATAATACACACGGCACATGCTGTACATATATGCAGCACACGTCTCACATGGAGATACATTCACACCTACATTAAGTGGAATAAAGCACTCTCCCCCCAGGCTGCCCCTTTGGTAAAACCAGTTCTTAGAATGACTGAAATGAGCGGAGTCTGCTGGAAGGAGATAAGGTTATTAACCCGTCTGGTGATGGATGTTCTGGGCCTGGTTCTGATTCGCACATCTCGTTGCTGACAGATGTTCTGGTTCTGAGTCACACGCCCTGTAACTGACAGAAAAGCATGTACTGTAGCTGACTGATGCTCTGGGCCCGGTTCGGAAAAGCACGTACTGTAGCTGACTGATGTTCTGAGTTACAAGTCCTGTAGCTATAGTGTCCAGCAGTTACAGTGACTAGAATCTCTATAGTGACCAGCATTTATAGTGACCAGCATTTATAGTGACCAGCATCTCTTTAGTGACCAGCATGTATAGTGACCAGCATTGATAGTGACCAGCATCTCTATAGTGACCATCATGTACCAACAGTTATAATGACCAGCATCTGTATAGTGAGCAGCAAGTATGGTGACCAGCAGGTAGAATGACCAGTATCTCTATAGTGACCAGCAGAAATAAGGACCAGCAGCTCTATAGTGACCAGCATGTATAGTGTCCTGCATCTCTATAGTGACCATCATGTACCAACAGTTATAATGACCAGCATCTGTATAGTGAGCAGCAAGTATGGTGACCAGCAGGTAGAATGACCAGAATCTCTATAGTGACCAGCAGAAATAAGGACCAGCAGCTCTATAGTGACCAGCATGTATAGTGTCCTGCATCTCTATAGTGACCAGCAGCTAATGCCCCCTCTCCCTGTTTGACCCAGGTGCGTGCTATCCGGCTGTCCTTTGTGGGAGAGCTGGGCTGGGAGCTGCATATGCCCAGGGAGGCCTGTGTTCCCGTGTACCGGGCGGTCATGAGCGCAGGAGCCAGGAGCGGCATTGGCAACGCTGGGTACAGGGCGATTGACTCCCTCAGCATTGAGAAAGGTAACACCAATCCTGGGGCAATAACCACGAGAACACGTTATAGCAATTAATAGAAACTTATTTCATTGTGTGCTTACCTGTGTCCTTACCTGTGCTACTATCCTTACCTGTGCTGCTATCCCTTACCTGTGTCCTTACCTGTGCTACTATCCTTACCTGTGTCCTTACCTGTGCTACTATCCTTACCTGTGCTGCTATCCCTTACCTGTGTCCTTACCTGTGTTACTATCCTTACCTGTGCTAATAATCCCTTACCAGTGTCCTTACCCATGCTACTATGCTTACCTGTGCTACTATCCTTACCTGTGCTACTATCCTTACCTGTGCTGCTATCCCTTACCTGTGCTACTATCCTTCCCTGTGTCCTTACCTGTGCTACTATCCTTACCTGTGCTACTATTCTTACCTGTGCTGCTATCCCTTGCTTGTGATACTATCCTTACCTGTGCTACTATCCTTACCTGTGCTGCTATCCCTTACCTGTGCTATTATCCTTCCCTGTGTCCTTACCTGTGCTAATATCCTTACCTGTGCTACTATCCTTACCTGTGCAACTATCCTAACCTGTGTCCTTACCTGTGCTACTATCCTTACCTGTGCTATTATCCTTACCTGTGCTACTATCCTTACCTGTGCTAGTATCCTTACCTGTGCCACTGTCCTTACCTGTGCTGCTATCCCTTACCTGTGTCCTTGCCTGTGCTACTATCCTTACCTGTGCTATTGTCCTTACCTGTGCTACTATCCTTACCTGTGCTACTATTCTTACCTGTTCTGCTATCCTTACCTTACCTTTGTCCTTATCTGTGTACTTACCTGTGCTGCTATACCTTACCTGTGTCCTTACCTGTCCTACTATCCTTATCTGTGTACTTACCTGTGCTGCTATATCTTACCTGTGTCCTTACCTGTGCTGCTATATCTTACCTGTGTCCTTACCTGTGCTACTATCCTTACCTGTGCTGCTATCCCTTACCTTTGTCCTTACCTGTGCTACTATCCTTACCTGTGCTGCTATCCCTTACCTGTGCTACTATCCTTCCCTGTGTCCTTACCTGTGCTACTCTCCTTACCTGTGCTACTATCCTGACCTGTGCTGCTATCCCTTACTTGTGATACTATCCTTACCTGTGTCCTTACCTGTGCTACTATCCTTACCTGTGCTACTATCCTAGCCTGTGCAACTATCCTAACCTGTGTCCTTACCTGTGCTACTGTACTTACGTGTGCTATCCTTACCTGTGCTACAAACCTCTACCTTTGTCCTGTGCTAGTATCCTTACCTGTGCTACTATCCTTACCTGTGCTATTATCCTTACCTGTGCAATCCATTACCTGTTTCCTTACCTGTGCTACTGTCCTTACCTGTGCTGCTATCCCTTACCTGTGTCCTTACCTGTGCTACTATCCTTACCTCTGCTATTGTCCTTACCTGTGCCCTTACCTGTTCTGCTATCCTTACTTTACCTTTGTCCTTATCTGTGTACTTACCTGTGCTGCTATACCTTACCTGTGTCCTTACCTGTCCTACTATCCTTATCTGTGTACTTACCTGTGCTGCTATCCTTACCTGTGCTGCTATCCCTTACCTGTGTTGTTATCCCTTACTTGTGATACTATCCTTACCTGTGCTGCTATCCCTTACCTGTGCTACTATCCTGTGTCTTTACCTGTGCAACTATCCTTACCTGTGTCCTTACCTGTGCTACTATCCTTACCTGGGTCCTTTCCTGTGCTACTATCCTTACCATTATACTTACCTGTGCTACTATCCTTACCGTACCCTTATCTGTGCCCCCATACTTACCTGTGCCACCTGTGCTTCCTCCTGGTGTCCCTACTATTACATCTCTGGAGGAGAACTGGTCCCTCCGTCTCTTGGAGCGCTGCACACTGTGTTATCTTCGCTGCACTTTGATTGTGCTTTAAAGTTTTACATAAAACGCGCCAGGATTCTGTCTGTGTAGACACCAATAATGAGAATAGAAATCCATTGTACCATCTATCTGAAGTGTCTCCCAAGTGTTAAATCTGGGTCCTCATTAGAAATGAGACGATACTGACATTTGCAGATAGAGATAAATGGGGTCTCCGTCTGATTTGGGGCTGAGGAATATGCACAGTCCCACACAGCTCCCCGGACTGATAGGAGCCAGAGTGGACAACATTCATCACATATCTGGATATAATGAGGTTCCTCTGCTGCCCTGCCATGGGCATTACCGCCATTTATCCGTTATGGAGAATCTATGCTAAAAACATGGCACTGACTTCTCCCCGAAATTCTGACGCCTCCTTATTAGAACATTGTCCTATTACAGTGATCAGGAATAGGTGTTACCAGAAATATTGCTGTAGTTATACAGAGTGGAAGCTCCCGGGGGCCTGTGAGCTGCGTCTGGCTGTGGTGCTCTCACGTCTGCTACGCTTGTTTATGTCCCAGCATGCCTTGCAAGACCACGTTCTTACCCGATTGGTCTCCCAGCTTGTCTGGCTCCTCAGGGAAGATGATGCACACTTTGTGTCACCCATAGGGGGGAGGATAATGCCTCCACCATAAAATCTGTCATGTTTATAAACCATGCGAATCACCATGATCCCAGGGACAGAATCTCAGGGACGTAGCACTGAATGTGGGCAAGGTGGGTAGTGATCTGCTTTGGAGGCCCATACGCTGTTCTTCCTGACCTGAGGTGGGACCATACTGGGTAGGCAGGAGAGCAGAGCAGGGCCCTCCTCCCCCTGCATTGCCCGCTCTGGCCGGTTTGAATGAAGGAGTTGGAATCCAGTGAGAGAGAAGGTGGCTTATTAGCTGGCTCACGGCAGAGGCATGTGCTCCCCAAATACTGACCTCTATCCCCCAAATTTTAAGCAAAAATATTATTGACTAGGTAACAGCCCCTCAAAATAACTGCTAGTCCCTATCTCTGTCTTCATAGTTCCCTCTCTCCGTATACAGCAATTTTGAAACATAATTTTGCTTTCACTTTCTGCGGAGTTATTTGGTCCATAGAATGGCCTCTAGTGGTCACTGGTAGTACTTCACCTCAGAGGTGAGGAGGAGTTAGCCTTTTCTATATAGTGGTCATGTGTGTAGGGGCTGCGCATGTACCATAGGACGCCGGCATCTGTATATACCCAGCTATGGATGCTGCGTTCACCGGAGCGATGATACAGGTGTCGGCAGACGTGCTGTATCGGCGAAGCCCCATCCTTTACCTGTGATTTCACAGCTCAGCCGTCCGTCTACCTGACACCCTACTGACATGATCATTTTCATTTCCAGGCTACAGGCATTGGCACGCCGACCTGCGCCCGGATGACACCCCCTTGGAGGCGGGGCTAGGCTTTACCTGCAAGCTGAAGTCTAACACCCCATTCCTGGGGCGGGAAGCGCTGGAGAAGCAGAAGGCCAACGGCGTCCGGAAGCGTCTCGTGGGATTTACGATTGATGAGTGAGTCTTGTAATCGCGGCCGTGGGCATCTGGAATGAGCAGGATGAGTTTCCTGTAGAGGTGTGAGGTCATCTGGGCCCTGCTCTGTGCTGTTGGGAGACCCTGCTCCTTCTGTTACCTACCAGCGGCTGTTATCCCAGTGGTGGCTGGTCCTGGCGCTGCCAGTCAACAGTGCAGATGGTATAAATTGCAGCTGATTCCTCTCTTCCACAGGAAGGTGCCCCTGTTCGGGCTGGAAGCCGTATGGAGGAATGGCGAGGCTGTGGGACACATACGGAGGGCAGACTTTGGGTTTGCCATTAATAAAACCATTGCCTACGGCTATATCAGAGACCCCAGCGGAGGCCCGGTGGGTACACAAAGGTTTTATATTCATGCTAATGCCATATAAGGGACTTACAGTATGTGCTAAACTGACCAATCAGATGTCTCCTCTCTAACATTGGATGCCAGCTGGACTGTGTGAGCAGATACCACATTGGTGATATGACACGTTGCTGCTGCCAGTGTGGTCAGTCGCTATGGGTTACCGCATATTCACACTTAAATAGTCCTGCTTTTCAGGGGCAAAATGTGGTCTTGTCTACAAAGGAGACACTTTGGTCACATAGGGGGACGTGGCTGATATGTGCAGTTGGGGGAGGGGGGGGGTTATAATGGGATGTTTTATGTTAAATACTTCTGGTCTGATTCTGCGTTGCACAAGTCACGTGATGCAGCGAACGCTTTAGCGTCTTTTGCCGTAGTCGTGTCTGTGATTTTATACGCTACTGCTGGTATCAGCCCCTCCCCTCGCATACACGTGTGCATGTGTCCTGCGTCACATTGTGGCTGGCATTGTACATGGTTATACATGTGAGTTCTGCAGCACCAGCAGAGCTTACACTCTATATTCCCCATCACATGGTCACACACATATACCGCAGCGCTGTACAGAGAGTACGTCAGTCACACCAGTCCCTGCACCAGCAGAGCTTACACTCTATATTCCCCATCACATGGACACACACATATACCTCAGCGCTGTACAGAGAGTATGTCAGTCACACCAGTCCCTGCACCAGCAGAGCTCACACTTTATATTCCCCATCACATGGACACTCACATATACCGCAGCGCTGTACAGAGTACATCAGTCACACCGGTCCCTGCACCAGCAGAGCTTACACTCTATATTCTCCATCACATGGACACACACATATACTGCAGCGCTGTACAGAGAGTATGTCAGTCACACCGGTCCCTGAACCAGCAGAGCTTACACTCTATATTCCCCATCACATGGACACACACATATACCGCAGCGCTGTACAGAGTACATCAGTCACACCGGTCCCTGCACCAGCAGAGCTTACACTCTATATTCCCCATCACATGGACACACACATATACCGCAGCGCTGTACAGAGCGTACGTCAGTCACACCGGTCCCTGCACCAGCAGAGCTTACACTCTATATTGCCCATCACATGGACACACACATATACCGCAGCGCTGTACAGAGAGTACGTCATTCACACCGGTCCCTGCACCAGCAGAGCTTACACTCTATATTCTCCATCACATGGACACACACATATACCGCAGCGCTGTACAGAGAGTACGTCAGTGACACCGGTCCCTGCACCAGCAGAGCTTACACTCTATATTCCCCATCACATGGGCACACACATATACCGCAGCGCTGTACAGAGTACGTCAGTCACACCGGTCCCTGCACCAGCAGAGCTTACACTCTATATTCTCCATCACATGGGCACACACATATACCGCAGCGCTGTACAGAGAGTATGTCAGTCACACCAGTCCCTGCACCAGCAGAGCTTACACTCTATATTCCCCATCACATGGGCACACACATATACCGCAGCGCTGTACAGAGAGTATGTCAGTCACACCGGTCCCTGCACCAGCAGAGCTTACACTCTATATTCCCCATCACATGGGCACACACATATACCGCATCACTGTACAGAATACGTCAGTCACACCGGTCCCTGCACCAGCAGAGCTTACACTCTATATTCCCCATCACATGGTCACACACATATACCGCAGCGCTGTACAGAGTACATCAGTCACACCAGTCCCTGCACCAGCAGAGCTTACACTCTATATTCCCCATCACATGGGCACACACATATACCGCAGCGCTGTACAGAGAGTATGCCAGTCACACCGGTCCCTGCACCAGCAGAGCTTGCACTCTATATCCCTCATCACATGGTCACACACATATACCGTAGCGCTGTACAGAGTACATCAGTCACACCGGTCCCTGCACCAGCAGAGCTTACACTCTATATTCCCCATCACATGGACACACACATATACCGCAGCGCTGTACAGAGAGTACGTCAGTCACACCGGTCCCTGCACCAGCAGAGCTTACACTCTATATTCCCCATCACATGGTCACACACATATACCGCAGCGCTGTACAGAGAGTACGTCAGTCACACCGGTCCCTGCACCAGCAGAGCTTACACTCTATATTCCCCATCACATGGACACACACATATACCGCAGCGCTGTACAGAGAGTACGTCAGTCACACCGGTCCCTGCACCAGCAGAGCTTACACTCTATATTCCCCATCACATGGACACACACATATACCGCAGCGCTGTACAGAGTACGTCAGTCACACCGGTCCCTGCACCAGCAGAGCTTACACTCTATATTCCCCATCACATGGGGAACCACACATATACCGCAGCGCTGTACAGAGTACATCAGTCACACCGGTCCCTGCACCAGCAGAGCTTACACTCTATGTAATGCGTGCGCACAGCGCCTATAACTGCACATTACACGCTATGTTTTCCTCTATACGAGCAGATCAGTGACGTCAGCCACAGAGTCTATTTATAATGTAAAGTACAACACAATATGCCAGATACTGAACCACTCTTTAACTCTCTATTTTTGGCTGTGGCATCGGGGGCTGGCGGAGTGATTGGCACAGAGACAACAGAAGAGCGGGAGATGTTGGTACAGAGAGAGAGGATTTTGTTTCCTGAGTTGCGTCTTTAATGTGGGAAGGAACCGGCATTAATTGATGTATTTATCCCAGCACCTCATGTAACACTATGTAGGTGTTTATGAAGCTGTGTGATAGTCAGGGCCCGGATCATTAGCACGGTATTAGGCAGGTGAGAGCAGGCTGCCAAGTCAACTGTTAATGTAGTTACCGGGGGCAACAGCCTTATTGTGTTCATCTGCACACGCACTCTGCACCAGTCGATAAACCGCTCTCTGCACCAAGCACTTGGTACGCCAATCGTTCTCTGTGCCAAGCGCTCACTGCGCCAATCGCTCTCCACACCAATCCCTCACTACGCCATTTCCTCTCTGCGCTAATCACTCTACACCAAATGCCCTCTACATCAATCGCTCCCTACATTAATCACTCGCTGCTGATCGCTCTCTATGCCAAATGCTGTCTGCCCCAAACGTCCTCTCATTCGTCTGTCCGAAGCTTTCATGCCGTTAGGGTTTGTCTATGAGTGGCAGTTAGGTAGAACCCACTGACGTAGACTGCATTTATATACCAGCCCGATGCTGCCCCCTAGATGTTGCTGCCCTAGTGTGCTGCCTTATACCCAGGCCTCAGGTGTGAGGGGCTGTATCTGATCTGTACTAGTTGTATGGAGTATGGTCTAGAGATAGTCTAAGTAAGAGACGGAAAAGCAAATAAGGGCGGAGGGTCCTGCTGGTGAGAGCTTACATTCTATAGGGGAGGGTCAGACAGACAGGGCTGACACAGGTGGGGTAGACAGTAAGCGTGGAGCAGAGATTTAGGATGAGGGTTGGCTGGGTGTGAGGAAGAAGTGGGCCTTAAAGGCTTGTGTGAAGTTCTGTAGAGAGGTGGAGAGTCTGATGGGGTGAGGTAGAGAGTTCCAGAGGTAGGGAGCAGCACGTGCATCTTGGAGGTAGGAGTGGGAGGAGGTAATAAGTCAGCATGTCCTGTATAAGGAGCCGCGTAATACGTGCGCTGTGTATGAATAATGATGACGACACACAACACTCATCCTCATTCTGCACATTCCCGGCATCAATCAGGAAAACGCTGCGATTTCTATTCTGTTCCACTGGATTCACCGCAATCCTCACGTTCCAAATGATATCGGTGAAGTGGCGGAAAACAGGGTCTCCGGCCATGTGGCTGCCACAAGAGCCTGTGGCCCTATTAACCTCGATGTTATAGTACATCAAATAAATTGGTTCAATACACAAGTATTGATCAGCGCATGGGCTCTGGAAGCTGCTGAAGTCGCTCCCCTATTACGTGCAATGACCCAGTAAGGCAGCGGAAGGGGCTCGTTGATCCCTACTGAGCCGCGGCGCTCGCTGTCACTTATCAATACGATGAATAAGACACCGGCTTATCCCATTCTGCGCCAGCTGCTTTATGTCTCACTCATTAGCTAACGAGTTCTTTTACAACCTGCCTCCAGCTGGCGGCTTCCTCGGGAGAACATTAAACCTCGCTGACGCTTTACTGGTGGTCGGGCCTCGTAAAACGTAGCCGGATAATCGGGGTGAGGGGCAACACTGCTAAATGCTGACGGTATGCCGGCACAATCATCTGTCTGCAGAGCTTTCTGCCGACGCCGCTCTCCTTAAATCTACCAGAAAAAACCCATTTGTACAGATAGAGGGAGAATAATGCGGCGCTGTCACATCGGATCAGTCTCGCCGGCACTCGCAGCTCTCTCGCTGCCTGGCAGAGGGTACGTCCGCCTGTCTACAGTGGCTCAGTACGCTCCAAACTGGAATCCAAAGTGCATAGGTCACCGGGAAGAAATGACAATATTCTTATTGCTAATACACTGTATATACAGTAGCAGCCTTATCTCTGTATATGTGTGTGTGTGTGTGTGTGTGTGTGTGTGTGTGGTGCTGTCTGTATGACCACACTTCCATACACGGCACAGGTAACCGGCGCAGCATAGTACAGTATTACTCCTCAGGCCTCTGCCCCAAAGAGCTTGCAATTGAGTTTTACTAGAAGGGAACCAGGTACAATGACATGTCCAAATGTACAAAACACACATTCCTTCTCTTCCTATCCTATCTACTTGTGAGCTGGATATTGTAGCTGACCTGTATCACCATTGCACAGTTCCCTATGCTCCCTACTCTCCCCCGTCACTGCAGTAGGGTTATGGCGCTGACACATACCTTGTTGCAGTATCCCGGGGAGCTGGGGGGATCCCCAACCCTACAGCAGCCGTATACATAGTGCAACATTAGGTGCAAGTGCAAGTTCCCTATCCCCATAGGTACAAGTGCCCTATCCCCAGTGTCTTTGTCCCAGTGCCCTCCACTAGTCCAGAGCCGCCCCACCCGCCATAACTTGTATGGACCAGGGCATTGTCTTTCCCCAGTGCCATCTGCTAGTGCCCGATCTTATCCAGTGCCACCCCACCCGCCATAACTTGTGTGGACCAGGGCAGTGCCCTCTGCTAGTGCCCCGATCCCATCCAGTGGCACCCCACCCACCATAACTTGTGTGGACCAGGGCAGTGCCCTCTGCTAGTGCCCCGATCCCATCCAGTTCCACCCCACCCACCATAACTTGTGTGGACCAGGGCAGTGTCTTTCCCCAGTGCCCTCTGCTAGTGCCCCGATACCATCCAGTGCCATCCCACCCACCATAACTTGTGTGGAGCAGGGATCACAATCAAGCAGACCGCTATGGGGCATGCTGGGAACTGTTGTCCCCTTGTGCACATGATCGTCCCTCTTACATTTACACTGACCGGTCGCTGCTGCATCGTCCGGGGTCACCAGTGTGGGGCCATGATCCGGCCCTCTGCCGCCAGGAGACCCCTAACCTTTGGTAATCATTTGTCAACTGTCTCATCAGTGATTGGGGAACAGATCTGGGCACCCAGTATGATTGATCCTGGTGTTATCCGCCTGACCCTCACCTTGTTGTCTCTCCATAGGTCACCCCGGATTATGTGCGCAGTGGGAAATACACCCTGGAGAGGATGGGCGTGTTGTACCCCGCTGAAGCCCACCTAAAGTCCCCATTTGACCCTAATAACAACCGAGTAAAGGGAATTTACTGAAATGACCCCTAGACGGACCCTGGTCACAGTAGCGGTCGCCATTAATTAGCGTTCCCATGGCTGGAGGATTATTGTAGTGCTAGTAGCTGCTCTGTATTGTATCTGTAACTATATTCAGCTTACGCTGAGTCATGTGGTGTATACCGGGGCGACCTGGAAGTGTATCACGGTGGATGAATATGGACTTTCACATCATGATTCCTGATTGGCAGAAAGGACTGAACAGCCCAACGTAACAGGGACCTCGTTATACAAGGAAGCCTGGATTATACACAGGAAGTCACTCACAGCGTTTCAGGCTTTCTATGTAGAGTGTACTGTGTGGACTGGTCAAACAAAGGGTTGGAGCTAATGATGTCACAGCAGCTGAAGTGACTGCAAACTGAGCTTTTTGTATTTTTATGAGGTCTTGCTTGAATCCTAATCATGGAAGAAGGGTTTCTACTGCGGTGTACGGGACTAATAAGTGACTTCTGCAGTTTGCAGGCCTTAACAGTGGCTGTAATTGTCAATTACTTGTAATATAAAGCAATAAATAGGTTCAATCTACCCATATGTGCTCAATGTCATATGTGCTCAAATGTCAGACTGGCCCCCCATGATTCCGTCATAGTGTAGTGTGCGCCGCTGCTTCATAGCACTCACACCACATAACAGAGGTGCTACAAGATCATACTCTGGATAATTCTATAGTGCAGCCGGATTGTTCTGGAAGGGGGGGTTAGCTGCACACCACAAACACACATTGCAGGTGGGCACATTGTTCAAGCACTGCGGGGGCTGATATACCGGGACTGCGTCGTGATTGTGACATTGAGCATTACCTGCATCAAGCTGTCGTATTGTGTAATGTGATGGGGGGTGCGGCAGGCAACGCTACCTAACAAAGGCACCGAATATAGGGCCTGGGGCCCCCGTCATAATGCAGCACAAAGAGGAAGAAACCGTTCTGGGGTTCTAAGCTATAACTGGAGCAGCCGCTGCTGTCTGTACCGGCTGCGCCGGCGCTCCGCAAAGGCCTCATTCACACCGCAATATCCCTTGTATCCGGCTTTCCAGTCAGCAAATCATCGTCCTAAAGGGATTCGGGCAACAAAAATGTAGAATTTCGGGCTAAACATACAAAAAAAGGATAAGAAGAAACAAAGAACGAGTCGGTTAATTAAAGCTGTATTTCTTGCTGCACTGACGACGGCGCCATTAGCTTCTGTGCCGCTTCCTGCCCTATTGACGGCTGATCCAGGCGAGGGGAATCTCTGACCGCAATGAATAATGCTGGGAATGACAATTGGTGTAAATTCCCCCCAGTGACGCCCATGAATCATTGCCTGGAGTGTGACGTTTGCCTCAATGCACGTTAAAAAATCAGCCTATGTTTTTATTAGCAGTGGGCCTCATTCACACTTGTGCGCTCAGTGAATGGGTCTTGCGATTTTTATCACCCTTATCATATTGGAGCAGAGCATCTCCACCTGAGGTATAACTGGGTGCAAACTTGGCTTTCGCTTGTTGGCTGTGAAGTGTGAGTCGTCATGGGCGTAGGGGTACACCCTACTATATCCCATATAGGAGACAGGTCCATTTAGGACATATGGTATAAGGGAACCTGCTGGCATCCCAATCCCCACAAGGGCTCCTATTAGGGACAGCAGGGTGTCCTCCGACATCCATCGACACCCACACTATAGACTGTGTCGACACTAGCCCCAGTGGAGCACCCACTAAAGATTGTATCTTCAATAAAAATTCCTAATTTTATCAATTATCCATCCTGACTGTTATTTGAACACTCAAGTGACCCATCCAACACATCTCCGACTCCTAAACACCCCAAACCCCCCCCCTCCAAATTTTCTTTCCCCCATCCCATCTCCTATTTTCCCACCTCTTCCCCCCCCCCCCCTCCCCCAACTGACTCACACCACAAACAACTACAGAGTGCACTATCCATCTACCCATTAAAACTATACGTAAAGGGTTCTGGACAAACCTTAGGATAAGCAGCACCACGCACATAGATCAGGTAGAGCGCAATATACCCTACTTTTTGATTTATCTGTATACTGAAGGCAAGAAATGGGTCAACGTCCTCCATAATAAGGACAGAAATGCGTCACTACATCTGTATAATGACAAGAACAGAAACGCATCACTGCAACTGTATAATGACATGGACAGAAATGCGTCACTACATCTGTATAATGACATGGACAGAAACGCATCACTGCAACTGTATAATGACATGGACAGAAATGCGTCACTACATCTGTATAATGACAAGAACAGAAACGCATCACTGCAACTGTATAATGACATGGACAGAAATGCGTCACTACATCTGTATAATGACATGGACAGAAACGCATCACTGCAACTGTATAATGACATGGACAGAAATGCGTCACTACATCTGTATAATGACAACAGAAATGCGTCACTACATCTGTATAATGACATGGACAGAAACGCGTCACTACATCTGTATAATGACATGGACAGAAACGCGTCACTACATCTGTATAATGACATGGACAGAAACGCGTCACTACATCTGTATAATGACATGGACAGAAACGCGTCACTACATCTGTATAATGACATGGACAGAAACGCGTCACTGCATCTGTATAATGACAAGGACAGAAACGCATCACAGCAACTGTATAATGACATGGACAGAAACGCGTCACTACAGCTGTATAATGACAAGGACAGAAACGCGTCACTACAGCTGTATACTGACAAGGAAAGAAACGCGTCACTACATCTGTATAATGACATGGACAGAAACGCGTCACTAATCTGTATAATGACATGGACAGAAACGCGTCACTACATCTGTATAATGACAAGGACAGAAACGCGTCACTACATCTGTATAATGACAAGGACAGAAACGCGTCACTACATCTGTATAATGACAAGGACAGAAACGCGTCACTACATCTGTATAATGACAAGGACAGAAACGCGTCACTACATCTGTATAATGACAAGGACAGAAACGCGTCACTACATCTGTATAATGACATGGACAGAAACGCGTCACTACATCTGTATAATGACAAGGACAGAAACGCGTCACTACATCTGTATAATGACATGGACAGAAACACGTCAGTGTTATATGATTTAATTATTTTATTATGTTGGGAAGAGCTGAATTACACAGGGCATTCCCAGACCCTGACATATTTCAGACTGCAGTATACTCATTTAATACATGTGTGATATCTTGGCTGAAATATGGTTAGAAACAAATTCCTACTTATCAGAAACATTCACAGTCCTTTACCAATCTTCAGAGGTAAAAGGGGTTTCCTACTAAAGCAAGCACAGAAGTGCAAGGGTCCAGATGGTGGATAGGAGGCAGCGGGTGTCTGCAGGCCACAGATTGCATGAGCCCAACAGTCCTGCAGCTTTCTGGTTGGTTGTTTCCCTGTATGGAGGCATCGCACAATCACTTATCCCCCACAGTCCTCTGCTTCAAATGTCAAGAAAGGCCGGCCCCGCGGGGGGCGTGCCCTGCTCTGGTGGGCAACTTGTGTCCCTCGGGGGCAAGGCCTCTGTGATCTGTGGTAGCGGCTGCTTCTCCCACTCGCCCTGGAAAACAAAATATGACCCTGTTAGGGTGGTCCCAATGTGGGGGAGCTCAGTATGTCCGAGTCCACTAATAGCCTTAATTGGGGGCAATAGGGTGTGTTATACCCGCTGCTAAAAGCGTTATGTAGTGCTATCATGGTGTGGCTCCTGTGCGGTACGGCCCCTGTGTAGTGCTGCTCCTACATGGTGTGGCCCCTGTGTGGTGCACCCCCCATGTAGTGCAGCTCCTACATGGTATAGCCCCTGCATGGTGCGGCCCCCATATAATGTGGCACCTACATGGTGTGGCCCCTGCATGGTGCGGCCCCCGTATAATGTGGCACCTACATGGTGTGGCCCCTGCATGGTGCAGCCCCTGGGTAGTGCAGCTTCTATATGGTGTGGCCCCCGTGTAATGCAGCTCCTACATGGTGTGGCCCCTGCATGGTGCAGCCCCTGTGTAGTGCAGCTCCTACATTGTCTGGCCCCTGCCTAGTGCAGCTCCTTCATGGTGTGGTGCGGCCCCTGCACATTCTTAAATTTTAAAGCATTGGAGAGTTTTGCAGACATGGAGCCAGATGTACTAAGCGTCAAATAGTGATAAAGTGGAGAGTGATAAACAACCAGCCAATCAGCTCCTACCTGTCATCTGTCAGCCCCAGTCTGTAGCATGGCAGTTAGGAGCTGGCAGGTAGTTTATCACTCTCCACTTTATCACTTTATGAAGCTTAGTACATCTGATCTCCGCAGGGGCCCTATGAGGAGCTCGGAATGAGAACCACTGAGGACAATTAGTAGTTTTCCATCTGCCACGACAAAGTAGAACTCTCTGTAATTACAGCCGCGGACCTCTGATCCCGTCATCCCTGTATATATATAATATGTGGCATTGTTCCGGGTCACTCGCCCCGTGCTACCACAGCGGCGGAGCGGAGATAATCTATCTATAGGCCTCGTTCTCTTCTGCTCCGTGCAGCATGAAATCTGCCATTCATTTCCCGGGAACACCTTCCCGCCGAGCAGCCGAGAGATGAAATCACTCGACTATTCTCTCCGGCAGCTCAGGGATTCCGCCCCCTCCGCAGCGCAGCAGCCACAGAACTTGTGTTTATTTCCTCTCACTTGCCGCGTGGGTGAGAGGCGCATTAGTACTGTTTATCCGAAAAAGATTACTTGTTCCTTCCCCGTGAGAAAACAGATCACCCAGCACTGAGAGCAAACAAAGCCGCGTTCCCGAGCGCAGTACAGGGAATTACAGGTTTCTGTGTCTCACGGCCGGGAAGACTGGGGCTCGGCCCTTCTGTGTGCCATTTGTATTCGGCAGAGCACCTGCGGAGAGCGTGGGCCGCAAGTTGTGGCTTATGCAACCCCTGCATGACAATGGGAAAGGGGGGGGGGTGCAGGTGGAGCAGCCTTTGCTGTACTGATGGGTTTCCATTGCTTGTTTTTGTACAGCACTTAAAACGTTCCGTCTGCGATGCGTGCAATACAAGCCGCTGCACCTGTAGGACTACAGGGAACATTTACATATAGGGACTGATTCAGCATGGCGAGCAGTCACCAGGGCGGCACAAGCAAGAGGCGCAGAAAGGAATCTAGTCTCCGCATTAGGGATATACAGGGGTGACCGATCACCGTGAGGTAATGGCATCACCATACAGCTGCAATGATACTCGTATACATCTACATCAGCCACCACCTCAGCTCTCCCATGGGGGTTATTCTGGTCCGTAGCACGGATGTATGTGCTTGTCATGGGTCACTTCTGCACATGTGCATACACCCAAGGCTGCGGCATGGGCGTTCCCATGTATAGCTGGGAGTTCCCATGGTAATCGGTCGGTGATGGGGGCGGACAGCTGACATCACCAGATGCCCGCCCACTTCCTCCCAAGGGTGCACGCATATCTAAGTGGCCTGAGAGTCACTTAGGAATGTGTGCACGTTCCACATCATTCCATGGTCGGCGACCATGGAATGATGTGGGCCCTGCCAGCGAACACACGCTGCAAGCCTTGCCAATCAACCAGAATAACCCCCTATATTCGCAGCGCGCACCACAAAGCGGGTACTGCACAAAGTAGAGCACAGCGGAACATCACACACAACCCAGCGGGATCTGAATGACCCTCCGAGGTGGTTTCATACATCGGGGTGACGCCACTGCTTGGTAACAGACCGGAGACCCTCCGAATGTGTGATGTATTAGTACAGTATCTCCTCCTGCCTCCATGCTCCCCGCGGTCTGCCATTCTCGGGGTGCAGGGATGTGGAAGCCCAGATATGCACACCCAAACGGGGCAACACTGGAATTGCTCTGCCAGGCACCATCTAGTGCAGGCACATCCAAACTATGGCCTCCCAGCTGTTGTGACACTACAAGTCCCATCATGCCTTGCCACAGTTTTGCGATTATGGAGTACTAAAACTAAGGGGATCATTCGTCAGACTGCATTTAGGTCTACAGTCATTAGGTCGACCCCACTAGGTCAACTGGCAGGAAGGTCGACCTGACTTAAGGTCGACATGGGCCAAGGTCGACATGATTTAAGGTCGAATTTGCATAAAGGTCGACATGAGGAAGGTCGACTGGTCATAAGGTCGACATGGGTTTTTCACTGTTTTTTGATCCGAATGTCGACAGTCGACATGGACACAGTTGGCAATGAGAATCGGACCCTCGCATCGCTCGCTTCGCTCGCGATGCTTCGGGCACGGTGCCTCGCTGCGCTCGGCACACTATTTTATTCTCCCACCACGCCCTAGTGGATGGTAGGGCATGAAATACCGCCTGTCGGCACATGTCGGCTCAAAAAACAGTGAAAAACCCATGTCGACCTTATGACCAGTCGACCTTCCTCATGTCGACCTTTATGCAAATTCGACCTTAAGTCATGTCGACCTTGGCCCATGTCGACCTTAAGTCAGGTCGACCTTCCTGCCAGTCGACCTAGTGGGGTCGACCTAATGACTGTAGACCTAAGTTCATTCTAATAGATGACCGCATCCCAAACTAAGGCAAGGCATGCTGGTATGTGTAGTTTCACAACAGCTGGAGGGCCATAGTTTGGACATGAATGGCCTAGGACAAGGGGCTGCTGAGCTTACGGCATGCTGGGATGTGTAGTTTCACAACAGCTGGAGGGCCATAGTTTGGACATGAATGGCCTCGGACAAGGGGCTGCTGATCTTACACTCATATATACGTAACATAAGTAACGCCTTACCCTATGTGTACGTTCTGTGCTCTTCTATATAGCTGGAGCCAATCCATCTCTCTGGTTCTATTCTTCTCATGGTAAGCAATGACAGCTATTGCTTGGGCTTTACCACTTTATGTTACAGGCTACAACATGGCTGCGGCCTGAGAACCTGGTCTAGTGGCCACCAGCAGGCACAACACTTGAACTCCCCCTTTAGAGGTGAGGTGAGTAGGCTGCTGGGATTATTTTGCATGTATAAATCATGTGCGGTGGTCTCCCTTGTGCGCAGATGATGTCACACAGTGTAAGGGGCAGATGTAACAAAATGCACTGATTGGTTGGGGCATAAGTTAAATCCTCCCCATATTTAATATCTGCCCCAGTGACCATGGGGTAACCTCTGCAGCTTTATATGATGCCCCTGGGTACCCAGAAGGCTGATGGCAGCGCCTGGTCCATGCCGCAGACACTCACCGGGAAACGCACGGCGGAGGATTTGTTGCAGTGCATGGAGATTGGGGAAAAGCCGTACATGGAGTCCAGGACCTCGCTGGTGAAGGAATTCCATGGGACATCGCCAAACTGCTCAGTGACCGCCGCCTGGGGACACGTGCACACCTCGTCCCCGCTGAACCTATGGGGGAACAGACATTACACAGTGCCTGTAGTGCCACAAACATATATATATTACCAGAGACGGGGTGTCCTGTAATGGGGGGATGCATCAGGCAGAACTAACTACACCCTTCTCTACTTATTAATCTAATGTAATGCCACAATGGCGTAATATACTACGCACACACCGGGGCTGATTCTGAGGTGGGAACGAGAAACACACAATGCTGCAATACAATATAGGGCACACACTGGGCATGCAGGGTAAATACCGGCCGCTTTAGCATGTAGCCCACATCTAACTCTCTGCACATGTTACATCTGCCCCCCTGCAGCGCAGCATGGTGGTACAACAGTGCTAAGTTACTGGCTCTGAGCTAGGACACGCCCCTCCCACACACAACTCTCTGCACATGTTACATCTGCCCCCTGAGCACAGCATGGTGTTACACGCCCATACCACACACCACTATCTGCACATGTTACATCCATACCTCCCAGGATCTGAACATGGAGATACTCATCTGTTGTCCTAGTAACCCCACATCTGACCTTCGTCTTACATGCTCCCCCCCCCCTCCCTCTCGTCACCGCTGCCACTCCCCCTGTCCCGCACCTGTTCACCAGGTTGAAGTACTTTCTCAGGTATCCCGGATCCACGTGGCTCTTGCACAGCTCCAGCTCGGTACGGGGGTAATAGTGTATATAGTTCACGCACATCTCATCTGTGATGCTGAATCCTCCCTGCAGACAGTAGAGGGCGACAGGGAAGTCCCAGGGGCATTTACCGTGGTGAGGCAAAGGAATAACATGTATATAAATCACTGTGCAGTCTATAACAAGAATGTGGGGGTTGCTATTTTCCCTTGGTTTGTTTCTTCAGGCTGCTATTAATAATTATTAATGTTGGACAGAGTCCTATGGTTACCATGGCAGCCACAGTCACATGGAACATGAGAGAAGATAATTTAACTTGCTTTTTTAAAGAAAGAAACAGAGAAGCTTCCACGTGGCATTGCCGTGTTACCGTTACCTGGATCTTACTATGTATCAATATACAGTATGTCTGCATAACATTTTATCAATCAGCAGAGGTCAGAGGGCGCTCAGCGACAGCAGCAATAATCCAGCAGTGCGTCAGCCAGCGCTAGCTCTACGCCCGGTGAAAGGATGCAGTCTCTTACCACTGTTACTCTGCTCCTGTCCTCTGTGTTATATGAGCATCTGGTTATCAGCAGGTCCCCCTGGAAGTCCAAGCAGAGAAAACGTTTAGGAGATTAGGGTCACCTGCAGGCATGCCTGCAGCAGGGTGTCCCCCATTCCCAGCACTGATATATGTGGCTTCATTCTGTGCTTTACAACTGTATTCAACTAGAGAAACATTACTGGCAAAAAATTCTACCCTAACTCACAGCTCACTACAAACAGCAACTGCAGCAGCATGCTATAGATGAGTGCACAGCAGCACAGATAAGAAGACCCTGTGTGATCATGTGCTGCTCCTCTCATGCCTGTCAGAGATTCCCACAAGGAGGGGGAGGGGGGAATGAGAGTCATCAACAGGGACTCCTGAGCAGCTACAAATCACAAGGATTACAGCTAATCCCCATCCTTGCACAAAAACTCCTTAGTGGCACCCCTGGCCCAATCTGCAGGATCCGAGTACAATGCAGGGCAGCAGGAGATTTATGGCTGAAACTGGATCCTCCTGCACGATACAGGAGAATAAGCTACTATGATCCATCTATAACCTTTATAATACAGCACAATGAAGTGGGAAATGTGACATTGCTGTTGTGTGTGACCCTGGGTGCTGATTGCTTTGCCAAACATTACTTTTTTGTGTAATCTATACAAAATGGAAATATAGATGTTGTACTGTTCAATAAAATACTTACATTCGGTCAATAACAAAATGGCTAAAAATGGCTGACCACAACAATATGGCCGACAAAGGCTGACCACGACAAAATGACTGACAGATTCAGGTAAAACTGTGGATATTGTAAATCTGAATTTCACTTACTGGTAAAACTTGCACCGGCTTCTTTAGCATCCGGATCTCCTGCGGGCAGTAACACGAATGTGTCAGTACAGATTACAGTCACGGTACTAGACCTGTCCTTTGGGCAATGTCTACCGGTAGAATAATGTCTCCGATGGCGGCCAGTACATTGATGAGCAGCACCATTCTTCTCTACATAATAGGAGCCGCGAGTATCTAACATGTACCTGAGGCTGCCAAGACTGGTGCTCAGGCAAGAGAGGGGGAGATGTATCAAATATTGGGAAAAGATAAAGTTCCAACCCGGACAGCGGAGGGCTAGGAACCCAGGACCCATCATGCCTTCAAACGGGGGGCAACATGCCAGGTGCCACCCCCATCCCAAAATGCCTTGGTATGTCATTCATGCTGCAGCAAACAGCAAGTGACATAGCAAGACCCCAAACATCATAACAGTAAGTAAACCATCGGGTTATTATCCAGGTGATGAATCGGGCCCTTTCTTATGCGATAAGTATATGACTCATCCGTCACTCCCCCGATCCCGCCGACAATGCATCTTGTGGCCACAGGCAGCCACGTCTTACCTGGAAGTGTGGACTGAAGTGTTTATCTTCATTCACAATTCCGATTTCTCTTCCATCCCGGACTATTGTCGTGGTCACTGTCCGCCCGGTTAAATGTGTGTGTAACTGAGAGGCGAAGATGTGGATCCCGTCCTTGGGGAGAGCCTGCAACAGAAAAGCCAATTGCTATCTACAGTGCTGGGTGGGGAGGTTTGTCGGAGAAACGCGTCGGGTCAGCTTGCTGCATATACTGTATCTATATAGGGCTCTGATTTCACCATGTCTGATGGGGATGCACTATATGTGGTCCCCAGAAGGTGGCAGTGTATCTAACACCCCTCATTACTACAGCACTGGGTGGGGAGGTCTGTCAGAGAAACGCGTCAGTACAGCCTGCTGCATACATCTGTATAGGGCTTTGATTTCACCATGTGGCCAGTAGGGATAATATTATCACCTAGATAATGGGTGTCTGATGGATATGCACCATACAGTATGTGGTCCCCAGAAGGTGGCAGTGTATCTGACACCCCTCATTACTACATCACAGGGTGGGGAGGTCTGTCGGAGAAACGCGTCAGCCAGCCTGCTGCATACATCTATATAGGGCTCTGATTTCACCATGTGGCCAGTAGGGATAATATTATCACCTAGATAATGGGTGTCTGATGGGTACGCACCATATGTGTTCGCCCAGAAGGTGACAGTGTATCCAACACCTCATTACCACCCTACAATACCCCCTGCCTCCCGCAGGGCCGTAAGTTCCTCCCAGTCACCCAGAGGCAAGGTGGAGTTTGGTGCGCAGTGTGACCCATGGCAGAGCATGCTGAGACTTGTGGTGCTACCACGGCTGGGCCGTCACACGTCGGCTAATAGCAGGTTAATTGCGTTTATCACAGACACAAGGTGACTTGTGGCGACTCCGTTCTCATCTCTTATACAATCTTATTCCGCCTTAAACACCTGACTGTAATTATGAGTTTAAACCAGGGAGGAAAAAATATCCCTGAAATGTGTTTTCTCCTCCGCGCCTCAATAATTAATGCATCCAGCTCCATGTAAATGTCTCTTCCGCATGACAGGACAAGGTGGGACGCTGGAGACGACAGGGACGGTTACGGAAGCTGTCTGCCCAGAATATAAGTGTGGGACTAAAGAAAGGCCCAGCACAGCCTGGGTGCCGGGAGCAGGTGAGCGGCACCTCTTCTGTATCTGCAGGTGTAAGTCCCAGTACGATCCGGCGGGATATTAGAGTTAATAGTCTTTTATTCTCCAAGCCGTGGCCCGTTACCCAGGCCCCCAGCAAGGAGGCACTGCATGGAGGCACCGCAGAGTAGGTGGCACTTGGAATCGGGGCTGGCTGGTCCCAGGTGACACTACTATAGCAGGAATTAGTGACACGTCAATGAGGTCTCGCCCGTGGCACCGGCTGCTTTTCCAGCCCCTGTGAATAATTCATGGTTACTTCCAGTTTACCTTGAAAGCCAGACACGGTGTTGCAGTGAGGATGTCACGCTGGTGTCTGAGCCCCCTCCTGTGAGGGGGTGATGATGAGGTTACACGGATGTCACACGGTCTCCCCGGTGCGCCTATTGGGTACCTGGCTCTGGATAAGGGCATCGAGGCATCAGAGGGGTTGTGTAACCAAAGGGAAGGCTGTCCAGGTAGTAGCTCACCCCCCAAGATTAGGACAAGGGTGACTGGAGCCAAAATGTGCGCTGACGGAATTATCACAGGGTGTAAGGACACAAACACACCGAATGCGGCCATTGGTGCATAAGACGTCCCCGTTGGGTTACAGAACCGGCCCACCCCAAACAGCGCAGCGTCCAGTGCTGCAGCTTCTTCAGAAGCCCCACGTGGAGTCTGGATGAGACCAAGGCCAGACATCGCCACGCGTCCTGTTAGGCGGCACAAAACCCCATGCCCCCACAATCGCCACCATATTGGCGCACTACACCATGATAACCAGGTGCAATCCCGCCAAAGGAGGAGCAACTGTAGCAATAAATGGTGCTTTCATTGTACATGTGAATGAGCGTCTGGGGCCTATTTACTAAAACATGGAATATGGTAAAGCCTGAAACGCAGCCATAACATGCAGATACTATAGGCAGCGATGTTTGGGGCTATTTATGTATGCCCACATCACCAGAACCTGGTGCCAGGATAAGCAGCTGTCCACGCAAATCTAAGAAGTGTCACTGTGCGCGCTAATGTTTGTCCCGGGGGTGTCCCTAAGGTCGCACATGCCCCCACATGAGAGCCGGAGGAACAGAGAGATCCTGCAGGGCCCCGTCCATGGGTCAGAGCGAGCTGAGGCCAGCCGATGACAGGCATCGCACCCTGTAAATATAACCGGTACTTGTTTCCTAGCATGGCGCCCATCGCATAGCATACTTACTGGGGTGTGATGCGATGCGATATTCATGCTAAATTAACAGGAGTGCTTGTACAATGAAATATCGCATAGCATTGCATGCCAGCAAATGGCATGCGATGCAATTTTTAATTGTACAAGCACCCTGATGGGTGCTTACAATGTTAAATGCACCCCATTGTCAACGCCACCCCCACTATCAACGCCAACCCGAAGCGTGGCGAGCGCAGCGCACCCGCAAGGGGCGGCGGTATGCGTCCTCCGACCTTTTCATACCCCCACTATGCACGTCGGCATGGAGTTGACTTTATATAGTGTGGCGAGCGCAGCGAGCCACTGAGCCCGAAGCATGGCGAGGGGACGCGGAATACTAGCACGAAGCGTGGCGAGGGGACGCGGAATACTAGCACGAAGCGTGGCGAGCGCAGTGAGCCCCTTGAGGGGATGCGCAATACATGTAAAGTAATCCGTGTCCCCTCCTGGGGCTCGCTGCGCTCACCACGCTTCGGGCTGGATAGTGGGGGTATGAAAATGTCGGAGGACGCGTACCGCCGCCCCTCGCGGGCTCGCTGCGCTCCCCACGCTTCGGGTTGGCGTTGATAGTGAGAGTGGTGTTGCCAATGGGGGTGCATTTAACATTAAAAACACCCATCAGGGTGCTTGTATAATAAAAAATCGGATCGCAAGTACCATATCACCTTTTGGAATTTGGTAAATAGGACAACTGGAACGTGGCGCATACATTGGGGACGGCGGATACGTTGATACATAGGGCGATATATGTGATATAATTGCTTAATAAGTAGTATATTATCGTCATTTAGGGCCTTATTCGAGTTCACTCTTTCTGACAAAATCCTTCTTAGATGGACAAAACCATGTGCACTGCAGGGGGGCAGATGTAACATGTGCAGATAGAAATAGATTTGGTGATTTTTTGGTGATTCTTTGCAGGGTAAATACTGGCTGCTTTATTTTAACACTGCAATATAGAGCTCACTTTGAAGTAAAACCCCACCCAAATCTAATTATCTCTGCACAAGTTACATCTGCCCCCCTGCAGTGCACATGGTTTTGTCCATCTTATGCAGCCCACACACGCATCGATTTAAGAATGCGTTTTGTACTTTTAAAGTACAAAACGCATCGCGCGTACGATTATCGTGTTGTATTAGCGCGGTGTGTGCGACGCGATGCTGTGCTATGCGCGTTCCCAGGGGCTGATTTTAGATGTCCAAAAAAGTATGTGCAGCAGGTACTTTTTAGGACATTATCGCATAGCATCGGGCTCAGCATTATACAGGCATACGAGCCGATGCTATACGATGGTTTTTGTTTTTTTTTTGGAAATAATTACATACAAATTGGTATCAACAACTTTATTGCAGGTTTGAAACATGTGAACTCGAACAAAATAAAGGTCAGAAAAAGCCAGTGAAAAAATGTGCTTAAATCGCACAGCATCGCATCGCAGACAGCAAAATAACCATCACATCGGGTCATGCTTAATTCTGGCAGAAAAATTGTAAAGAACCATTGTACAGCCAAAAACGCATAGCACTGAAATCGGTGCGTGTGTGGGCACCATAAGAAGGATTTTGTCTGAAAGAGTGAACTCGAATAAGGGCCTAAGTGACCATCGTCCTTTCCCGCGAGCGAATAACGGATTGGTGGGATAAGCAGGCCGATGATGTTTCAGCGATCTGCGATTATACAGCGTCAGCGCGTGCCCCTGATAATCGCACTGCTCTATTTTCCCAACCCCAGGGTGTCGCAGAGTAACCCTCTCGCGCACGGATCTGCATCACAGCGCAGCCTGACAGCAACACCTGGCAGCCGATCTGCTGGAACTAAAAGGAAACTAAAATCTATCAAAGGAAACACAAATTGCAGATTAATCACAGCGCCTGGTGCGTGGTGTGTACGGGCCGCAACCATCCACAGTGACAGCAGCATAAATATGCAGCGGCAGGGACGTGTGCGAGCAGGAGGGAGGGTTAACCCTTTGCACGCTGAACTGGATTACCCAGCCCGTAACTAGGATTCATGGGCTGTCTCCTACAGGGGATACACTGCATAATGTGTATGTGTTACTTTGATCCTATAGGCTACGGAGCCACTAATGTCAGCAAGTGACGCTGTCGGCCAGAAAGGGCGACAGACGCCCGCCGTAGCCGCTATTGTCAGTAAGTGAGGCTGGAGCCTGCCGTGTGGCAGTGCCAACGCTGGCACCATGTGCCGCTGCGTCCATGATCGCAGCTGATGGCGTATACCGGCAAAGATGCACCTGTGATTATACCGCCAGTTCCCATTAACTCATAGTTGCCTCCCCTCCTGCATTCTGCAGGAGACTCCCTGACATAGCAGCAATCTCCCTCTCTCCCTCATTAGTCTAGCCATCTCCCTCATGTCACCTAGCCCACATTACACTGTTACATCATGGTTACCTCCCCTCCTGCATTCTGCAGGAGACTCCCTGACATAGCAGCAATCTCCCTCTCTCCCTCATTAGTCTAGCCATCTCCCTCATGTCACCTAGCCCACATTACACTGTTACACCATAGTTACCTCCTCTCCTGCATTCTGGAGACTCCCTGACATAGCAGCAATCTCCCTCTCTCCCTCATTAGTCTAGCAATCTCCCTCATGTCACCTAGCTCACATTACACTGTTACACCATAGTTACCTCCCCTCCTGCATTCTGCAGGAGACTCCCTGACATAGCAGCAATCTCCCTCTCTCCCTCATTAGTCTAGCAATCTCCCTCATGTCACCTAGCTCACATTACACTGTTACATTTTAGGGGAGAAAAGGATTGAGAGATAGATACATTTACATTGAATCATCAGCACCATTTCCCAGCACTTTACTAAGTATAGTAGCTCTTACTAACTGCTTTGGGGCTCATCTGCATTTGGATATAAAGGCCCCCATACACTATACGATTTTGGGACGATTTCATCCGATTTCGGCACTTTGGGCCGATAACCGGATGAAATCGCCCCAAAATCGCAGGTGTGTGATGTATGATCCGATCCGATGCGCGGTCCCGGGCGCATCGGACCGGATCAGGGAGGTCGGACGGTCAGCACATAAGATCATCCGACCTCCCTGTATGCTATGCATATGCCTGCCCACCTGTCAGGCATATGCATGCAGACACCGGGGGGCGGGGGAGCACGGCGGGCAGACACACTGACCTGGCCGGGCAGCTGTGATCAGAAATAGCAGCGCTGCCGCTGCGGGACGGGACGCACAGTGGCGGCTATTAGATTTTTAAAATCCCTGTCAAATGACCGGCCGTTCTGTGATTGGCTGAGAGCTCTCTCAGCCAATCACAGAACGGCCGGTCATTTGACAGGAATTTTGAAAATCTAATAGCCGCCACTGTGCGTCCCGTCCCATCCCGCAGCGGCAGCGCTGCTATTTCTGATCACAGCTGCCCGGCCAGGTCAGCATCACTCGCCGCACACGGCACCCGCCGGGAACACATTTGTTTGCCGCCGCCTGCCCCCACTACTGCCGCCGCCCGCCCCCACCACTGACGCCGCCCGCCCCCACTGCTCCTCACCGCCCTGCAGCTCCCCATTTGTTTTACATGTGATAAATCGCAAGCGATTTATCACATGTAAAAACTGGCTCATCAAGTGCCAAATTGTATGTGAGCCTCCCGGGGAGCTGCCGGGCGGCTCACAGGAGAATTGGGTCCGACTTGTCCTAAGGACAAGTCGGCCTAATGTATGGGGGCCTTTAGTCATTGTAAAAGATTCCTGTCAGATGTAGCAGTACACACCCACGCTTCTAGGTGCCACGTTCACAATCTCTTTTCACAATCTCTCCATATATGGAACTAGACACAACCCTTTGGGTGGAACATGACACGCCCTCTCAATGGGGCTCTGTGCAAAATTCTATTACCAACTATAATCTCCCTGAAACTATATTTCAAAAGTAGACAAGTATGCTGCATGCATTAACTCCTTGTGAACACCTCCAAAAGTCACTTTCGCATGAAATCAGAGTTATGATCAGAATCTCAGACGCAGCTTGGTGCAGGCTGCTGATAATCGCACCATTGCATGGACACCGGCCACTGCGTACGAACATGAATATTACAGGACAACAGATCCCATTGTGGCGTCATTGTCATCAGTGTCTATGGAGTCTCACAGAACATGGAGTAAAATTTATTTTGGTGGGTCCTTAACATTCCAGTAAATCCAGAAAATGGGACCCCCCTGGCCAGCAAACCCAGCCGCCCCAAGGTGGCATAGATGTAACAGTCTCCGAATTGATGGAGGTTCGGGAATTTGTGTGAGTCTGGTCTGCAGATGGTAAACAGGAACAAAAGTGTCACATTAGTGAGAAGCAGTTTAGGACAGTGTTACAATGTTGCCACGCCAACCCGGGGGCCCCACGCCCCAAACCCATTCCTAATACAACCCAGAGGGTCCTACACCAAAAACCCATTCCTAATACAACCCAGGGGGCCCCACACCCCGAAACCCATTCCTAGTACAACCCAGGGGGCCCCACGCCCCAAACCCATTCCTAGTACAACCCAGGGGGCCCCACACCCCGAAACCCATTCCTAATACAACCCAAGGGGCCCCACGCCCCAAACCCATTCCTAATACAACCCAGAGGGTCCTACACCAAAAACCCATTCCTAATACAACCCAGGGGGCCCCACACCCCGAAACCCATTCCTAGTACAACCCAGGGGGCCCCACGCCCCAAACCCATTCCTAGTACAACCCAGGGGGCCCCACACCCCGAAACCCATTCCTAATACAACCCAAGGGGCCCCACGCCCCAAACCCATTCCTAATACAACCCAGAGGGTCCTACACCAAAAACCCATTCCTAATAAAACCCAGGGGGCCCCACGCCCCAAACCCATTCCTAATAGAGAGACGATAATGATGCCTGAAGAAGTTGAACACTTACCATGTTTTAGTACATAGCATTGAGCCGCTACCCCTTATTAATATATAGTTACATAGTAGGTAAGGCTGAAAAAAAGACTTGCGTCCATCCAGTTCAACCTGGTATAGATATCCATTGCTGATTTGGTAGGTTCTGGTATTTTACAGACAAATTATATTTCTTATTTGTACCCATGGATGTTTTTCTCCAGTAAATGTTTGTCCAACTTTGCCTTGAACGCATTTAATGAGCCAGCCGTTACCACCTCTCTGGGAAGAGAGTTCCAGAGTTTGACTGTTCTGACCGTAAAGAAATTCTTTCTACTAGCTGAATGAAATCTTTTTTCTTCTAATCTATACTCATGCCCTCGCGTCCTAGATTCCTTTCTAGTAGAAAATAGGGTGTGTGACAGTTCCTTATATTGGCCCTTGATATACTTGTACATGTTGAGCATGTCCCCCCTTAAACGTCTCTTTTCTAATGTAAATAGTCCCAAATTGCTTAATCTCTCCCCGTAGCTTAAATTCTCCATTCCCCTAATAAGCTTTGTTGCTCGCCTTTGGACTTTTTCTAATTCTATGATGTCCTTTTTATAGTGTGGGGCCCAGAACTGTACTCCGTACACTAGGTGAGGTCTCACCAATGCTTTATATAGTGGCATAATTACCCTTGAGTCCCTAGTTTCCATTCCCCTCTTAATACATGCCAGAATTTTGTTGGCCTTTTTTGTAGCTACATTACAATGGGCACTACATCCTAGATTGCTGTCTATTTGGACTCCTAGATCGTTTTCAAGTATGGAATTACCCAGTTCCTCTCCGCTAAGGTTGTAACTTGCACACTGGTTGTGTCTCCCAAGGTGCATAACCTTACATTTATCTACATTGAACCTCATCTTCCATTTTTTTGCCCACTCATCTAGAATTGCAAGATCATTTTGAAGCATGGTGACATCTTCTGATGATTTAACCCCTTCCTGACAGAGCCTGTTTTTGCCTTCCTGACAGAGCCCTTTTTTTCAATTCTGACATGTCTCACTTAAGTGGGGATAACTTTTTTTTGCTTTTACTTATCCCAGTGATTTTGAGATTGTTTTTTCGTGACACATTGTACTTCAAGTTAGTGGTAAATTTTCGTCGATACAGTCTGTGTTTTTTTGTGAAAAATACCAAAATATCGTGAAAAAATGGAAAATTTAGCGATTTGCAAAATGTTAAATTTTCTGCTTGTGAGACAAATAATCTTACCACTCAAAATAGTGAATAACTAACATAGACCATATGTCTACTTTATGTTGACATCATTATTTCAACTTCCTTTTAATTTTTCGGGACACTAGGAGGCTTACAATATGAATAGCAAATTCTCAAATTTTCAAGAAAATTTCAAACACTGATTTTTTTAGGGACCAGTTCAGTTCTGATGTGACTTTGAGGGACTTGTATGTGAGACACCCCCATAAATGATGCCATTTCAAAAACTGCACCCCTCACAGTATTCAAAACAGCATTTTGGAAGTTTGTTAACCCTTTAGGTGTTTCACAGGAATTAAAACAAAGTGTAGGTGAAATTTCAAAATTTCTTTTTTTTTGCAGATTTGCAATTTTAATACATTTTTCTAAGGAACACAGTACATTTTACTAGAGAAATGTGACTAAAAATTGATTCCCCCAATTCTTTTGTTTTCATAAATATCCTATATGTGGCCCTAGTGTGCACGGTGACCAAACCACAGGCTTCATAATAGAAGGAGCACCTACTTGATTTTGGAGCCTCCTTTTTATGAGATTATTTTTTAGGCACCATGTAGGTTTCTAGGCACCATAACATGCTAAAAGTTAGGAACCCCCCCACAAGTGACCCCATTTTGCAAACTACACCCCTCAGGGAATTCAGCTAGGGGTATAGTGTACATTTCAAACCCGCAGGGGTTTCACCAATTGTGGTACAACTGGGCAGTGAAAATGAAAAATTATTTTTTTTACACAAAAATGCAGTTCTGGCTCCAAATTTGACATTTTCAGAAGGTATGAAGGAGAAAAAGCACCCCAAAATCTGTGCCCCAATTTCTCCCGAGTACAGCAATGCCTCACATGTGACCAAAAAATACCAGTTGGGTGCATGGCAGGACTCAAAAGGGAAGGAGTGATTTTTGGATTTTGCAGCTCAGATTCTGGTGGAATTTTGGTGGGTGCTATGTCGCATTAGCAAGACCCCCCAAGCACCAATACAGTGGAACCCCCCCACAAGTCACCCCATTTTGCAAACTACACCCCTCAGGGAATTCATCTAGGGGTATAGTGTACATTTCAAACCCCCAGGGGTTTCACCAATTTTGATAAAAGTGGGCAGTGAAAATGAAAAATTACATTTTTTTACACAAAAATGCAGTTCTGGCTCAAAATTTTTCATTTTCAGAAGGTATGAAGGAGAAAAATCACCCCAAAATCTGTGCCCCAATTTCTCCCGAGTACGGCAATGCCTCACATGTGACCAAAAAATACCAGTTGGGTGCATGGCAGGACTCAGAAGGGAAGGAGTGATTTTTGGATTTTGCAGCACAGATTCTGGTGGAATGAATGGTGGGTGCTATGTTGCACCAATACAGTGGAACCCCCCCACAAGTCACCCCATTTTGCAAAGTACACCCCTCAGGGAATTCATCTAGGGGTATAGTGTACATTTCAAACCCCCAGGGGTTTCACCAATTTTGATACAAGTGGGCAGTGAAAATGAAAAATTACATTTTTTTACACAAAAATGCAGTTCTGGCTCACAATTTTTCATTTTCAGAAGGTATGAAGGAGAAAAAGCACCCCAAAATATGTGCCCCAATTTCTCCCGAGTACGGCAATGCCTCACATGTGACCAAAAAATACCAGTTGGGTGCATGGCAGGACTCAGAAGGGAAGGAGTGATTTTTGGATTTTGCAGCTCAGATTCTGGTGGAATTTTGGTGGGTGCTATGTCGCATTAGCAAGACCCCCCAAGCACCAATACAGTGGAACCCCCCCACAAGTCACCCCATTTTGCAAACTACACCCCTCAGGGAATTCATCTAGGGGTATAGTGTACATTTCAAACCCCCAGGGGTTTCACCAATTTTGATACAAGTGGGCAGTGAAAAAGAAAAATTACATTTTTTACACAAAAATGCAGTTCTGGCTCAAAATTTTTCATTTTCAGAAGGTATGAAGGAGAAAAAGCACCCCAAAATCTGTGCCCCAATTTCTCCCGAGTACGGCAATGCCTCACATGTGACCAAAAAATACCAGTTGGGTGCATGGCAGGACTCAGAAGGGAAGGAGTGATTTTTGGATTTTGCAGCTCAGATTCTGGTGGAATTTTGGTGGGTGCTATGTCGCATTAGCAAGACCCCCCAAGCACCAATACAGTGGAACCCCCCCACAAGTGACCCCATTTTGCAAACTACACCCCTCAGGGAATTCATCTAGGGGTATAGTGTACATTTAAAACCCCCAGGGGTTTCACCAATTTTGATACAAGTGGGCAGTGAAAATGAAAAATTACATTTTTTTACACAAAAATGCAGTTCTGGCTCAAAATTTTTCATTTTCAGAAGGTATGAAGGAGAAAAAGCACCCCAAAATCTGTGCCCCAATATCTCCCGAGTACGGCAATGCCTCACATGTGACCAAAAAATACCAGTTGGGTGCATGGCAGGACTCAGAACGGAAGGAGTGATTTTTGGATTTTGCAGCACACATTCTGGTGGAATGAATGGTGGGTGCTATGTTGCACCAATACAGTGGAACCCCCCCACAAGTCACCCCATTTTGCAAAGTACACCCCTCAGGGAATTCATCTAGGGGTATAGTGTACATTTCAAACCCCCAGGGGTTTCACCAATTTTGATACAAGTGGGCAGTGAAAATGAAAAATTACATTTTTTTACACAAAAATGCAGTTCTGGCTCACAATTTTTCATTTTCAGAAGGTATGAAGGAGAAAAAGCACCCCAAAATATGTGCCCCAATTTCTTCCGAGTACGGCAATGCCTCACATGTGACCAAAAAATACCAGTTGGGTGCATGGCAGGACTCAGAACGGAAGGAGTGATTTTTGGATTTTGTGGCTCAGATTCTGGTGGAATTTTGGTGGGTGCTATGTCGCATTAGCAAGACCCCCCAAGCACCAATACAGTGGAACCCCCCCACAAGTCACCCCATTTTGCAAACTACACCCCTCAGGGAATTCATCTAGGGGTATAGTGTACATTTCAAACCCCCAGGGGTTTCACCAATTTTGATACAAGTGGGCAGTGAACATGAAAAATTACATTTTTTACACAAAAATGCAGTTCTGGCTCAAAATTTTTCATTTTCAGAAGATATGAAGGAGAAAAAGCACCCCAAAATCTGTGCCCCAATTTCTCCCGAGTACGGCAATGCCTCACATGTGACCAAAAAATACCAGTTGGGTGCATGGCAGGACTCAAAAGGGAAGGAGTGATTTTTGGATTTTGCAGCTCAGATTCTGGTGGAATTTTGGTGGGTGCTATGTCGCATTAGCAAGACCCCCCAAGCACCAATACAGTAGAACCCCCCCACAAGTGACCCCATTTTGCAAACTACACCCCTCAGGGAATTCATCTAGGGGTATAGTGTACATTTAAAACCCCCAGGGGTTTCACCAATTTTGATACAAGTGGGCAGTGAAAAAGAAAAATTACATTTTTTACACAAAAATGCAGTTCTGGCTCAAAATTTTTCATTTTCAGAAGGTATGAAGGAGAAAAAGCACCCCAAAATCTGTGCCCCAATTTCTCCCGAGTACGGCAATGCCTCACATGTGACCAAAAAATACCAGTTGGGTGCATGGCAGGACTCAGAAGGGAAGGAGTGATTTTTGGATTTTGCAGCACAGATTCTGGTGGAATGAATGGTGGGTGCTATGTTGCACCAATACAGTGGAACCCCCCCACAAGTCACCCCATTTTGCAAACTACACCCCTCAGGGAATTCATCTAGGGGTATAGTGTACATTTCAAACCCCCAGGGGTTTCACCAATTTTGATACAAGTGGGCAGTGAAAATGAAAAATTACATTTTTTACACAAAAATGCAGTTCTGGCTCAAAATATTTCATTTTCACAAGGAATGAAGGAGACAAAGCACCCCAAAATCTGTGCCCCAATTTCTCCCGAGTACGGCAATGCCTCATGTGTGACCAAAAAGTGGCAGGACTCAGAAGGGAAGGAGTGATATTTGGAGTTTGCAGCACAAATTCTGGTGGAATTTTGGTGGGTGCTATGTCGCATTAGCAAGACCCCCCAAGCACCAATACAGTGGAACCCCCCCACAAGTCACCCCATTTTGAAAACTACACCCCTCAGGGAATTCATCTAGGGGTATAGTGTACATTTAAAACCCCCAGGGGTTTCACCAATTTTGATACAAGTGGGCAGTGAAAAAGAAAAATTACATTTTTTACACAAAAATGCAGTTCTGGCTCAAAATTTTTCATTTTCAGAAGGTATGAAGGAGAAAAAGCACCCCAAAATCTGTGCCCCAATATCTCCCGAGTACGGCAATGCCTCACATGTGACCAAAAAATACCAGTTGGGTGCATGGCAGGACTCAGAAGGGAAGGAGTGATTTTTGGATTTTGCGGCTCAGATTCTGGTGGAATGAATGGTGGGTGCTATATGGCATTAGCAAGACCCCCGAAGCACGGTGAAATTATGAACCTAATATTCCATAGATGTGTGGTATAATTTAAAACACTCCTTTATACATAGGCCGGGTTTGTCGGGGCAAGTGTCACACTGGAAAATAGTTTGCTTTCTTATTCCCTTTTTATAGCAAACTTTGCACCTTTTTTGTGTCCTGCCCTTTTTTCCAGTGGAGGGGATTTCATCAGGAAAATGCTGCCCTGGTACAATACGGGGGCCAGTACTAGAAGTACTGGGGCCCTCTGCCTGCTGGTTCCCAAATATTAGGCCCTTTATGACTTCCTCTTGAAAGTGCATAAATGTCCCCCTCTGGCCGGTAGAACGGAATAGCACGTAAGCGTTATACAGTGCCATCTGGATGATATACACGGCCACCTTCTTGTACCAGATTTTTGTTTTCCGCAGGGCACTGTACGGCTTCAGTACCTGATCTGAAAGATCCACTCCGCCCATGTACCTATTGTAATCCAGGATACAATTAGGTTTTGAGGTGTGGGTACTGGTACCTCGTACAGGGACGGAGGTGGTACTGTCTCCGTGAATTGTTGTCAGTATAAGGACATCCCTCTTGTCCTTATATTTGACCAACAACATATTTTCGGTGCATATTCCCCTGCTTTCACCCCTTCTCATTACTTGGGCAATGTGCGTTTTTGGGAGGCCTCTTTGGTTCTTGCGCACAGTACCGCAAGCTGCTGTACCTCTTGAACCAAGGGCCTTAAACAGGGGGATGCTAGTGTAAAAGTTATCCACATAGAGGTGATAACCTTTATCCAGGAAGGGGTGCACTAAATCCCAGACAATTTTCCCACTAACACCTACGAGGGAGGGGGGGCATTCTGGCGGTTGAATTCTTGAATCCTTCCCTTCATAAACCCTAAACCTGTGGGTGTACCCTGAGGTGCTTTCACACAGCTTATACATTTTTATGCCATACCTTGCCCTCTTACTGGGAAGGTACTGGCGGAATTTAACCCTTCCTTTAAAATGTATAAGGGACTCGTCGATACAAATAAATTTTTCAGGGATGTACACCTCTTCAAATTTGGCACTGAAATGATCAATGACCGGCCTGACTTTGAATAGCCGGTCAAAGGTGGGATCATCTCTGGGTGGGCACTGTGCATTATCGGTGTAATGTATGAATTTAAGAATTGTCTCAAATCGAGTCCGGGGCATGGCCATACGGTAAAATGGAGTACTGTACAGAACATCTGTACTCCAATATTGCCTAATTTCTGGCTTTTTTACTATGCCCATATGAAACACCAGACCCCAAAACGTCATCATCTCTACTGCATCTACAGGGGTCCACCTAGCAAATGATGACGTGGGGTTTTGAGCAATAAACTGCTGGGCATATAAATTAGTTTGGTCCACCATTAAATTTATAAAATCATCAGAGAAAAATAATTTGAAAAAGTCAATTTCTCTGAGACCTGTGGAATCAAATTGGATTCCTGGCATGCCCAAAAACTCAGGAACCTGGGGCTCAAAATTGTCTGGTGGTGGGGTCCATACTAGATCAATTATTGGGGGGGGAATCTCAGCTGATCTACGGGGGCGTCTTTGAGGGGGTCCCTCATCAGCAGAGGAGGAAGAGGAGCTTAAGGCAAATCCTTCAAATTCCCCGCTTGCATCACTGCCTGTGTCAGAGTCTGAAGCAAGCATGGCATATGCCTCCTCCACTGAATACATTCTCCTGGATGATTGGGAGGACATTTGGGAGGACATTTGGGAGGACATTTGGGATGCCATTTTTATTTTTTGTGTTACCGGTAGTGAAATGTTTCAACACGTGTATAGTGTAGGGGGGGGCACAAACTTTATTTCAATCCGGGGGGTATGTAGTGTGTATTGTGTATGTGGTGCAGAAAAAAAAAAAAATGCTTTATACCAATAAAAAAAAAAAAAATGAAGGGGTTAAAAAAAAAAAAAGGGGTTAAAAAAAAAAAAAAGGGGTTAAAAAAAAAAAAGGTCCTGCGCCAAAAATTGAGCACAGATGTTGGTCAGTAACGTCTGTCACTGAACAGCGCTCAAAGGCAACAGGAATTTGATCAAAAAAAAAAAAAAAATAGATCAACCCTGTGCCGAAAGAGATGATCAGTGATGTACGTCACTGATCAGCGCACAGCGGCCACAGGACACCCACAAAATCACAGTGTGTGTAAAAAAAAAAATTAAAAAAATACCCCACAGCACACACACAAAAAAAAAAGGTGATCAGTGATGCGACACTGATTACCAGTGAGGTGCAGCAGGTGCACAACCTTTGGTGCAACTGACAGGTATATATAAAAAAAAAAAAACCTCTGTACCCCCAAAAAAGTTGCTGATCACCTCAGATATAGTGATCAGCACAAAAGGCGGGGACAGCAGACACAAAATTTAGCACTCTCTATCACTATCTCTCTCTATCTAACACTCTATGACACTGCAGCAGCAGCACTCACAGGTATATCTATATATAAAAAAAACCCTGCGCCCCCAAAAAGTTACTGATCAGTTAATTTATACTGATCAGCACAAAAGGAGGGGGCAGCAGTCAGTTATATAAAAAATATATAGCACAATCTGTCACTATCTCTCTCTATCTCTCTCTCTCTATCTCTCTATAACTATCACACTGCAGCAGCACAAAATATAGCACTCTGTCAGTAGGCCTCTCTCTCTATCTCTCTCTCTCTATCTCTCTCTCTCTATCTATAACTATATCACACTGCAGCAGCACAAAATATAGCACTCTCTGACACTATCTCTCTCTCTATCTCTCTCTATCTCTCTCTATCTCTCTCTATCTCTCTCTATCTCTCTCTATCTATCTCTCTATCTATCTCTCTATCTATCTCTCTATCTATCTCTCTATCTCTCTATCTATCTAGCTAATACAGTGCAGCAGCACAATTTCACAGGCACAATTATTGAACAGGATCCAGTAATCAATCAGCAGCGATCAAGTAAGTATTGCAGGCAGCAAGGTTCTGGTCAGTATGGCGGCAGGGGGGTACGGTGACCGCACTGCACGCTTTCCAGACCGGAATGGCGTCTGCAGTGCAGTCACCGTTAGTTTAAATCCCCCTCCTTGGCTGTGATTGGTCCGTCGGTCCGACGGACCAATCACGGCCTTTGGGGGCGGGCGGGGTGAGGTGGGGTGACACCAGTGTCACCCTTACACCCCGCGGTGATTGGTGCTGTACTTTACAGCACCAATCACCTCTGATCCCGTGTCACCGGCGAACGTTATTCGCCGGTGACACAGGAAAACGCTGTGAATGGCTGTTCACACTGAACAGCCAATCACAGCGATCGCCGACGGGGGGGCGGCATCGCAGCCCCCCCGGGGCATGCACGGACATGTCTGCTGTCAGGGACAGCAGACATGTTGAAACTGTCACCGCGTCTATAGACGCGGTGACAGTTTAAAGCCATGACGTACATTTACGCCATGTGTCGGGAAGTGCTTCCCGGCCATGACGTAAATGTACGTCAAATGTCGGGAAGGGGTTAATGACTTTGCTAAGTTTTGTATCGTCCGCAAAGATGGATACATTGCTGAGTAACCCTATCCCAATATCGTTAATAAAAATGTTAAACAAAATGGGCCCCAAAACCGAACCCTGGGGCACTCCACTTAGTACTGGTATCATATCTGATACGGCACTATTCACAACCACTCTTTGTTCTCTATTACATAGCCAATTCCCTACCCATCTGCAGATATTTTCACCCAATCCTAGGTTCTCCATTTTATTAATCAATCTCTTGTGTGGGACAGTATCAAATGCTTTAGCGAAATCTAGGAAAATCACATCTACAGCATTTCCATTATCGAGGTTTTTGCTAACCTCTTCATAGAACCCTAGTAGATTAGTTTGGCATGAACGATTTTTCACGAACCCATGTTGGTTAGTACTGAGTAGACGGTGATGATCTAAATATTCCTGGATACCATCCCTTAAAAATCCTTCAAATAGTTTACCCACAATTGATGTTAAACTAACGGGTCTGTAATTAGCGGGATCTTCCTTTTTTGAATATTGGCACTACCTCTGCTGAATGAATCCCCTTCTATTACTTAAGCTGCTACTTACCTCTAGTAAGATGCCACGGGGCATACTTACCTACCCTCCTGAAAAATCAGGTCCCCCTCTCAGGGTGGGCGAGCCTCTCGCATTTAGCGGGGCCCCACATCAGCCATCACACCCCCTCCCTCTGCCAGTCAAATTCCGGCATTCATGGCTCTTCAGGGAAGGGTTGAGACTAAAATTATGCAAATCACGTAGTTAGGACCAACCAAAGAGCTGCGAATCACGGCATTTACCTGAATGGGGGTGGGGCTTAATGACAGCAAGACCCGCCCCCATAGACTTGAACCTTAGGAATGTGATGAGGTCACCTGGCTGTTAAGCAGTAGGCGGGGCCCATATGTGTTTGCCAGACGTAATGCTAAGAACCTCACTTTTACTCCATGTCAAGTTGCAGAGTTGATTAGAATTGTACCGATTACCAGTGCTCTTGGTGCTGACCAGTTTGGGTCTGGTTGCCCTTATGGCAGCAGGACCCCTCCCTCTTACTAGTTGGACTGGTCCCACTACACTAAAAGTCAGTGTTAGCCAGCACCGGGCTGGACAGTCTGGACCAGTCCAACTATAACAGGGGCAACCTGCAGAGGAAGGGTCGGGGGAATCCCTTTGTCACTGTGGGACCAGTACCGGCCTGGACAGCACAGACCTGGAGCCGAGAGGTATCAGGGAACCTTCTGTGATCATTGGGGCACTTCTTCCTTTGTGCCTCTGACTCCAGTGAGGCATCCCCTGTTACTAGGACCTCCCACCCCTAGAACGATGGACACTTACCGTCTGAGTGCATTTATCTGTACAGTACCCGGTGAGCACAAACTCTCTCTGGCGCGGTGGGATGGCCATCATTGGAGTGTACACCAGACCAAGCTCTATGATTCCAGCATCAAAGCGTCGCAGGGATGGGGTGTAATGCAGGCGGATGCCAGACACATCTCTCAGACCTATGGAAGGAACCAGAGGAAGAGGAAAACCAGTTTAGGTCAGAGAAGAGATTGGTCAGATCCGCCTTCGCGGCCCCCCACACATCCGGCACCGCCAATCTGACGAGCGATGTCCACGGATGATTCGTCAGGGGATCGACTGAAACCAGCCAAGATCTGGGGGATCAGGCAGTTTAATATTGGGGGGGGGGGGGGGGTCGCCCCAATACTTCTCTGATGTATGGTGGGTGTGCTGGCAAATCCTATACAAGTGTTCTGTAGTGAGCACCCGAGCCGCTGTCGGATATGCGCCTGGGCAGGGCCGCCATCAGGGGTGGGACTGACGGTAGTCCTGGGGGGCCCGGGACTGGAATCTATCAGGTATAATGGTCAGTCCCAGGCCCCACACTTTCTGGTGGCAGACCTGGCCCTGGCTAATACCCAGCACTTTGCCATTATGATATGTAGAGCCAGTGGGAACAGCGGCAAACATCGGAGTGCCACCACCGACTGGGTAAAGATACTGCCACTGAAAGGAAAACATCGATCAGCGACCATCCGCCATCGATGTCCTTCCCTAGCACGTGGGTCTGCGACCACTCTGCGGGCATGCACAGGGAGATGTCACACTACGTTACACTACGTGGCCCATAGAGTCCCTCTGAGGGGGCATGGCACGCTGTGGTCATAGCTGTGCCACGTGGCACCAGACAGAGCACCCGCTTCTCACATGGCACGCGTCACACAATGGGCTATTGCATCAGGAATAAGTAGGCTGGCAGGGGTCCCCAGAAGTGGCGCACATTAGCCCCATCCTGCCTGCGCCCCAGCTACACAGCTATAAGTGCCAGCTTACACTGCGGGGCTCGGAACCAGCTGCGGGTTGCTAGGGAGCTCTCGCCTGCTATTTATACGCACAGTATATCATCGCTCTCTTATTAAGAGACATCTCTGTGGGTTTTCTATATAGATTTATAAAAAGACTCATTTTTCTCCTTCTCAACAGAAAATATCTCAGCGCTGGCGCTCCTAATCCCCTACCGCGTGTCATAATCTCCGCAGCGCTGACAGGCAGGGAGAAGATGAAATGCTCTGCAGATTATGTACAGTAAAGGCAGGAGGCAGATGACATGCTCTGCCAATTAGCTGCCAGATTTGCAGGCAAACAGGCGGAGAGACGCTCTGTGGCTTATGCATAAAGAATGAGACAGGCAGCGAAACGCTCTGCGGCCTAACTACTACAGTAAGACGATGCAATGGCCTGCATGGATTTACAGGGGGAAATGCTCTGCGGCCTATCTGCAAGAGTGTCATACAATATGACGATGCAATGCTCTGCATGGATTTACAGGGGGAAATGCTCTGCATAGGGGGGGGGAGACGCAGGTCCTAGGGCCTCTCTGCGAATGATGTACAGGATTGGGGGATCATTACTGCAATCACTCCGCGGCATGCGTAGGGAGACGTCACATATCGTTACCATACGTGGCCCATAGAGTCCCTCTGAGGGGGCGTGGCTTGCTGCGGTCATAGCTGTGCCACGTGGCACCAGACAGAGCACACGCTCTCACATGGCACGCGTCACACACCCCTGTATAGACCACACCCACGCAGCACTGGTCACACCCCCTGTATAGACCACACCCACACAGCATTGGCCACACCCCCTGTAACAGTACACAATGGTTCCTCAATACATTTTAGCTCCAGGCCCATTTGGACCCTTATCTGGCGCTGGCTGTGGGGGTGATGACATCTATAGATATCATTATCTGCGGGGACCATGCATGGTTGATGTAACAGCCTGGCAGCCCCCCATATAGGAAGCTACAGGGGCAATGGTAAATGTCTGTCCCCCTCCATGGTACATTGATGGGATCCTTATATGGGCTGAAAATTTACTTTTGGTGGGGAAAATACATCACGCAAATGTTATATGATAAATAGGTCCCTAAGACACAACACACACAGAACCCCAGCAGCCGGGCGGAGTCACCTTTGAGTTGCAGTGGGTTGTGATAATGAACCTCCAGGCGCAGGAATCTGGAAGCCCGGGGACCCCCGAACGGCAGACCAACATCTTTCGGGTAGTAAAAGGCCTGAGAGATACAAGACATCGGAGACCACAATGGAGGAGACAAGTTACAGAGAAAGTAACCGGTGCCATGGCCGCTCTGTGCCCACCTGGGCGTGCAGACCCCCAAGTAAAACGGTGGCTTGGGGGGGGTCTGCGTGCCCAGGTGGCTGTCCAATCTGCCCCACCCTTACACTGGCCCTCTGATCGTCCCCACCCTATAACTGCCCCTCCGATATGCCCACCTTATAACTGTCCTTCTGATCTGCCCCACCCTAACACTGGCCCTCCGATTTGCCCCACCCTACTGATCTGCCCCACCTTATAACTGTCCTTCTAATCTGCCCCACCCTTACACTGGCCCTCTGATCGACCCCACCCTAACACTGGCCCTCCGATTTGTCCCACCCTACTGATCTGCCCCACCTTATAACTGGCCCTCTGATTTGCTCCACCCTACCCCTACGATCTGCCCCACCCTAGCACTGGCCCTACGATCTGCCCCACCCTATAACTGGCCCTCCAATCTGTCCCACCTAACACTGGCCCTACGATCTGCCCCACCCTATAACTGGCCCTCCAATCTGCCCGACTCTATAACTGGCCCTCCAATCTGCCCCAGCAAGCACTGGCCCTTCAATCTGCCCAATCCTAGCACTGCCCCATCCTAGCACTGCCCCTCCGATCTGTCCCACCCTATAAATGCCTCTCCGATCTGCCCCATCCTAGCACTGGCCTTGGTGCAAGTTGTGTATATAAGATATGATGGCATCCCAGTGTAGCACCCCTGTACTGACCTGCGCTCCCATAGCCCAGGCAGCTAGCACGTGCCTGCAGTAGTTGATGGTCTCCGGTTTCATCTTGGAGTCGCAGGGCCCGCTGTAGTGAGGGATAGCGTCATACTCATCGGCGCACTGGAAGACCTCAATGTGATGGACTATGGCCTCATGGCCTCTGGTGATCACCGGTTCATACTGCGCAGAGGGACAACCACAGGTTACAGGGACTGTATTGGGGCTTAATATCTATCCTTCAGTATTCTGCTAATGTGGCACCCATGACATCACTCCAGTGAGTTGCAGCAGCGACTATTGGTGAATGCCGGTCTGCGCCTTTATGCAGATGCCGCATCTTCTCCTCCTCTGGCGCACATCTGTGTGGCAAAATGTGCAAGGTCTGTGGCGCCCATTTTTACCCCTATATGCTGTAATACCGATTACTGCGTCCTCATACGTCGCCATCGCCCGCACCAAAGCAACATCACTCGGGGTACCTCTGGCCTCACTTAACCTCAGGGACCGGGCCAATAACTAGATGGGACGTTTACATCGTTCCCTCAGACAGAGCTGAGTCGCCTGACGTTCCTGCAGCAGAGCTGAGCACTTTCGCCTGTCGTTCCTGCGGCCGAGCTGAGCGCTGTCGTCTGATGTTCCTGCGGCAGAGCTGAGCGCTGTCGCCTGACGTTCCCCGGGCTGGATTATAATGGGGGCACAAGGGGTCAGTGCCCCTGGGCCCCCCTCTAGCTAGAGGCCCCTGTGGTTGGCATGTATTTTTTTTTTTAGCTAAAGGTTTTGTGCATTGGAGCGGGGTAGTGCTGCAGCTTCACCTATCTGCCAATGTGACAATGATTAATGGTGCTGAGCATTGGGAGCCAAGTGTGCAGTGCATTACTGGGAGTTGACTAAGTCCCATGACACTTTGCACCAGAGGGCAGAGGCTGAGACATTTGTGCTGAGCTCTGATTGGTGGAGCTCATTACATGCTTCTCAGGCTGGATAACAGCAGCAGCCTAGTCATGGGAGGGTTTTTAATCAGAGGCAGCACTGGGACTGTGAGGTCTCCTACAGAGTAAGGTGCAGAGGGAAAAACACAGGCTTTTCATGTGGCATGTATGTATGTATGCATGCATGCATGCGTGTGTGTGTGTGTGTGTGTGTGTGTGTGTGTGTGTGTATATAGATAGATAGATAGATAACCTGCAGTTACCCATTGACCAAGCTTATACTGCCTTTACTCTGTGTTTTGACAGTGTAACATTCCCCCATGCAGTTTGTGGCCAGTAATGACAAGTGCAAGGGGGCCCCCCGGTCTAAAGTGCCCTGGGCCCCCCGAAGGCTTAATCTGGCACTGGACGTTCCTGCAGCAGAGCTGAGCGCTGTCATCAGACGTTCCTGCGGCAGAGCTGAGCGCTGTCGCCTGATGTTCCTGCAGCAGACCTGAGCGCTTTCGCCCTGCGTTCCTGTGGCAGAGATGAGCGCTGTCGTCTGACGTTCCTGCGACAGAGCTGAGCGTTTTCGCCTGGCGTTCCTGCGGCAGAGCTGATGGCTGTCGCCTGACGTTCCTGTGGCAGAGCTGAGCGCTGCTGTCTGACGTTCCTGCGACAGAGCTGAGCGTTTTCGCCTGGCGTTCCTGCAGCAGAGCTGATGGCTGTCGCCTGACGTTCCTGCGGCAGAGCTGAGCGATGTTGCCTGACGTTCCTGCGGCAGAGCTGAGCGCTGTCGCCTGAAGTTCCTGCGGCATAGCTGAGCGCTGTCGCCTGACGTTCCTGCGGCAGAGCTGAGCGCAGTCGCATGGTGTTACTGCAGCAGAGCTGAGCGGTCGCCTGACGTTCCTGCGCAGAGCTGAGCGCTGTCGCCTGACATTCCTGCTGCAGAACTGAGCGCCGTCGTCTGATGTTCATGCGGCAGAGCTGAGCTCTGTACCCTGACGTTCCTGTGGCAGAGCTGATTGCTGTTGCCTGAAGTTCCTGCGGCAGAACTGAGCGCTGTCACCCCTGAGCGCTGTCACCTGACGTTCCTGCGGCAGAGCTGAGCGCTGGCGCCTGACGTTTCTGCGGCAGAGCTGATTGCTGTTGCCTGAAGTTCCTATGGCAGAAATGAGCGCTGTCACCCCTGAGCGCTGTCACCTGACGTTCCTGCGGCAGAGCTGAGCGCTGTCGCCTGAAAGTCCTGTGGCAGAGCTGAGCGCCGTCGCCTGGCGTTCCTGCGGCAGAGCTGAGCGCTGTCGCCTGGCGTTCCTGGCTTTGTTGCGCTCGCCATGCTGTCTGAGTCCGGTCAGTCGGGATCCTGATGTCGGGCTGATGACTGTCGGGATCCCGACTGTCGCGACCATATACCACACCCGATTGCTGCTATGTCAGGGAGTCTCATGCGGAATGCAGGAGGGTAGTTAACAACGGGAGAGACTATGGGTGAGATTTAATAGGATGAGATATTCAGAAAGTGAGAGATTTTGGAAGAAATCTCCAGTTTTTTTAAAGCGGCAATCATCTACACTTCAAAATCAAACTTTGCAGGGTAAATGATTGCCGCTTTAAAAAAAAAAAAGAGAGAGAGAGAGAGAACCTGGAAAAGGTCTGGTTTGACCTCTTGACGGTGTAGTGACATTTGTTTTTGTGAGAGGAAATACCTTTTTATTGTGATTATGGGGGAAATTTACTGAAGGAAATTTGTAAAAAAATAGGTGTATTTGTATCCAGAAATACACTTATTACATTTACTATCCCGAAAATACGGCAATTCGTATTCGTATTGATGTGCTATCAATACTAATATGAATTGCCGTATTTTCGGGATAGTAAATGTCAAAAATAAGTGTATTTCTGGATACAAATACACCTATTTTTTTCAAATTTCCTTTAGTAAATTTCCCCCTATATGTTGGAGTTTTTCATGTTTTTTTTTTGTCTGGAGTTTTTCATGCTTTTTTGAATAAAATGTATGCTGACTTTTTAAGAAAAGTGGATTGTGCTGCCTTTTGGACATTATCAATGAATCATATGTGAACATCCTAGCTCAGGGCTGGGCAATTGCAGCCCTCCAGATGTTGAGGAACTACACATCCCAGGATGCTTAGCATTAGTTTTGCTATGTGGCCATGCTGAAACTGATGCAAGGCATGCTGGGATGTGTAGTTCCTCAACATCTGGAGGTCCGCAATTGCCCAGCCCTGTCCTAGCTTGTACTGAACCCAAGGTTTGAGCGCTGCGAGAGGCCTTTAAAAAAAAACACACATACATAGGCAACCTGTGTCTCGCCAGCTGTTGTGAATATACAAGTTCCAGCATGCCTTGCCACAGTTTTAGCACCCCCTAACAGCAAAACTGTGGCAAGGCATGCTGGGACTTGTAGTTTCACAACAGCTGGAGAGCCACTGGTTTCCTACGCCTGCCCTAGCGGTACCAGGCACTAACGCGGTAGATATATCAGTGTTACCATGACAATATGATGCTTGGAGAACTGAGGCGGGAGCTCGGTAATATAACACCAGTAAGTCGTTTCCTTGTCCGGGATGAGAACGCCTGGGGCTCGGACATCCATTGTTATGACATCATTGGGCAGGGGGGGCATGTTGACCTCTGACTTCAGCAGCTGGACCCTCTGCAGCCCCCGGTGGAGGGTGGAGATATTGATAGCAGACAAGGACTGGAAGGGTCTCTCCAGCAGGGCGTAGATAATGTGCACAGTTCCGTCCTGCAGAATAGGAACATATAGGGAAAACATGATCAAGCTCCAACATGGGCTGCCAAGGAGTAGCTGGCCCACTGACGGACTGGCCCATAGAGTAACAGGGGACATCCCTGGTGGGTCACATGGTCTGGAGGCCCCACCCCTTCCTTTAATGGTATGCGATCGATGGGTTGACACTAATTAGGTTGAAACTTATAGGTTGACCACTATTGGTCGAAAGGCCATAGGTCGTCACGTTAAATAGGTTGACATGTCTTAGGTTGACAAAGAGTTAACACAAGCAATAGGTTGATATAGAAAAAGCCGACATGAGTTTAAATTTTTTTTTTCCAGAACAGGTATTGTTTTCACACTTTACTATCCACGTGGAGATAGGGGGAGATTATAATAATGCGAAGCGAAGCGAGCCACCCGCGGGGACGCAGTACACTGATACGGTGTCTATGTCGACGTAAGTTGACATAGACACCAAAAACCTGTGAAAAATTAATGTCCTCCTTTTTCATGTTGACCGGTTCCGTTGACCTATTGCTTGTTTCGACCTTTCGTCCCTGTTGATCTATACCATGTCGTCTTTTGTAAGGTGTCAACCTACGTGCTGTCGACCAATAGTGGTCGACCTATTGAGAGTTGACCTAAATTGGGTCGAACTTATGACCCATTATATCCCCCTCTAATGTCAGTTTCCAGAGAGAGCATTCAGAGGACACATTGTATAGTGTTATAGTTACATGGGGCCGGATTCTCTAAGCTTCAAAAGTGATAAAATGGAGAGTGATAGACAGACAGCCAATCAGCTCCTGCCTGCCATGTCACAGACTGTGTTTGAAAAATGTCAGCCAGGAGCTGATTGGCTGGCTGTTTATCACTCTCCTTTTTATCACTTTTGAAGATTAGAGAATCTGGCCCAGGGTCTCTAATGGGCATTCAATCCTCTGTGGGGTATAGTCTCACCCTGTGGAGCTGGCTAAACCCTGTAAACATTGGCCCCTACCGCTGCATCTGCCATGGTGGGCCCTTCATACCCGAGTCCAACACTGACTGGGCCCTGGGCTCACAATGGCAGGAGGACCACGGACGGTGTATTGTGCCCCCTCAGATACAGCTGCCCATTTAGTGTCCACCTTGGACTAGGCCACTCCCCTGTGTGCATGCCCCTCCCCCATTATGATTACTGAGGAGGTAGGCCCCCGAAGAGTGTGGTTATAGCCAGGACTGGTACCCAAGGCCCACACTGTAATACCTCCATACAATGCCTCATCATCATCCTCTTCCACTGCCAGCCCTAATAATGTGCCTCACAGCGCATGATCGCCTCCGTACCTCGATGAGGTAATCCCTGGGGTCACAGGTGGAGAAGGGCCGTCTGAAGACCAGGTAGAGACCCTCTGAGGCCTTCCGAGCCAACAGCAGCTGGTAGTCCTGGTGGGAATCCATATGAAGCTGCCCCTGTTCATCGCTCCAGGCGTCCTGAGCATAAGAATGGGAGGGTGAAGATACAGGGCAGGGTATAAAGGTAACCTACTCACACAGGTGCACCTACTGCGCAGGTCTCCAAGAGCTGCATTTACCAATGTGATAGTCACCTCTGATGCTCAAAGCTAACGCTTCGAACACTAGGAGATGTAGCTTCATATGCTGCCAACTGATGGCAGTGTTTCAGAGTCACACAGACACTAGACATATATATATATATATATATATATATATATATATATATATACACATACATACACACACACAGAGTATATAAATGATATATAGAAGGATAACTACTCCTCACCTATATGTGGTGAAGTACCACCACTGGCCACTAGATGGATCACATTATTCCTTTGTAAAGCTCAGAGTGAAAGTAAAAACTGTCACAGCTTAAAGTGAAAGTACCTCATAGAGGTTTTTAACTAGAATCTCAGGGTGAACAAGCTTACCAGGCAAAATGCGGACGTCCTGATCCTGCACATGGGATTAGGACTCTGCACAACACTACTGATAAGTACTGCGAAGGGCGTAACTACCATAGGTGCAGGGAGTGCAGCTGCTATGGGGCCCAGGGCTCAAAGGGGCCCACCTTCCCTGTCAAAGAGACATATATCTCTTATATATTTGCCCAGATCTGTCACTCTGTGACTGTGTGTATAACGCTGGGCGGAGTCATAGAGTGACAGATCGAGTAGCCTATCAAATCGCAAGAGAAGGAGATACCCATGTGATGATCACACACACACTGCTGTATCTACAGTAACTACATACATGCTACATGCACACCTCCCAACTGTCCCGCCCCTCCCGCGGCCAGCAGTGTCCCGCTGCGGGGGGGGGGGGGCAGTTGGGAGTCCCTCCCAATCTTACAGAATAGACGCTGTGCGCATTGGTCTATTCAGCGGGCGGAAATGGGGTGTTGCATAATTTGCATAAGCCGTACCCTTATTTGTATACACTACGCCCCTATTCTTCAACTGAAAAAGTTGGGAGGTATGCTACATGTCACTGCCCATGTGATAATCAAACAGAGAATAGATGACAGGGAACATGCTGGAGGAGAGGAGCTGACACAGGTGAGGGACAGCCGGCTGCTGGGATCAGTGTGTAGTTCTGTACTACAAATCATTCCATTCCCCACCACCCTGCTGCTAGAGACTACAAATCCTGGCATGCTGTGCAATGAAGGGCGGCCTCTGATTGGCCGGATGCAGCTTGCCTATGGACCATGCATGTGAGAGAGGAAGCTCAGCAGCAGCACTGTCCCCTGGCATGCAGCAGCTATGAAGAGGGGTGAGCATTATCCCAAGTGATGCCCAATACTGAGCACTGCAGCCTTCCCCTGCTCTGTGCCTCCTCTTCTGCTGCCTGTAATGTACCCTAGCACTACTGATTTTTATATATATATATATATATATATATATATATATATATATATATATATATACATACATACATACATACACTTTAGCACTACTGATATATATATATATATACACACACACACACACACACACACACACACCTTAGCACTACTGATTTATATAAATATATATCTAGCACTACTGAGTCATAGAGTGACAGATTGGGCAGCCTATCAGCTGTGATGAGCAAGAGAAGATGTATCCCGAGCCCCCCCCCCCCCCCCTGATCGCCCAGCTGTATCCCCACTTTCCACCACGCTCCCCCCAGCAGCATCCCCCGCCATCTCTCGGCTCATTCTATCCACAGCTATCCGCCCATGAGAGGGCCTAGAGCCGGCACCTATCATGGGCGGTATGCTGCCTGTGACCACGTCTGAGTGGCAGCCGGCGCCGCTCCCCGCTCGGCCATAAGTGCATGGAGGGGAAGCAGAGCACAGAAGCGTACAATACATAATAGGACTTCACACCCCACCTACACCACCCACAGTATCCCCGCACCCACCACCCCACCCACACCAACCCCTAACCACCTTCCCCCACCCATAGCCCCTTGCACCCAACACTCCCCAAGCAATAAATACATTCACAGGTTAAGGGGGCGCAGCCCCTCACGATGGTGTGAAGAGCACCCGTAGGGCGCGATGAATCACCTAGTGTTATATATATATATTTAACCATTTGATGGTACATGGGGCCCTTACAAATGTTTGCTATGGGGCCTGCAGATATCTAGTTACGCCACTGAGTTCCGCTACAGCTCTGGCATTCTGGGGGTGATTCATTAAGACTTGGTTTGGCCCCGTTCCGATGGGGCGGAGTCTGCACATGCGCGTTTTTGCCCCGCCGCCTCTTCGTCCGATTCAGTCGGGGGTGCAGGCGTTCGGTTGAGCCTCTATGAGTACTCATCCTCTTACAAGGAAAACTTACACTGACTACAGCAGTCTAATACACTATGATTTACTATTAGTTCGGTCATTGTAATCCACATGCCCTAAAGATTTGATACTTTTGGTTGTATTGAGGCACGAGGCACCGGTTCTGCCTCATTGTCCAATACCACGTCATTTTCCTCTTTATGTTATTTCTATATGTTGTCAGTGTAAATATTTGTACCTTTGTATGATTAATGACACAGCAGTACTAAAGTGTGTATCAGGATAGGAGTCATCCAATACCATTATCAACCACTTTTATACAGGACTGCTTACATATTTATGTCCCACCATTGCTGTGCAGGGATGCGTTCATTTGGTCTACAGCATTATGGTAGTCATTAGGTCGACACCATTAGGTCGACATGGGTCTAGGTCGACATAAAAAAGGTCGACATGGTTCGAGGTCGACAGGTCGTTAGTTCGACAGGTCATTAGTTCGACAGTGTCTAGGTCGACAGTCAAAAGGTCTACATGGGGGTTTTCAATGTTTTCTGAGCCGACATGTGCCGACAGGCGGTATTTCATGCCCTACCATCCACTAGGGCGTGGTGGGAGAATAAAATAGTGTGCCGAGCGTAGCGAGCGCAGGGGATGCAGTGCACTTTAAACTGTGACCATGTCGAATGTGTTGACATTCAGGTTAAAAAAAACTGTGGAAAAACCCATGTCGGCCTTTTCACTGTCGACCTAGACATTGTCAAACTAACAACCTGTCGAGCCAATGACCATTCGACTTAGAACCATGTCGACCTTTTCCCATGTCGACCTATACCCATGTCGCCCTTTTCCCATGTTGACCTAATGACTGTCGACCATCATGCTGTAGACCAAATGATCCCAACCCGCTGTGCATACTGAGTTATATTTCATTTCTTGAAATATTGTGCAACATCGTCCCTGCTGGTCTCTAAAACACTGCTGGCAGAGAGTGCAAATACATCTCTTTCTCACACATGCACAAACACAGAAGGTAGCAGACTAGCTTTCGAAGCTTTTGCTTCGAGCTGGCTTACTAGTATTGATATATGTTATCATTGTACTGTATATGCACAGAAATTGCAGATTGTCTGTAACGTGGCATACACGCGGGGTGACTGAAGCCCCAGGCGAAGCAATGTAGGTCCGGACAGATCGCTCAGCACACAGAGATGCTCCTGTGCGGACCAGTGTTCCCACCACTAGATTTTGTAGTCAGGAGATGGCGATGCAGGGGGCTGCGCATTGCCATGGCTATGGGTTGTACACACGGGCGATGTGTGCTTACTTTCCTGTCAGATCGCTATAATAGTCCTGGAATTGCTCTGTGTGTACGCCCCATAACGCACGCACTGCATTGTGATATGTGTTGTATAAGGATCGGCGATCACAGATGATGTGTACTGTCCTAGCATATGACCATATATTCTCCAGTACAACAATTCAGTGTGTGTCTCTTAGCATCTGTTCTGAAGAGTAGAAGGATCCTGCATCTATTACTTACATAAGGGGCCTCATCTGTTGCCCCCTTCACACTTCCTACAGAGCCTCGTGTACCTGCCACATCGTGCACCTGTCCTCCCACTCTGCAGCGTATGGGAAGGATATAGAAAAGTAGGGCAGACTCCATCCTACAGCCTGTAACTCAGTACAAGGCAAGGAGCTCGTATCCATCAGACTCCAATCACATATACACCAGTGACATCACTAAGACGCACTGAGTTCTGACTGCCATGCATGTGGTCTCCTGGGGCCAGTGACATCACTAAGACGCAATGACTTCTGATCGCCGTGCATGTGGTCTCCTGGGGCCAGTGACATCACAAAGACGCAATGACTTCTGATCGCCGTGCACGTGGTCTCCTGGGGACAGTGACATCACTAAGATGCATGCGCTCACCCGGGGCCAGTGACATCACAAAGACGCAATGACTTCTGATCGCCGTGCACGTGGTCTCCTGGGGACAGTGACATCACTAAGATGCATGCGCTCACCTGGGGCCAGTGACATCACTAAGACGCAATGACTTCTGTTCGCCGTGCATGTGGTCTCCTGGGGACAGTGACATCACTAAGATGCATGCGCTCACCTGGGGCCAGTGACATCACTAAGACGCAATGACTTCTGATTTCCGTGCACGTGTTCACCTGGGGCCAGTGACATCTCTCAGATGCATGCACTACCCTGGGGCCAGGTGTGCAGAACTCACTCTGAGGTTCTCTATTCTGTGTTTCTTTGTCTGGAAATATTTTATTAATATTGATCAATGAAATAATATAATTCTTATTTTCCTGCATGTTGTAGGTGATCCGAACCTTATATGTCTTCACTAGGCAGCGTATACAGGAACTAGGCAGCATAAACAGGAACTAGGCAGCGTATACAGGAACTAGGCAGCATAAACAGGAACTAGGCAGCATGTACAGGAACTAGGCAGCGTGTACAGGAACTAGGCAGCGTGTACAGGAACTAGGCAGCGTGTACAGGAACTAGGCAGTGTATACAGGAACTAGGCAGCATAAACAGGAACTAGGAAGCGTATACAGGAACTAGGCAGCGTATACAGGAACTAGGCAGCGTGTACAGGAACTAGGCAACGTATATAGTAACTAGGCAGCGTGTACAGGAACTAGGCAGCGTATACAGGAACTAGGCAGCGTATACAGGAACTAGGCAGCGCATACAGGAACTAGGCAGCGCATACAGGAACTAGGCAGCGTGTACAGGAACTAGGCAGTGTGTACAGGAACTAGGCAGCGTGTACAGGAACTAGGCAGTGTATACAGGAACAGCCGTGTGTAACATGATGGCAGCTTGCTGTTTGCTCAGCACCCTGGACAGCTCCGTTCTACGCCACCCTGTGCTGTAACAAGTCATATAGGTCAGGGCGTGATTCTGGTTGATTTGCAAAAGCAAACTCCCTCTTTAATGAAAAACACCATGCTGCACTGCAGGTGGGGCAGATGTAACAGGTGCAGAGAGAGTTATATTTGTGTGAGCTATGTTGTTTCTGTGCAGGGTAAATACTGGCTGCATTATTCTTACACTGTCATTTAGATTTATTTGAACATCCCCCACCCAAATGTAACTCTCTCTGCACATGTTACATCTGCCCCCCCCCCCCTGCAGTGCAGCATGGTTTTGCCCATTAAAGAAGGAGTTTGCTTTTGCAAATCAACCAGAATCACCCCCCATACCCCAAACATTGTGTCCAGGAACCATGGGGTAAGGCTGGGCACTAGCAGGGGTATAGCCCTCACTTCGTATATAACCCGTACCCCGTATGTAACCCTATTTCTGTATATAACCCTCACCTGTATATAACCCTTACCTGTATATTACCCGTATATAACTAATCATTGCGACATCCTGGGAATGATTCTTTGCCACGTGGCTTACGAAGAGTACAGTTTGGTCGGCCACTGAAAGGCATCACTACACGCAGCATCTACCAGGACAACAGCTACATCTTACCCCGAAGTAGGAGTTCCTTCCGTCGCTCCACAGCACGGCCAGATCAGCTCCTTCAAACTCGCCTCTGTCTGACATCCCGAAAATCATCCCAAATGTAAGATCTTTGATGAGGATCTGGAAATATACAACCTGCTCCGTGTAACTGACGTTCCAGAAGAGCTGGAGGGAGCCCTGAGGATCCAGGGGGACGGTATACGGGAACGGGCTGCTCACTGGGGACGTTCCATGGAGAGACACCAGGAACAGTGCCAGGAACAGGCCTATCATGGTGAAGTAGATGGGGACCACTTTCCTCATCCGCAGCTGGTAGAAGCTGCAGGGTTTGCTCTCAGCCATCTGAGTAGGTGACGGAGGGGCGCAGAGTTGGCGACCGACTCTTATACGGCCGCTCCTGACTGCAGGTTGTGTCAGCAAAGGTTCATAATTACATTTCCCTTCTGCAAATCTGATTGTGCTCTGGGCCCTCAGGTCATACAGGCCGGATTGGCTGCCAGACACTAATGGGCCCTAATTCTAGTTCCACATGCAGGTTATGTGCCTGTGACATATCTAATAGACAGCTGCTGCCCAACCAATATCCCCACCTGGTCACCAGCATCACCACTACAGGTCAGGGGACACCACAGAGAATGCGGTGAGGGCCTGTGACTGAACGATTGCATTCTAGAAAATGATAGACGGAATCTGATTGGTTGCTACGGGCAACATCACCATTTTTCACTTAGAAGCATTCCCATGGGAATGTTGCCGTATCAGACAAGGATGAGTGGAGGCAGCCGGGAATGTTTCAGTGTCAGGCAGGGGCAGGGGGAGACAATCGGGAATGATGCAGTATCAGACAAGGGCGGAGGGAGGCAGCTGCTAGGAATGTTGCAGTATCAGGCAGGGGCGGGGTGAGGCAGCTGGGAATGTAGCAGTATCAGGTGGGGGGAGGCAACTGGGAATGTTGCAGTATCAGGCAGGGGCGGGTGAGGCAGCTGGGAATGTAGCAGTATCAGGCAGCGGCGGGGGGGGGAGGCAGCTGGGAATGTTGCAGTATCAGGCAGGGGCGGGGAGAGGCAGCTGGGAATGTAGCAGTATCAGGCAGGGGCGGGGTGAGGCAGCTGGGAATGAAGCAGTATCAGGCAGCGGCGGGGGGGGAGGCAGCTGGGAATGTAGCAGTATCAGGCAGGGGCGGGGAGAGGCAGCTGGGAATGTAGCAGTATCAGGCAGGGGCGGGGTGAGGCAGCTGGGAATGTAGCAGTATCAGGCAGGGGCGGGGAGAGGCAGCTGGGAATGTAGCAGTATCAGGCAGGGGCGGGGTGAGGCAGCTGGGAATGAAGCAGTATCAGGCAGCGGCGGGGGGGGGAGGCAGCTGGGAATGTAGCAGTATCAGGCAGGGGCGGGGAGAGGCAGCTGGGAATGTAGCAGTATCAGGCAGGGGCAGGGGGAAGGCAGCCGGGAATGTAGCAGTATCAGGCAGGGGGTGGCAGCTGGGAATGTTGCAGGATCAGGCTGGGATGGGGGAGGCAGCCCGGAATGTTGCAGTATCAGGCAGGGGCGGGGGGAGGCAGCCGGGAATGTTGCAGGATCAGGCAGGGATGGGGGGAAGCAGTCCGGAATGTTGCAGTATCAAGCAGGGACAAGGGGAGGCAGCTGGAAATGTAGCAGTATCAGGCAGGGGGAGGCAGCTGGGAATTTTGCAGTATCAGGCAGGGGCGACAGCTGGGAATGTAGCAGTATCAGGCAGAAGGAGGCAGCTGGAAATGTAGCAGTATCAGGCAGGGGGAGGCAGCTGGGAATGTTGCAGTATCAGGCAGGGGCGACAGCTGGGAATGTTGCAGTATCAGGCAGGGGCAGGGTGAGGCAGCTGGGAATGTAGCAGTATCAGGCAGGGGCGGGGAGAGGCAGCTGGGAATGTAGCAGTATCAGGCAGGGGCAAGGCAGCCGGAAATGTAGCAGTATCAGGCAGGGGGTGGCAGCTGGGAATGTTGCAGGATCAGGCAGGGATGGGGGAGGCAGCTGGGAATGTTGCAGCATCAGGCAGGGATGGGGGGAGGCAGTCCGGAATGTTGCAGTATCAAGCAGGGACAAGGAGAGGCAGCCTGGAATGTTGCAATATCAGGCGGGGGGAGGCAGCTGGGAATGTAGCAGTATCAGGCAGGGGGAGGCAGCTGGGAATGTTGCAGTATCAGGCAGGGGCGACAGCTGGGAATGTTGCAGTATCAGGCAGGGGCGGGGGGAGGCAGCTGGTAATGTAGCAGTATCAGGCAGGGGCGGGGAGAGGCAGCTGGGAATGTAGCAGTATCAGGCAGGGGCAAGGCAGCCGGGAATGTAGCAGTATCAGGCAGGGGCGGGGGGAGGCAGCCGGGAATGTTGCAGCACCAGGCAGGGATGGGGGGAAGCAGTCCGGAATGTTGCAGTATCAAGCAGGGACAAGGGGAGGCAGCCTGGAATGTTGCAATATCAGGCGGGGGGAGGCAGCTGGGAATGTAGCAGTATCAGGCAGGGGGAGGCAGCTGGGAATGTTGCAGTATCAGGCAGGGGCGACAGCTGGGAATGTTGCAGTATCAGGCAGGGGCGGGGGGAGGCAGCTGGGAATGTAGCAGTATCAGGCAGGGATGGGGGGAGGCAGCCCGGAATGTTGCAGTATCAGGCAGGGGCGGGGGGAAGGCAGCCGGGAATGTTGCAACATCAGGCAGGGTCGGGGGGAGGTAGCCAGGAATGTGGCAGTATCAAGCGTGGGAAGGCATCTGGGAATGTTGCAGGATCAGGCAGGGATGGGGGGAGGCAGCCCGGAATGTTGCAGTATCAGGCAGGCACAGTGGGAGGCAGCCAGGAATATTGCAGTATCAGGCAGGGACAAGGGGAGGCAAGCGGGAATGTTGCAGTAACAGGCAAGGGCGGGGGAAGGGATCTGGGAATGTTGCAGGATAAGGCAGGGGAGGGGCATAAGCCGGGAATGTTGCACTATCTGGCGAAGGGAGGCAGGATGGGAGGAGGCAGCTGGGAATGTTGCAGAATCAGGCAGGGGCAGGCAGCCGGGAATATTGCAGTATCAGGCAGGGGCGGGGGAAGGTAGCCGGGAATGTTGCAGTATCAAGCGTGGGAAGGCATCCAGGAATGTTGCAGGATCAGGCAGGGGAGGGGCATCAGCCGGGAATGTTGCAATATAAGGCGAAGGGAGGCAGCCGGGAATATTGCAGTATCAGGCAGGGGCAGGTGGAGGCAGCCGGCAGTATCATGGCAGTGACGGGGGGGATGCCGCCAGGAATGTTGCAGTATCAGACAGGGGCGGGGCGAAGCAGCCAGGAATGCAGCAGGCGGTGATGGCCATGCACCCTTAGAAATAAATGCAGAGCAAATAGTACTTTAAGCCCCTCGATGGCCACACTGCAGCCCAACCAACAACAGTATGTGCTGGGAAGAGAAGAGCTGATGCTGCAAGGTATCAGGGACCCCTCCATCAGACTCAGACCTGGGCCCGTGGTAATTAGTACCCCCGCTTTCGGCACCACTGTCACTAGAGGCCAGTGTCCGCTCCAGCTGTGGGGGTGCAGCACAGTCTAAAATGCAAATAGGGAAGCCACACCTACTGCCACACCAACCGCTGGGCCCTGTGGTGCAAGTAGAAAAATGGGCATGGTCATATGACATTAGGGGGAGTAGCTACATGACAAAAGGGGCATAACCAAATTTACAGCACTCTGGACTAGGCAGTGAAGTATATTATGTACTTTGCGATTTACCATCCCTGAGGATTTACATCCATTGGTATGGTCATTGACATCTGAATTAAGAAAAAACACAGAAGGATTTACAATTTTGTATATAGATAGATTTGACAGAATCATTTCTACATGGCTGTAAGGAGATGCTGCAACAGGAACCTAGACATTGAGCATAAAATACATGGCCATGGCCAAAGTACAAGACCAACTAGCCGCTTCATCCTCCCTCTATAAACAAGTAGCTGAACTGCGCATTAATGTAAATGTCATTATCATCTATTACTACTTCCATACATAGGGCCTACCTCAAGGTTGTTCAAAAGAGCAATGGGCCAGTTCATACATTTATCTCAATAAGCAGACAGTCCCCTTAAATCTGGACGGCTCCGCTTAGATCTTGAAACCTTTTACATTAAATTCTGCTTTCCCAGCGATGAAGAGGATTTCAGATCCACCAGGGTGCCGAGCGCAGCGCCTTCTCTTACCAGCATGGTTATGTAATGAGATAGAGGGGTGGTAAGGGTGCATTTGTAGGGATATACATGGCTATGTGAAGGGATACAGGCGTCCAGTATCACCAGCACAGGGAGGTCTGTCTTTATTTTCCATCCTCGGTTAGCGGCAGGACTTTTCAGTTACCCGCGTGTCAGTGCCGCCTCTTCCTGGCTGGCATAATCTGAAGAGCCGCGGCCCGCACGATAGGAATGCCATGACGTCACAACATCATGGCGCGAACCTGCGCTCTCTGGGTCATTTGTTATGGCGGTATGGAGTACCAGCACAAAATATTTTAGCGGTATGCCGTACGACCCCATACCGCCACACTTGCACCACTGGTTGGGCCCCACCCCTGGATACGCCACTGGTAGAAGTGTATACCCTTGTGGGAATGGTCGCTCAGGTTACTTTCCCAGTCGTGGTCCGCGTGGATGGTAAATCCGGCACATGGTGGGAAACATGAAAAACACATTGACCATTTGTGTGTCCGTCAACCATGATCATGTCGTCTTTCTGAGCCTGTGGACCTGATGCATGTCGTCCTACTGACTGACTGCCTGGATACTGTAGAAATGACAGCAGAGAGTGGCAGGCTGGTGGATTGTCAGCTCCTCGGCACATGGGATGACATCTCTTGGCGTGAGCCTGTGTGATGAGAACAGAAGGCCTGTGGGTTCCAGCCTCTGCTGACTTCTGCGTACGCCCCAAGCTGTTCCCAACATAAGAAGCTGCTTGTCTGAGGGGAACCTGCCAGTTACCGCCGGAGACAACACAGAAGGCTCCAAATAACCTAGAACCGCGATTATCAGCTCTGTACATGGAGGGAATGAGGAGGTTAACCATTTCATTGCTGGGCCCGGGGCAGGAGTTCTCATTGTTGTTGGGGCCCTGTGGCTGTGCGATAACCGGGGTCACTGGGACCTTCACATCTTGTGCTCTCCTGCGGGTGGTAGACCTCACCCCGGGCACCGCGGGACTGGCCGGGAACATCTGATTACTGATCGGCAGCAGTAATATCCCAACCTCATTATGTTACCCAGAGTATGACGTGTTATCTCCATTAGTTACATGCAGCTGTCATGGATACAGACCACACCTGCAGGCTGTAGGGACAGTGCTGGCGGACACCTACCTGCCCTATGTCACAGAGGGTCACAGGTGGTCACATATCAGGGTACACATATATGACGGGATGGGGAGTGCCCACATGGGCTAATAAGCTCTGCACCTCCATAAGGGCCCCACTGACATGTGACCTTCTGTATCTGGTGTGTCCACTTATCACTAACAGGGGAGCAGCGATAACTGCACTCATATTGCACAGTGATAACTGCACGCATATTGCACAGCGATAATTGCACGCATATTGCACAGTGATAACTTAACGCATATTGCACAGTGATAACTGCATTCATATTGCACAGTGATAACTTCACGCATATTGCACAGTGATAACTGCACACATATTGCACAGTGATAATTGCACGCATATTACACAGTGATAATTGCACAGTGATAATTGCACGCATATTACACAGTGATAATTGCACAGAGATAATTGCATATATTGTACAGTGATAACGGCACACATATTGCACAGTGATAACTGCACACATATTTCACAGCGATAATTGCACGCATATTACACAGTGATAATTGCACGCATATTGCACAGTGATGATTGCACATATATTGCACAGTGATAATTGCACTCATATTGCACAGTGATTATTGCACACATATTGTACATTGATTTTTGCACACATATTACACAGTGATTTTTGCATACATCTTGCACAGCAAGCCATCCTACAATCCGCAGGAGATTCTAAGACACACTGGGGCAGATGTATTAAGCCTGGAGAAGAGATAAACTGGAGATAAAGTTGAGATAACTTGGAAGAGTTAACGCACCAGCCAATCAGCTGTGTTTGAAATATGACAGTTGGGATCTGATTGGCTGTTGCGTTATCTCCTTCCACTTTATCTCCAGTTTATCTCTTCACCAGGCTTAATACATCTGCCCCAATGAGGGTTATTCTGTGCATGCGTAGCTTTCGCAATGCGCATGTGCGGCGACCTCACACCACTCACGGACGGGTCTCTCCGTGCGAAAAAACCTGTCTGCAAGAGAACGGTCATTGTGGGCAGCATGTGGGCGTTTTTATGGGAGCGGCCGGAATAATGAGGAAAACTGGGCGTAAACATGGGCGTACACGGGGGTGTGCACACAAAATGCACGGTGCCACAACCGCCTCGATCGGCGAACGCACCGTGCATTTTGGCCCAAAAACAGGCAGACGCCAAAGATAGCTCCAGACCACCCCTAGAGCTACCGCATGAGAGCGGACGCCTGGGTCTGCTAATTAACGCTGATTACTACTCAAACACATACACCTGAATGTAATAATTAATGCTGCAGGCTATTAAGTGAAAACCATTATTTCACTACCTGCAAGCCACACACAGCACTCAAACACATTGGAAGCATATCTTTCTATACTTCAACATGTAAAGGTTGGTTTAGTTTTAGGTAATATTCATTCTAAGACCTGCTTATATATGTCCAGGTAGTTATTTTATAACCATCTACACCCATTCAGAAAGTGTTTTTGTATACTTTAAAAAGCAGGACACTCAATTCACAGGAGTCGACATGTGTCAACTTTTTCACTGTAACACAAACATACCAGTTTTGTTAATTATGAAAAAGACACATAAGTCTAAGAGCAACAATGATGTTTTTGGACTCAATTTCTACTTGCAATGTGGCATATGCTCAGATATACGGAAGGTGTCGGTGGGAAAACGGACGAGATCCGTCCGTGCACTGTGGCGTACGCTCTGATGTACGCCAGGTATCGGTGGCTAAGAGGGAGATCCGTCCGTGCACGGTGGCGTACGCTCAAGTGTACGCCACTCCCCATTGTCGGTGACCATCCGTGTGCGGCTGTTCTGTGGGAGGACTTACGCTCGCCGTGAGCGTACGGGAAACGCACGGTGTGACGGACCGTATGCACGTTTCACCGATCCGATCAGAATAAGGCCCAATGTCCTTGTTGATAGTGAGCCCTCTGGCAACCACAGGACCCATCAGACCAGTGGCACAGGCGGCAGTAACACCAGCTACATTACAGGTCTCATTGAACTGTTAGGACACTGCAATAACATCCACAGCTGCCTCGCATGTCAGGTAATTGAACTTGGGAAGGGCTGGGGAGTCGGAATTGGGAAGGGCTGGGGAGTGCAAACATGGGCTCTGTGCCTCCATAAGGGCCCCACCGACATGTGACCTTCTGAATCTGGTGTGTCTGCTTATCACTAACAGGGGAGCAGCGATAATTGCACGCACATTGCACAGTGATAATTGCACGCATATTGCACAGTGAAAACTGCACGCATATTGCGCAGTGATAATTGCATGCATATTGCACAGTGATAATTGCACACATATTACACAGTTATAATTGCACGCATATTACACAGTGATAATTCCACGCATATTACACAGTGATAATTGCACATAAATTGCGCGGTGATAATTGCACATAAATTGCACAGTGATAATTGCACACATATTGCAGTGATTTTTGCACACATATTGCACAGCAAGCCATCCTACAATCCGCAGGAGATGCTAGGACACAATGTCCTTGTTGATAGTGAGCCCTCAGGCGACCACAGGACCCATCAGACCAGTGGCGCAGGAGGCAGTAACACCAGCTACATTACAGGTCTCATTGAACTGTTAGGACACTGCAATAACATCCACAGCTGCCTCGCATGTCAGGTAATTGGATCATGCACAGGAGACAGCCACCTGCTCCTCGGAGATTGGATGAGTGCTGCCAGCAGACCCACCACCCCAGGGGATATGACATTCTCCCTACACATATATTCCTCTATTCACTGCCTTTATTCAATCTGTCTGAGAGATGAACCCTGAGGGAGAGACAGGGCGACTGGGACAAGTGACCGGGCGCACGTGTGCAAAGCACAAATCAGCCTAACCAGAAACCAAACTATAACTATACAATATGCTAATAGGTAATTTACTGCAGTGTGTGTGTGTGTGTGTGTGTGTGGGGGGGGGGGGGGGTGTGACAGGGTGCGTAGCAGAGGGTTACAGGGTTGTGCTATTAGGAATAAGGGGGGATCGGGATCAGAGGGGGATCAGGTATGGGGATGCTGTACAGATGGACAGGTGTATGGGGGTGCTGTATGGATGACAGGTGTATAGGGGTACAGTACGAATAGACAGGTGTATGGGGGTGCTGTATGGCTGGACAGGTGTATGAGGATACTGTATGGATAGACAGGTGTATGCGGATGCTGTATAGATGGACAGGTGTATGGGGCTGCTGTATGGATGACAGGTGTATGGGGGTACAGTAAGGATAGACAGGTGTATGGGGGTGCTGTACGGATGACAGGTATATGGGGGTACAGTATGGATAGACAGGTGTATGGGGGTGCTGTATTGATGGACAGGTGTATGGGGATGCGGTATGGATGGACAGCTGTATGGAGATACTGTATGGATAGACAGGTGTATGGGGATGCTGTATGGATGGCAGGTGTATGAGGGTACAGTACGGATAGACAGGTGTATGGGGGTGCTGTACGGATGACAGGTGTATGGGGGTGCTGTATTGATGGATAGGTGTATGGGGATGCTGTATGGATGGACAGGTGTATGGGGGTGCTGGATGGCTGGACAGGTGTATGGGGATGCTGTTTGGATGGACAGGTGTATGGGGGTGCTGTATGGATGGGACAGGTGTATCGGGTGCTGTATGGATGACAGGTATATGGGGGTACAGTATGGATAGACAGGTGTATCAGGTTGCTGTATGGATGAGACAGGTGTATCGGGGTGCTGTATGGATGGAACAGGTGTATGGGGGTGCTGTATGGATAGGACAGGTGTATGGGAGTGCTGTATGGATAGGACAGGTGTATGGGGTGCTGTATGGATGGGACAGGTGTATGGGGGTGCTGTATGGATGGGACAGGGGTATGGGGATGCTGTATGGATGGGACAGGTGTATCGGGGTGTTGTATGGATGGGACAGGTGTTCAGGGGGTGCACATTGTCCGATGTGTACCCAGCATAACAGATTAGACTTTCATTTTTTTTAGGGTACAGGCTGATTACCCATTTCGCCCCATTACGTCAGCACCAGTGTTCTGTGCGGTTTGTGCCAGGCCCACAACGTGAGGGTAAAATGGAATATTTCTGAGACACTTTTTGGGGCTACAGTCCCCCAGCATTTATACGCATACATGATGCCCCTTTCCCGGGCGCTTACAGCCGGCCTGGCCAATAAGGAGTTAAAAGGACATTTGTGAGCGAGGAAAAATAAAATGATGCGTCGCGTCCCACAGAGACAGATAATGGCGTGCACTGCCTCACCTTATTAATTCCTGCCAGCCAAATATAACCACCACGAGAAGAAAGAACGGGGCGGACTCATCTGCAGAACACCGTCGCAGGTCAGACTCTAATTCCCAGGGAAAGTAAATGAGGGGACTAAGTAAAAACTGGACCCGGACAAGACCCCGGGGGGGGGGGGGGGGGTGTCTTGTCAGGGGGGATGCCTGTGATAGCTTTCCCCAGGGACATGGGGAAGGGGAGATTACAGCCTCCCTGTGTGGTCCGGAACATTCCGGTTTTTGCTACATGCCCGGACCATATAGGGAGGCTTTATTCTCCCCTCCTCCTCTCCCCGGTGACAGCTGTCACAGGCACCCCCCTCCCAGACAGGACACCCCCAGACAGGACTTCCCCGAACAGGACACCCCACCGGACTGATCACTACAAGCTCCGGAATGCAGAGATTGATGCCCGGTCCGGCATTCCTGGGTCTTGTCCAGGTCCGGTTTTTACCCATACCCATAAATGAGATTGTTTTCTCGTTTATTAGTAAAGCGAGTCTTGTGCAAGAATGGGACTCACCTTCTCGGTCCTGGCAGCTCAGCCTGTAACCTGCTTTGCCCAAAGTGCCAGGATTCATGCCAGCCGACCATAAGCCCAACCATAGGCAGGGAAATACCGCTGCCACAAAGCGTGAGATTATCACATGCAACGCGACGGTTGCAGAACGATAACAGGGGAATAAGCCTCACGCTTAGACAGAGCGAGGGTCACATAGGCTGGAGGGTATTTAAGAGCCTGTGAATTTGTTGTCCACAAGCAAGTACAGCAGAAACAGTTTGTGTGAAGCCCTATGGAAATATAGTTGAGTGGCAGTTAGTTCTGCCAACCAGGTAGCAAGGGGGCGTTAGCCAGAGAGGGTATATCAGTGATCAGGGACAGGAAGTGAGCCTCTTTGAGTCTGGATCCCCACCCTCCCTACCCTTTTCCTCTGTGCTACCTGGCATCAAGCCATTTCACCAAATTGGTTCTCTAATTCCATAGCGTTTAGTTAACAATCGTCGAGAAGGCGCTCTCGACCAGCAAGCAGGTGGGGTGTCAGGTGGTCTCTGTGCGGTATTGCCCCCCCTTTGCCAAGAAGGCGGGCGAGTCCCCAGCTCCGGCTGGGGGCGTTGGATCCTTCATGGAAGGTCCACGTCATGCAATAGAAGGGAACGGTATGTCTGTCACAGCGCAGGCTGTACCCACAAGAAGGGGTGTGGCCATTTGGTGCGCTAAGGTTGCTACCAGGGCAACACCCGGGACAGGTGCTGGTCTCAAGCGCTTTCTTAGCCATCGCTTATACAGATAGGGGTCATACCACTTAAATAAACAACTATGACCTTTTTAACTTTACGCAGTTGGTGTCCGTGTCGTTGGTGTCCGTGTCGTTATTTTTAGATAAGGTGTTTGTGTCATTTATTTCTAGGCATAGGATTTAAGTAACGGTACAGTTTAACAACAACATAATTCAGTAGGCGCCTTAGATCCATTCCCTATCTTTTAGCCTGGGGAGTGTAGGGCCAGAGAACATGCCCTTGATCTAAACTTATTTTGCTAGGATCTTGTTCCAATCACTTGTAAGGACGGAAGTGTGGTATCATTTCTAATAATCATTCCTTTATAGGCGCCACAAGGCTTCCATAGCGCCAAACAAGGACACAATTCAGAGTATGCCAGCAAGGTCACATTCTGACACAAGTACATAATACAATGCTCAATTAGGGTATTCTAAAGATCAGCCTTTATATATGGGGCGCTGCCGAGTTCTGTAATGGCTCCCCACTAATGAGGTAAGTACTGTATGTAGTGGGATTGCAGATGTGAAAATTGGGAGAAGATGCTAACTGGGGTCACATTCACCCATAGAGGTGGAACCACTCCAGAACCTTTTGACTGTTGACCAAATGCTTGTGTCGACCTATTCCAGGTGTTGATCTTCAGTGGTTGACCCAGTGCATGTCGAATTTGGGTTGGTCTACCCAATGACCCATCCCCAAACCTGGTACATACAGTATATTCTGCAAGGGTGTTTTCAGGGGTGGGAAAACATGGGGGTGACTTACCGGGACAGAAGTCCCAAGGGGTATGAACACTTTCCCACCATTTAGCTTCCTCACATGGGCATCATTTGGAAGGATACAGTAGGACTGTTGGTAACTATGGGAATGAGAATATATTCCTATTAGGGACTATAACCCACATGCATGACACCCGTCTAGTGTGCACGAACCCAGTCCCCGACTCCCAGCGCCATGTGACGTCACACGGAGAGCACACCGCCACAGCGAGCCGATTCTTGGCCGGGCACAGTGACGTCACGTAGCCGCGCTCACGCGTGTGTACTGCTTGCGCGCTCCCGGCGGCCGTGGCCGGAGCTCGTGCACCACAATAACATCAGGATTCAGGAGGATTCAGCGGCGGCAGCGGTGCGAGGAGGAGAGGAGCATCCCTGTGCCTGCCGGCGCCTCATTGTACCTCCCTGTGCCTCACTGCAAGGCAGGACAGGAGCTCAGCACCTCCCTGTGCCTCACTGCAAGCACGACAGCGAGACCAGCACCTCTCTTCAGGCAGGAGCACTTCATTGTATCTCATTGCAAGCAGGACAGGAACCCTGCACGTCACTGTAAGCAGGACAGGAGCCCAGCACCTCTCTGCAGGCAGGACAGGAGCCCAGCACCTCTCTGCAGGCAGGACAGGAGCCCAACACCTCACTGCAAGCAGGAAAGGAGCCCATAGCCTCACTGCAGGCAGGACAGGAGCCCAGCACCTCCCTGTGCCTCACTGCAAGCAGGACAGGAACCCTGCACGTCACTGCAAGCAGGACAGGAGCCCAACACCTCACTGCAAGCAGGAAAGGAGCCAATAGCCTCACTGCAGGCAGGACAGGAGCTCAACACCTCCCTGTGCCTCACTGCAAGCAGGACAGGAACCCTGCACGTCACTGCAAGCAGGACAGGAGCCCAACACCTCACTGCAAGCAGGAAAGGAGCCAATAGCCTCACTGCAGGCAGGACAGGAGCCCAGCACCTCTCTGCAGGCAGGAGAGGAGCCCAGCACCTCTCTGCAGGCAGGACAGGAGCCCAGCACCTCTCTGCAGGCAGGACAGGAGCCCAGCACCTCTCTGCAGGCAGGACAGGAGCCCAGCACCTCTCTGCAGGCAGGACAAGGCACCATTTCCAGTACTATACTTTGCTAATAACAGGATAACTCCAACTCTTCACTGCACATATGGGCACCCCAGACATCCGCTCTGATCTGTACTGAAATCAGGGGGTCACCCCTATTAATGTCGGATGCCAGGATGACACCCCTATAATTGATGGATATCAGGATGACACCCCTATAACTATCAGGATATCAGGACGGTACCCCTATAACTGACGGATATCAGTGCAGCACCCACATAACTGTATATTAGGGTGGCACCCGTATAACTGACTAATATCAGGGCGGTACCCCTATAACTAACGAATATGACATCACCCCTATAACTGCCGGATATCACATCAGTACCCCTTCAACTGATGAGTATGATAACAGTACCTCTATAACCGTCAGCTATAATGACAGCACCCCTATAACTGATGAATATGACGACAGCACCCCTATAACTGACTGATATCAGCAAAGCACTCCTATAAGTGACAGATTTGGGGATAGCACCCCTATAACTGATGAATATGATGACAGCACCCCAATAACTGACGGATATCAGCAAAGCACTCCTATAAGTGACAGATTTGGGGATAGCACCCCTATAACTGATGAATATGATGAAAGCACCCCAATAACTGATGAATATGATGACAGCACCCCAATAACTGACGGATATCAGCAGAGTACTCCTACAAGTGACGGATTTGGGGATAGCACCCCTATAACTGGCAGAAATCAGGACAGCACCTATCTTCCCATTGCAGGATGGACCCTGCACCCCGACTCTGATCTGCTCGTCTAGTTGCAGAATTCTGGGCTCCCCCTGGAGGCGTCACCCTGCACACCCCACAGAGGAGACAGCTACTTCCCCATCCCTGGTCCCCACAGACTTGGAGAAGCGTCTCCCTCATGCACTGGAAGCTGGACCTCACCTAACAAGCAGGGTCTTCCGCTCCTTCCAGGTGAGACGCTGGGTGATGCTTGGCACTGTGCACAGTATGTTACCCATGTGTGCCCGTGTTACCTGTGTACTTACTATTGTCATAAATGTATATAACGCTGTACATATGTATCACCAAGTATAATCTACCTGCTGCATGGGTCTCGGAGCACCCCAGCGAGTTCCCCTCGTACCCCAGTATTACCTTCTGTGCACCACAGTGAGTGCCCCTCGTACCCCAGTATTACCTTCTGTGCACCCCAGCGAGCGTCCCTCATACCCCAGTATTACCTTCTGTGCATCACAGCGAGTGCCCCTCGTACCCCAGTATTACCTTCTGTGCACCCCAGCGAGTGCCCCTCGTTCCCCAGTATTACCTTCTGTGCACCACAGCGAGTGCCCCTCGTACCCCAGTATTACCTTCTGTGCACCCCAGCGAGTGCCCCTCGTACCCCAGTATTACCTTCTGTGCACCACAGCGAGTGCCCCTCGTACCCCAGTATTAGCTTCTGTGCACCCCAGCGACTGCCCCTCATACCCCAGTATTACCTTCTGTGCACCACAGTGAGTGCCCCTCGTACCCCAGTATTACCTTCTGTGCACCACAGCGAGTGCCCCTCGTACCCCAGTATTACCTTCTGTGCACCACAGTGAGTGCCCCTCATACCCCAGTATTACCTTCTGTGCACCACAGTGAGTGCCCCTCATACCCCAGTATTACCTTCTGTGCACCACAGTGAGTGCCCCTCATACCCCAGTATTACCTTCTGTGCACCACAGTGAGTGCCCCTCATACCCCAGTATTACCTTCGGTGCACCACAGCCGGTGCCACTCGTACCCCAGTATTACCGTCTGTGCACCACAGCCGGTGCCCCTCGTACCCCAGTATTACCGTCTGTGCACCACAGCGAGCGCCCCTCGTACCCCAGTATTACCTTCTGTGCACCACAGCGACTGCCCCTCGTACCCCAGTATTACCCTCTGTGCACCCCAGCGAGTGCCCCTCGTACCCCAGTATTACCTTCTGTGCACCCCAGCGAGTGCCCCTCGTACCCCAGTATTACCTTCTGTGCACCACAGCGAGTGCCCCTCGTACCCCAGTATTACCTTCTGTGCACCACAGCGAGTGCCCCTCGTACCCCAGTATTACCTTCGGTGCACCACAGCCGGTGCCCCTCGTACCCCAGTATTACCTTCTGTGCACCCCAGGGAGCTCCCCTCATACCCCAGTATTACCCTCTGTGTACCACACCCAGTGCCCCTCATACCCCAGTACTAAACTCTGTGCACCACAGCCAGTGCCCCTCGTACCCCAGTATTACCTTCTGTGCACCCCAGGGAGCTCCCCTCATACCCCAGTATTACCCTCTGTGCACCACAACCAGTGCCCCTCATACCAGGTATTAAACTCTGTGCACCACAGCCAGTGCCCCTCGTACCCCTGTACTCCCAGGCTGTGTAACCTGTGTGATGGATGTGGCCTCAGGACTACACTGTGCTGCCATCAGGTACTGGACGATCTGTGATATAATATTGTTATTGTGATCCGGGGCTGCGCTGGCAATGTGCGTGTGTGTCTGTGCGCTGCCGTCGTTCTCTGCCCGTGAGTGGGTCATTGAGTAATTGGATTACATTGAAGTGTCCTTCAAGCCTCTTGTCCTGGTCTACACCAAAATGGTCCCATGTGATTGTTCAGTGGTCGCCTGTGCTCGGCTTCCGATCCAGGAGTCAGAAGGCTTCATGCGTGATACTGTCCCTGGTATGTAGTGTCCGGGGGCTGAGCTGCGGGGCAGGGTGGTAGTGACAGTGAGGGCATTAGGGTACGTTCTCTCCGTAATATGCTCAGACCGTATATAAGTCAGAGATAGGGAAGCCGTATATTTGGGAGTATATGAATCCTCCCAGGCACTGGGGTCCCACATACCATTTGTCGCCCCCCCCCCCCCCCCCCAACCCGGGGGGGATGTGCCAGTGGTTACTGAGGTTACGGGATCATCTATGTGACCCAGGGGCAATTAGCACGAGGTTGCGACAGAGGACAGTCTGCCTTGTGCCCATTATGTTCTGAAGGGGAGACGCAGCCGGACCAGAGGTTACCGGAGAGGTCACCGATATATAACGCATCACTGCGATTATTTATACCCCCATGAATTATTCCGGCTGGCAGGAATGAGATAGGATGTGGGGGGCTAGGGTTACACCACCCAGTAACCTGACAGGTGAATGGCATTAGGTTCTCGCCCGGTCTGTCCCCCATTACAATTCCATCTTTTAGGTTTTCTCCTTTCTTCCCTAGAAATACAGTGATGTAAGAGGCAGGAGCACAGGTAGCCTGCGGCGGTGTCACTGAGACGGGGACTCTGCTCTGTGCTGTCACTGCCTGCACAGACAGTGCAATATTACTGTATACCCATTTCTCTGGAATATAGAGTGTAAGCTCTGCTGGTGCAGGGACTGGTGTGACTGACGTACTCTGTACAGCGCTGCGGTATATGTGTGTGTCCATGTGATGGGGAATATAGAGTGTAAGCTCTGCTGGTGCAGGGACCGGTGTGACTGACGTACTCTCTGTACAGCGCTGCGGTATATGTGAGTGACCATGTGATGGGGAATATAGAGTGTAAGCTCTGCTGGTGCAGGGACCGGTGTGACTGACGTACTCTCTGTAAAGCGCTGCGGTATATGTGTGTGACCATGTGATGGGGAATATAGAATGTAAGCTCTGCTGGTGCAGGGACTGGTGTGACTGACATACTCTCTGTAAAGCGCTGCGGTATATGTGTGTGACCATGTGATGGGGAATATAGAATGTAAGCTCTGCTGGTGCAGGGACCGGTGTGACTGACGTACTCTCTGTACAGCGCTGCGGTATATGTGTGTGTCCATGTGATGGGGAATATAGAATGTAAGCTCTGCTGGTGCAGGGACTGGTGTGACTGACGTACTCTGTACAGCGCTGCGGTATATGTGTGTGACCATGTGATGGGGAATATAGAGTGTAAGCTCTGCTGGTGCAGGGACTGGTGTGACTGACATACTCTCTGTAAAGCGCTGCGGTATATGTGTGTGACCATGTGATGGGGAATATAGAGTGTAAGCTCTGCTGGTGCAGGGACCGGTGTGACTGACGTACGCTCTGTACAGCGCTGCGGTATATGTGTGTGTCCATGTGATGGGGAATATAGAGTGTAAGCTCTGCTGGTGCAGGGACCGGTGTGAATGACATACTCTCTGTACAGCGCTGTGGTATATGTGTGTGTCCATGTGATGGGGAATATAGAGTGTAAGCTCTGCTGGTGCAGGGACCATTGTGACTGACGTACTCTCTGTACAGTGCTGCGGTATATGTGTGTGTCCATGTGATGGGGAATATAGAGTGTAAGCTCTGCTGGAGCAGGGACCGGTGTGACTGACGTACTCTCTGTACAGCGCTGCGGTATATGTGTGTGTCCATGTGATGGGGAATATAGAGTGTAAGCTCTGCTGGTGCAGGGACCGGTGTGACTGACGTACTCTGTACAGCGCTGCGGTATATGTGTGTGACCATGTGATGGGGAATATAGAGTGTAAGCTCTGCTGGTTCAGGGACTGGTGTGACTGACGTACTCTCTGTACAGTGCTGCAGTATATGTGTGTGCCCATGTGATGGGAAATATAGAGTGTAAGCTCTGCTGGTGCAGGGACCGGTGTGACTGACGTACTCTGTACAGCGCTGCGGTATATGTGTGTGACCATGTGATGGGGAATATAGAGTGTAAGCTCTGCTGGTTCAGGGACTGGTGTGACTGACGTACTCTGTACAGCGCTGCGGTATATGTGTGTGTCCATGTGATGGGGAATATAGAGTGTAAGCTCTGCTGGTGCAGGGACTGGTGTGACTGACGTACTCTCTGTACAGCGCTGCGGTATATGTGTGTGACCATGTGATGGGGAATATAGAGTGTAAGCTCTGCTGGTGCAGGGACCGGTGTGACTGACGTACTCTGTACAGCGCTGCGGTATATGTGTGTGTCCATGTGATGGGGAATATAGAGTGTAAGCTCTGCTGGTGCAGGGACCGGTGTGACTGACGTACTCTCTGTACAGCGCTGTGGTATATGTGTGTGTCCATGTGATGGAGAATATAGAGTGTAAGCTCTGCTGGTTCAGGGACCGGTGTGACTTGACGTACTCTGTACAGCGCTGCGGTATATGTGTGTGACCATGTGATGGGGAATATAGAGTGTAAGCTCTGCTGGTGCAGGGACCGGTGTGACTGACATACTCTCTGTACAGCGCTGCGGTATATGTGTGTGTCCATGTGATGGGGAATATAGAGTGTAAGCTCTGCTGGTGCAGGGACCGGTGTGACTGACATACTCTCTGTACAGCGCTGCGGTATATGTGTGTGTCCATGTGATGGAGAATATAGAGTGTAAGCTCTGCTGGTGCAGGGACCGGTGTGACTGACATACTCTCTGTACAGCGCTGCGGTATATGTGTGTGCTATATAAATCCCTGGTAATACAGAACACCCCCAGGACGGAGGGCTGCTGCTACTCTCATCCATCCTCCCAGATGCCGGGTATGTACAGTGGTTACTGATGGGAGAGCCATTACCTCGCTGTGCATCTGGTAACGCGAGGCGTAAATAATTCCTCTTTATAACCTATATGTGTGTGTGAGCGGACATGGAACATTTCCCCAGCCAGTAATCTGAGCGCTCACCTCCTCTGTTCAGGCTAACACAAGCTGGCAGTCCCTACTGTTCTGTTACAGTGATGCGGTGTCACAGGGCTCTGCAGAGTGAGTAACCCTTAGTGCGATGGTCATACATTACAGCTAGGCAGAATAATGGCAGAGCAGCCATAGTGCCCACAGGTATCGCCCAACTCTGATCCTGCGTTGTGGAGGCCTCATCTTAGTATGTCCCACCTTGTGCCAGGCCACCATGCCGGGTAAGGGGTGAGGCTAGTACAGAATTACTGGGCCCCTAATCAGATTCTGCCCGAATGCCGTCCCTGGGGGAGGACCAGAATAGGGGGCACACCTCCTGAGGAGTTACAGGACCAATTTTGAGTGACACACGTCTTGCGCTGAATCAGGTATCTGCTTACGGACGGCGACTGCTCTGCATACAGATGGATCCGCCCCTTCTGTGGAATGGACACTAGTGACCGTGCTTTCCCACAGAGCTCTGCTGTAGGAGCTGTGTAGCTGTGCTCGTGCGTAGACGTTGGAGGTGGAATGTTGGTTAGTATATGTAGGGTACATTGTGGCAGCACGGGACATGACAGGTAAGTGCACCTGGGGAGCATCCTGACGCTGCCACCGGGGGGGGGGGGGGGGGAGATATCTATCAAAGCTTGTAACATAGCTGTTAGGAGCAGACTGGCTGGTACTGTATCTCTCTCCATGTTAAGTACATCTCCCCTATGTCTGTAACCTGGAGAGAAATAAAGTGGGGAGAGATCAAGTAGCAGCCAATCAGCTCTTAATGGAGATGTAGTACACCCCCCCCCATGCCTGTGACATGGCAGTTAGGAGCTGATTGGCTGGTACTTTACCTCTCGCCACACTTTGATACATATGCCCTGTAATCAGGTACAGGGAGGTGTAATTCAGCATTATGTTACAGATCATCTCCATGGACATAGGAATAAATAAAGCTACGTTGTCACCGCGCAGCGTCCCTGGTGTATGTGTGTGTGTGTGTGAGATATGTACTGTGCATGTGACATATACAATCATTTCTGTATGGTGCGTCAGTGATGAGCAGCGGTGGCACGTCGGGCGGAGGAGCCTGGCAGCAGTGACAGTGAGCAGGTCTCTGGATGGAAGTAATTACGCTGGAATCTCCTGTACCCTGTGCTGGTGCAGAGCAGGGGCAGCAGTAATTACATTCCATAATAAGAGGCAGAATTAGTGACAGTGATCTATGGCAGCCTGGCCACATTGCAGAGTGATGTAACCCAGGGAGGGGGGGGACATATATTATTATATAGCTCTGGGGGGGGGATGCTGTGTTTGGTGCCCCGGTGCCTTGTATGGGCTCGTTCACCCGTATAACGCTGGTTGTAATTGTAACCAATCTGTGTCGTACTAGGACGCTGCAGGTGGGTGGCACCTCTAATCCCGAACGCGTTTCCTGGTCGACATAGACTTGGTCAACATGAATAAAGTTGACATGAGTTTTTCATGTTTTTGGTGTCTATACAGTATGACACTGTATAAGTGTACCGCGTCCCCTCGCTGCGCTCGTCACTTTTATATTCCCACACTGTGCCCACTTTTATAGTTAAGTATGAAAAACCACATTTCAAGAAAAAAACAACATTTTTTTTTCATGTTGACCATGTCATAAGCTTGTGTCGATCTTTGGTATGTCGACCATTTCAAGGTGTTGACCCAGTGACTGCATTCCACCTGATAGCACCAGGGTATATATATAGTGGCAGGTGTGGGGTAACACAATGCGTGACACCAGTAACCAGACATAAATACTACATGGTAATAGAATTCAGAGAACTTTGTTACATATGTATATATATTCTATTATCATTTAGCCTGCTGCAGGCATTCTGTGACCTCATCACTCTCCCTGAGATCCCTCCCCCACCATGCTGCAGGCAGTCGGTGACCTCATCAGTCTCCCCGAGATCCCTCCCCCACTATTCTGTAGGAGGCTTTGACCCTGGCACACCCGCCGCGATCCCTCTCCCACCGTGTTGCAGGCAGGCTGTGTCCCCAGCACTCTCCCCGAGATACCCCACACCGGGGTGCATGCAGGCTGTGACCTCATCACTCTCCCTGAGATCCCTCCCCCGCCATGCTGCAGGCAGTCTGTGACCTCATCACTCTCCCTGAGATCCCTCCCCCGCCATGCTGCAGGCAGGGTGAGATAATGGTCCAGCGTGGAACACACACTGCATTCTCAGGGAGCAAGTCTCCACAAATACGGGCGCAGGTATGCCAGGTGTGTATGGCTTTTTGGACATAAGCGCAGGTATGCCGGGTGTGGTAAGTGCGCCATGTGGTATGCTTTGGCGCTCCTGCCTGGCACACACGGGAAGGTAACGGGTCTGCACCAGCACAGCTATGGAGACCATTGTGTTGCTCTGCATCCTATTCCCAGGCAAGGAATTGTTACCAGTCCACATGTGCTGCCAGTTCCCAGCACCTGCACTGATTCCCAGCTGGTAATGATACGTGGCGGCCGCTCGGCCCTTCTTTGTAGCTATCTGGGGAATATAACGAGCGACCTCATCTGTGCATCTATTTACATGAACCCCCCCCCCGCGCGCGCTGTGCAGCGGCTCTCAGGCCGAACGTTGTTTCATCACCGTCCCGTCATCTCTCTGTCTTCCTCCAGCAACTTCCACAGCAATCTCTCCAACATTAATGTGACTCCGTACAGCTAATCCAGGGCTCCATGTGCGCGGCTTGTCAGAGAGCATCAGGCCACCATCATAAGGACTGTGCATTCATTGCTGTGCGCAGAACACCTTGGAAGTACAGTAGGAATTAATTTCATCCAGAGGTCAGTCTGACACTATTATCTCCGTGTGCTGCAGGAGGACCCTTCTGCATGTGCCGTACATGTGACCCTGCTACTGTATCTCCGTGTGCTGCAGGAGGACCCTGCTACATGTGCCATACATGTGACCCTGCTATCTCCGTGTGCTGCAGGAGGACCCTGCTACATGTGCCGGACATGTGACCCTGCTATCTCCGCGTGCTGCAGGAGGACCCTGCTACATGTGTGCCGTACATGTGACCCTGCTATCTCCGTGTGCTTCAGGAGGACCCTGCTACAAGTGCCATACATGTGACCTTGCTATCTCCGTGTGCTGCAGGAGGACCCTGCTACATGTGCCGTACATGTGACCTTGCTATCTCCGTGTGCTGCAGGAGGATCCTGCTACATGTGCCGTACATGTGACCTTGCTATCCCCGTGTGCTGCAGGAGGACCCTGCTACCTGTGCCGTACATATGACCCTGCTATCTCGGAGTGCTGCAGGAGGACCTGCTACATGTGACCCTGCTATCTCTGTGTGCTGCAGGAGGACCCTGTTACATGTGCCGTACATGTGATCTTGCTATCTCTGTGTGCTGCAGGAGGACCCTGCTAGATGTGTCGTACATGTGACCCTGCTATCTCTGTGTGCTGCAGGAGGACCCTGCTACATGTGCCATACATGTGACCTTGCTATCTCCGTGCGCTGCAGGAAGACCCTGCTACATGTGCCGTACATGTGACCCTGCTATCTCCGTGTGCTGCAGGAGGACCCTGCTACATGTGCCGTACATGTGACCCTGCTATCTCTGTGTGCTGCAAGAGGACCCTGCTACATGTGCCGTATATGTGACCTTGCTATCTTCGTGTGCTGAAGGAGGACCCTGCTACATGTGTGCCGTACATATGACCCTGCTATCTCGGTGTGCTGCACGAGGACCCTGCTACATGTGCCGTACATGTGACCCTGCTATCTCCGTGTGCTGCAGGAGGACCCTGCTACATGTGCCGTACATGTGACCCTGCTATCTCCGTGTGCTGCAGGAGGACCCTGCTACATGTGTCGTACATGTGACCTTGCTATCTCCGTGTGCTGCAGGAAGACCCTGCTACATGTGCCGTACATGTGACCCTGCTATCTCCGTGTGCTGCAGGAGGACCCTGCTACATGTGTGCCATACATGTGACCCTGCTATCTCCGTGTGCTGCAGGAGGACCCTGTTACGTGTGCCGTACATGTGACCCTGCTATCTTCGTGTGCTGCAGGAGGACCCTGCTACATGTGTGCCGTACATATGACCCTGCTATCTCGGTGTGCCGCACGAGGACCCTGCTACATGTGCCGTACATGTGACCCTGCTATCTCCGTGTGCTGCAGGAGGATCCTGCTATGTGTGCCGTACATGTGACCCTGCTATCACCGTGTGCTGCAGGAGGACCCTGCTACGTGTGCTGTACATGTGACCTTGCTATCTCTGTGTGCTGCAGGAGGACCCTGCTACATGTGACCTTGCTATCTTCGTGTTCTGCAGGAGGACCCTGCTACATGTGTGCCGTACATGTGACCCTGCTATCTCGGAGTGCTGCAGGAGGACCTGCTACATGTGACCCTGCTATCTCTGTGTGCTGCAGGAGGACCCTGCTACATGTGCCGTACATGTGACCCATGCTATCTCCGTGCGCTTCAGGAGGACCCTGCTACATGTGCCATACATGTGACCTTGCTATCTCCGTGTGCTGAAGGAAGACCCTGCTACATGTGCCGTACATGTGACCCTGCTATCTCCATGTGCTGCAGGAGGACCCTGCTACATGTGTGCCGTACATGTGACCCTGCTATCTCGGTGTGCTGCAGGAGGACCCTGCTACATGTGTGCCGTACATGTGACCCTGCTATCTCGGTGTGCTGCAGGAGGACCCTGCCACGTGTGCCGTACATGTGACCCTGCTATTTCGGTGTGCTGCAGGAGGACCCTGCTACGTGTGCCGTACATGTGACCCTGCTATCTCCGTGTGCTGCAGGAGGACCCTGCTACGTGTGCCGTACATGTGACCTTGCTATCTCCGTGTGCTGCAGGAGGACCTGCTACATGTGCCGTACATGTGACCTTGCTGTCTCCGTGTGCTGCAGGAGGACCCTGCTACATGTGCCGTACATGTAACCTTGCTATCTTCGTGTGCTGCAGGAAGACCCTGCTACATGCGCCGTACATGTGACCTTGCTATCTCTGTGTGCTGCAGGAGGACCCTGCTACATGTGCCGTACATGTGACCTTGCTATCTCCGTGTGCTGCAGGAGGACCCTGCTACATGTGCCATACATGTGACCCTGCTATCTTCGTGTGCTGCAGGAGGACCCTGCTACATGTGACCCTGCTATCTCCGTGTGCTGCAGGAGGACCCTGCTACATGTGCCGGACATTTGACCTTGCTATCTCGGTGTGCTGCAGGAGGACCCTGCTACATGTGCCGTATATGTGACCTTGCTGTCTCCGTGTGCTGCAGGAGGACCCTGCTACATGTGCCGTACATGTATGGCCATACGCTATAATAGTGGCAGTCATTTTCAGTTTCTAATAGAATTGGTGGTGGCGGTGCTATTATCCCTGTGTTCTGGTCCCCCTATGCCAGCACTTATTGGGGATTGCGTGTCTCAGTAACATGAAGCATAATCCCTGATAAGCAGCCCTTCAGAGCCACCATAACATAAGGGGTCAGGGATCCCGTATATGTTACAGGCTAAAAATGGCCTTTTTAGGATATCCTGATTCTCCCCATCGAGCTAAAATCACGATAATATCCCATTTCCTTCCGACCCAAAAAATGAATGGGGCTAATAGCATATGGCCCCTAATCTCTCACAAATAGGATAATGAGCATTAGATGTATAGAAAAGATCAGCCACATGAAAGCACAGATGTCAGGGCGGGGTCACCACCCCGACACTCCCAGGAACCAATTGGGGCTCGTTGCAGAGATCTGTCCTATCCAGCGCCAGACAAATGCCCACCAAACCGTTTTGGAAAATCCGTGTATTTGGTATTACTCGGGTGGCACCAGTCAGAATATCTGCCTTATATGTCTGGTATTGGGGTGTGCGGGCGACAGATGTCGCCCACTGCACTGTGGCTGCCGTTGTACATGACGTCCATAACTCGGGTGTAGCCTTGATCTCCTACAGTGCTGTCCTCCTGGTCATAGCCACCAGCTACCAGCTGACATACCCATGTATGGAGATTGGCTAGATGGGGCATAGATCCACATTATCAGACTGTCCCCCCCAAAGCTTCATTCTGTTTTTAAATACGGTCCTCACTTTTTAAACCTATTTAAACAGGAAGAGGAGCAGCAGAACACGAGGTCATGCCCTGAAACTAGAGGGAGGAAGATTCAGGGGAAATCTGGGGGAAATTACCTCACAGAAAAGGTAGTGGATAAGGGGAATAGCCTCCCATCAGAGGTGGTAGAGGCAAATACAGTGGCGCAATTTAAACTTGCTTGGCATAGGAATATTGACAAACCAATAAGGAGCAAATATGGTTTGAGGTAACATGTTTAAAAAAAGGGGCAGACTAGATGGGCCAAGTGGTTATCTGCCGTCAAATTCTGTTTCTTTTTTTTTTTTTTGCCAGACCCCACCCTCTACACCAGGGGTGTCCAAACTTTTTGCGACGAGGGCCAGATTTGGTGAGGTGAAAATGTGTGGGAGCCGACCATTCAGCCTGACATTCTTTGAATCATTAATCACATCAGAATGGTCCCCCACTCTGCCCCTATTCACTGTATGTCCCTCAGCCTGCCCCTTCACTGTATATTCCCCTGCCTGCCCCCATTCGCTGTATGCCCTCCACTCTGCCCCCTTCACATTATATTCCCCTGCCTGACCATCCTTCTCTGTATGTCCCCCAGCCTGCCCCTCCTTCACTGGATGCCCCCATTCACTGTCCTGTAGCTTGCCCCCCTTCTCTGAATGTCCAGGGGTTGGACCCACACTCACCCAAAAGCCGCCAAACACATCTCACTTGGCGCGCACCAGAAAAAGGGGTGTGGTCTATTTGGACCCCTGCGGTGGGTGTAATACACATATGCCTCCAATAGTGCCAGATACACATATGCTCCCATGGTGCCAGAAAGCTGCTATGCCCCCACAGTGCCACCATCTGCATTGCCCCCACAGTGCCACCATCTGCATTGCCCCACACAGTGCCACCATCTGCATTGCCCCACACAGTGCCACCATCTGCATTGCCCCCACAGTGCCACCATCTGCATTGCCCCCACAGTGCCAAAAAGATGCTATGCCCCCACAGTGACACCCTCTGCATGGCCCCCACAGTGCTAATTTACCAGCAGCAGCACTCACCGTTGTTGCTGCCGGGCGGGGAGAGGACAGACTTGCGTCCCCCTGCAGCCTTGTCCACGAGGGGAGGAGAGCACAGCACAGCACACCGCGCGTCTCCTTCCCCCCTCACTTCCCTGTGACTGGGCCATCCGTCAATCAAAGCTCGCGGGCCGGCTCCAGATTGGTTGCCGGCCCGCGAGCTCTGATTGGCGGACGGCGCAGTCACAAGGATGCACAGTGAGGGGTAGGAGAGATGCACGATGCGCGCTCTCCTCCCCTCAGGACAAGGGAAGTTGGGGACGGGGACAGGGGGGATGGACGGCGGGCAGCAGGAGAGCCACACTTCAGCAGGGGGCGAGCCGCATGCGGCTCGACTTCCCCTGCTCTACACGATGCGCGGCCATTCTATTCTGTTCTACAAATGTTTTATTGTCATTAAGAAATTTGGATAACGGATTATTCCGTATTTCAGAATATTTTTATATTTCAATGATGTATCTTGAGGTATCTAGCATTTATGTTGTATAAACACACCAAACACATGAAATACACACAGATATATTTTATTTGTGCATAAAACAAGGTTTCAAAATAAGAAACAAAGTTTGTGTACTGAATTTGAATGCCAAGCAACTACATTCATGTCATGTCATGTCCCCAGTAGTGCCAGTTACATGTCATGTCCCCAGTAGTGCCAGTTACATATTATGTCCCCAGTAGTGCCAGTTACATATCATGTCTCCAGTAGTGCTAGTTACATATCATGTTCCCAGTAGTGCCAGTTACATATCATGTCCCCAGTAGTGCCAGTTACATATTATGTCCCCAGTAGTGCCAGTTACATACCATGTCCCCAGTAGTGCCAGTTACATATCCTTTCCTCAGCAGTGCCAGTTACATATCATGTCCCCAGTAGTGCCAGTTACATATTATGTCCCCAGTAGTGCCAGTTACATATTATGTCCCCAGTAGTGCCAGTTACATATTATGTCCCCAGTAGTGCCAGTTACATATCATGTCTCCAGTAGTGCTAGTTACATATCATGTCCCCAGTAGTGCCAGTTACATATCATGTCCCCAGTAGTGCCAGTTACATATCATGTCCCCAGTAGTGCCAGTTACATATCAAGTCCCCAGTAGTGCCAGTTACATATTATGTCCCCAGTAGTGCCAGTTACATATTATGTCCCCAGTAGTGCCAGTTACATATCATGTCTCCAGTAGTGCTAGTTACATATCATGTTCCCAGTAGTGTCAGTTACATATCATGTTCCCAGTAGTGCCAGTTACATATCATGTCCCCAGTAGTGCCAGTTACATATCATGTCCCCAGTAGTGCCAGTTACATATCAAGTCCCCAGTAGTGCCAGTTACATATCAAGTCCCCAGTAGTGCTATTATAGATGTCCCCAGTAGTGCCAGTTACATATCATGTCCCCAGTAGTGTCAGTTACATATGATGTCCTCAGTAGTGCCAGTTACATATCATGTCCCCAGTAGTGCCAGTTACATATCATGTCCCCAGTAGTGCCAGTTACATATCAAGTCCCCAGTAGTGCCAGTTACATATCAAGTCCCCAGTAGTGCTATTATAGATGTCCCCAGTAGTGCCAGTTACATATCATGTCCCCAGTAGTGTCAGTTACATATGATGTCCTCAGTAGTGCCAGTTACACATCATGTCCCCAGTAGTGCCAGTTACATATCAAGTCCCCAGTAGTGCTATTATAGATGTCCCCAGTAGTGCCAGTTACATATCATGTCCCCAGTAGTGCCAGTTACATATCATGTCCCCAGTAGTGCTGTTATAGATGTCCCCAGTAGTGCCAGCTGCAGATCATGTCCCCAGTAGTGCCGGTTACATGTCATGTCCCTAGTAGTGCCAGTTACATATCATGTCCCCAGTAGTGCTGTTATAGATGTCCCCAGTAGTGCCGGTTACAAGTCATGTCCCCAGTAGTGCCGGTTACATGACATGTCCCTAGTAGTGGCAGTTACATATCATGTCCCCAGTAGTGCTGTTATAGATGTCCCCAGTAGTGCCAGCTGCAGATCATGTCCCCAGTAGTGCCGGTTACATGTCATGTCCCCCTTAGTGCCGGTTACATGTCATGTCCCCAGTAGTGCCGGTTACATGTCATGTCCCTAGTAGTGCCAGTTACATATCATGTCCCCAGTAGTGCTGTTATAGATGTCCCCAGTAGTGCCAGCTGCAGATCATGTCCCCAGTAGTGCCGGTTACATGTCATGTCCCCCTTAGTGCCAGTTACATGTCATGTCCCCAGTAGTGCCGGTTACATGTCATGTCCCCAGTAGTGCCGGTTACATGTCATGTCCCTAGTAGTGCCAGTTACATATCATGTCCCCAGTAGTGCTGTTATAGATGTCCCCAGTAGTGCCGGTTACATGTCATGTCCCCCTTAGTGCCGGTTACATGTCATGTCCCCAGTAGTGCCGGTTACATGTCATGTCCCCGGTAGTGCCAGCTACATATCATGTCCCCAGTAGTGCTTTTAGCAATAATTTTTTTTTTTCACTTTCTGGAATGTTTGGTTTTCGGAATTATTTGGATAACGGATATTTGCATAAGGGATACTCGACCTGTGTGTGTGTGTGTGTGTGTGTATGTATGTGTGTATATATATATATATATATATATATATATATATATATATATATATATATATATATATATATATATATATATATATATATATATATATATATATAAAGGAAGACCGCGGCACTCAGGGGTTTGGTGAAAAGAAGCCAAGTGTATTTCAAGGTGAGATACGGCGTTCAGCCTCGACACGTCGGATTGATTAGAAATACATCTGCCATTTTTTCACCAAACCCGTGAGTGCTGCTGTCTTCCTTTGCCTGTACTTTGATTTCAAGGAATGACATAGAGGGCCGTCCTTCCTTACATGAGAACACATTAGGCATTGTGTCTCCTGGGAGATGGCACCGTTTGTGTCCCATTAGTGTATGACTTCGCCGTGTGACACCTTCAGAGGACAATCTAGGATATCCGCATTCCCTGTATAACTGTAATTGCTTAATAGACATGGAAAACATTTCACCCTGTGATTGATCGGTGATTAAGGCGCAGAGCTCTCGGCCCGTTCTGCGGTATGCAGAGCAGTGAGCGGTGTGATGGATTACGCCAATCCTCCGTTCTGTCATCCATCACACCGCACTGTCTCCATCCCAACAGCAATTACCTCTCACACGGGAAACGGCCCTGGCAGCATTTCACAGTGATATATGGCGCAGAACTTCCTTTACGGTAACATTGGTTTTGTTACACAACGAGAGAGCGAGAATCCCTCTCTGACAAGGCTCGGCCTGTGATTGGACGCTTAAATCATCCCAGTAGCCTGATCCCAGCTTCTGTCACACACTGTGACAGCGTTCATTCTGATGTAAATACAATGGGTGCGCAGAACGCTGATCCCGTCAGGTTCCGGAGGGGGGCGCTCTGTTCATCTCGTCACTCTGAGCTCAGAAACATTATTATTTCTAGTGAGCAGCCGAGAAGTGCTGGTGAGGGGTATTTCAGCGCTCCCGGGAGGGATCTTATGGATTATACACAGATACTGTGCTATTAGGTCCTGCTGGATACAATCCCCGGCCTATAGGGCCGACTGTGAGTTGGAGTTGCAGTGCTTATTGGTGCGTTAATTGCTGGTTACGCTTTTGTATGCAAATTCTGTTGCTCTCTATATGCAAATGTCACTACAAGCCCCTCCTTGTATGCAAATGCAACTACAAGTCCCTCCCTGTTTTCAAATGCCACTGCCAGACCTTACTCTGGTGTACGTGTGATTTGTGCTAAGGACTGAGACAACCACTTAGAGCATCTTTAGTCGCAGCCATCGAATGCATCTAAACTACTACTATCCCCATTACAAAGGTGGCAAACATGGCAATGCCGATGGGAAAACCGCTAATGGATGCTATAGGGCATACACACAGGGAGATTTCAGCTTGTTTTCTAAGCAATATGACTAGATTGCTCAGTGTGTATGCCCCATAGTGATGGCAGTACCACGTGTCACCGTCGCCAGGCTAGATCATTGAAGCATGCAGAATAAATCTGTCCGTGACACATCGCTGGTGCATAGCTCAGCACAAAGGCTGATCCGCTCTGTGTGTATGTCGTGTTACATTCCTTATTTAGCTGCAATTCCAAATCTCAAAATGAGGTATCTGGCATATAGCGCTAATACTCAGCCAGGGTATACACTGCTCTTATAACGTCAGACGTTGTGGATCCCAGTAATGAGGCCCTCGCGTCTGTATAACGTCAGACGTTGTGGATCCCAGTAATGAGGCCCTCGCGTCTATATAACGTCAGACGTTGTGGATCCCAGTAATGAGGCCCTCGTGTCTATATAACGTCAGACGTTGTGGATCCCAGTAATGAAGCCTTCGCGTCTATATAACGTCAGACGTTGTGGATCCTAGTAATGAGGCCCTCGCGTCTATATAACGTCAGACGTTGTGGATCCCAGTAATGAGGCCCTCGCATCTATATAACGTCAGATGTTGTGGATCCCAGTAATGAGGCCCTCGTGTCTATATAACGTCAGACGTTGTGGATCCCAGTAATGAAGCCTTCGCGTCTATATAACGTGTATATGGCATCAGACTTTGTGGATCTCAGTAACGAGGCCATCGTGTCTATATAACATCAGACTTTGTGGATCCCAGTAACGAGGCCCTCGCATCTATATAACGTCTGATGTTGTGGATCCCAGTAACGAGGCCCTCGCATCTATATAACGTCAGACGTTGTGGATCCCAGTAACGAGGCCCTCGCGTCTATATAACGTCAGACGTTGTGGATCCCAGTAATGAGGCCCTCGCGTCTATATAACGTCAGACGTTGTGGATCCCAGTAATGAGGCCCTCGCGTCTATATAACGTCAGACGTTGTGGATCCCAGTAACGAGGCCCTCGCGTCTATATAACGTCAGACGTTGTGGATCCCAGTAATGAGGCCCTCGCGTCTGTATAACGTCAGACGTTGTGGATCCCAGTAATGAGGCCCTCGCGTCTATATAACGTCAGACGTTGTGGATCCCAGTAATGAAGCCTTCACGTCTATATAACGTAAGTTGTTGTGGATCCCAGTAACGAGGCCATCGTGTCTATATAACATCAGACTTTGTGGATCCCAGTAACGAGGCCCTCGCATCTATATAACGTCTGATGTTGTGGATCCTAGTAACGAGGCCCTCGCGTCTATATAACATCAGACATTGTGGATCCCAGTAACGAGGCCCTCGCGTCTATATAACATCAGACGTGGTGGATCCCAGTAATGAGGCCCTCGCGTCTGTATAACGTCAGACGTTGTGGATCCCAGTAATGAGGCCCTTGCGTCTATATAACGTCAGAAGTTGTGGATCCCAGTAACGAGGCCCTCGCGTCTATATAACGTCAGACGTTGTGGATCCCAGTAATGAGGCCCTTGCATCTATATAACGTCAGACGTTGTGGATCCCAGTAATGAGGCCCTCGCGTCTATATAACGTCAGACGTTGTGGATCCCAGTAATGAGGCCCTCGCGTCTATATAACGTCAGGCGTTGCGGATCCCAGTAATGAGGCCCTCGCGTCTATATAACGTCAGACGTTGTGGATCCCAGTAATGAAGCCTTCACGTCTATATAACGTAAGTTGTTGTGGATCCCAGTAACGAGGCCATCGTGTCTATATAACATCAGACTTTCTGGATCCCAGTAACGAGGCCCTCGCATCTATATAACGTCTGATGTTGTGGATCCTAGTAACGAGGCCCTCGCGTCTATATAACATCAGACGTGGTGGATCCCAGTAATGAGGCCCTCGCGTCTGTATAACGTCAGACGTTGTGGATCCCAGTAATGAGGCCCTCACGTCTATATAACGTCTGATGTTGTGGATCCCAGTAACGAGGCCTGATTCTCTGTTGCTCAGGATTAATCTACATGCAGAGTGTGCGCTCTCTGATGGGAACACGGACGGAGCGTAAATGCTGTGTCATGCAGTGTGCGATTACAGAGCTCTGCGTGGCCCCTGGGGGAGAATCCCTGGCTGCAGAACAGAACACTCAGAGCAGAGCACAGCTCTGCAGAGACGGCGCATGTTGACATTGGTCTCGGCAATACACGGCTGTTCGTGTCGTCGTATTCCGATCATGTCTTTCCCGCCTTGTCCCGTAGTACACGGACATGGACGCCGGGAAATAATGGGGAGATAAAACGCCTCTTAGCATCAGAGCGTGAATTCATTTAGCACAAGTGACGGCAGATAAACGAGGCCGGACACAGGAGCGGAATACAAAATACGCACTGCTCCGGCACGCTGCATCTGTTACACAGAATCATCAATACCATAAACTGCGCACCAGTCCATGCCGTCAGGTTATACAGGATAGACGATGCGTTGGGTTAGGAAATGTGCGTTACAATATGAGGCCTTGTTCTCGACACGCCGGTTCCCGTTATGTACGTTTGCAGAACGTGTTGGCGAGGACGGAGCATCCAGCAATACATACAGTGCAATGTAACACAAGTTCTGCGGCACAATATACAGCTGCGGGAGGAATATGACTGCCATTATCCGTAGGCAGCTGGGACGGGACCATTACACGCAGCATCCAGCATCTCTGTTGCCTGATACATAAAGCAGTAAGGGTCAGTAGAGTAATTGGAATTCTCCTCTGTGGATGGAAGCAATTATTTAGACGAAGGACGCTGGGACTATTATTCCTGCCTGGCTGCAGCATCCGTCAGTGGGATTAGCCTGATGAGGACACAATGAGGATTCACAGTCCCATCCTCCGCTTCAGATCTCTTTAGTTCTGGCAAGCGCCTGAAACGTGTGTGTATGTAAAATTGATAACACTATGGTCCCTTTCTGTCATTGCATCTGACTGTATTGTCTGTCGCCCGTTCCCCCAGAGAGTGGGATTTACACCATTATTCCGCTCATATCAATGGTACGTATTTCCCCTTGATACAATACCATCATAAAACAAGTCTCACACCCTAGTTTCATGGGTTTTATTGAGGGAACTGGGGATGGAACCAAAAGACAAGGCTACGGTGACCGGACTAGGGACCTTATTCTGGTCATTTTGCAGCCAGCGTTCATTCGCACAGGGACCGATGTTTGGCGCATGTGCATACATCGGCTTCTGGTTGACTCGCAACGGTGCGAATTTGCATCCAAGGGAATAAACCAGAATAACCTCCTAGGAGCACAGGAGGTTTGGCAGCTGTATGATTTGCGGTGGGTTCCTGCTAATGACAGCTCACTGCAACACAGCCTCCTCCTCCTGCGCAGTCTATTAGGTCAGCTATGTCGCTGTCTGTGTACCCCCCAACACAGCCTCCTCCTCCTGCGCAGTCTATTAGGTCAGCTATGTCGCTGTCTGTGTTACCTAAAGTGGACATTCTTTGGGGAGTAGCGTTGCCAGAAACCTACAAGGAGGGGAATGTGGGATCTGTTGGGGTTATTTGGTGGATGCGGCGGAATGCGTCCGTTTCTGTAAAGTATTTTTAGTTTTATTTTAGTTCAATGACCTTATTATTTTTGGGTGGCGTTGTTCTATGAAAGCTGCATTACTACCACGTTGCAAAATCTGAATCACTCGCTCTTTTCCCGGAGGCCGGACATTTACATATGTGCGACGTACTTCTGGGTGTCAACGGCGGAATTCACGTACTTCACTTCAGATGGGTCATATAATGTGCCGAACGTTGCCATCCTTCCATCAAGGGAGAAACCATTTAAAGTATCCAAATTTGCCACCCATGTTTTCTAACATCCGCACTGGAGCCCTTATTCTAGTTGATGGATGCATATTTTTGGATGGGCACCGAGTGTTCTTAGCCCCGCCTACCGTACGGATTGCTCACACCGCCCGAATGCGGTAAGACGCCGAGCGAACGGACCGCGAGTGGATGTTTCATGTTAACAACTCCCCCATCTGTGGGAACCTTCCCCATCGAATGATGGACCGAGCGGTCAGACAGCTCCGAGTGCTCCAGACCACTCGGACATTTCTCAGTGCAAAAGCAGGGATATGGGCGGGCAGCTGGCATCCGGCTATGTCATATGTCCGCCCCCCACACGTGCGTCACGGACGGATTACCATACGTACGCCCAGCATTTTCATGGGAACGCCCATAAAACGTGGGGCGTACACATATGGTAATGAGCCCAAACAACCCTTCACGCCCCTCTCCACCCCCTGTTCAGATTGTTCCGACTGATCATATTCTGCACGGAATTCACGCCGTATTCGCACATTCGCCACATTTGCACATGCGCAGAAACGCCTCTGCACATGCGCAAACACAAAACATCGGCCGTCCGACCGCACACGCAGCCATCCGACTCAATCAGAATAAGGGCCTGTGTGTCATGTGCCTGCTACGATGCAGTATCCTGCTGATTGCATCAGTAGCGCGGATTCAGCACCCGCGCAATTCTACACTAAAGCCACACACCCCGTGGAGATCGAGTGGGGGGGATGCGTCCCATGGGGCGATACTGGCGGCATGCAGCACACCGGCAGGGAAGGGTTAAAGTCTGTTACCTGGCAGGGAACCTGTAATATATTCTGTGGATGTCGCAGAATCTCCCTGTGGCGCAGGCATGCAGATGTTACATTACAGCGTCCAGTGTTGTAGGCCAGGAGGGAACGCTCCCGGAGGAAGCCGGGAAGACGGCGAGGATTCTGTTCATTATTACATTAAGGGAACATGCCCAGATAACCATCTACAAAACGTTCCTTTTATGGTCAGTGGCTGAGTCTGGCCACTCAGTGAGATTACACCATGCACACAGGGAAAGGCTGTTTGTGCATTTATTAGATGGATTTATGTGGCGCAGCGTCATGCACTGTCAGTCAGAGGCCGCTAATAATGTCATCTATATTCTTACATGGCGATTGCCGGCTGCTTCTATCTGCAATGAGCTGCTAATGCTTGGGGGGCAAGTGACCAGTGCCTGGGGCACGGTGCCATCTACTGCCAGCCTTACCTGGGTACAGCCTAGGACAACAAATCGGCTGACCGATCAAACAATTAATGAGGACATACACACTTCCTATTGGCCCCATGTTTAGTTTCTTGATGCCACAACTCTGCGGGCATTTACCTGTCACCGGCGGCCTCTCTGCAGAGATTAATGTATGGGTCACGCGTGGAGGGTGTCGGGTTGCCCATGACTGGTCTAGAGCAGGGGCTCCACAGTCCTCAGGGGACACCAGCAGTCCTGGTTTATGGCCATGTTTCAGCACAGGGGACTTAATTAGTCACTAAGTCCTGGACTGTTAGTGTATTAGGGTGGCAAACACTGGTCTAGGTCAGTGGTTCTCCACCTCGGTCCTCAAGTACCCCCAACAGCTCATGTTTTCCAGGTCACTTGGCAGGTGCACAGTTACACGGATTATTCACGGACACACTTTAAAAGATCCACAGGTGGAGCTAATTATTTCACTTGTGATTCTGTGAGGAGACCTGCAAAACACGCACTGTGTGGGGTCCTGAGGACCAAGTTTGAGAACCACTCCATAGAGATTTGGGGCCTATTCAGGAGCCTTGTTCCCTGCAATCAGGGAGATTTAAATTAGATGAGGGGATTCTGGGTAACGTTACTTTTTTCTATATAAATAGCACTGTTCGGGTCTCATGCTGGTGCTGGTTTTCCTGCGCTGGGGCTCCTTACCTGTGCCCTGGCCCGTTCTCCTATACCCGGAACTCGTTACCCTGTGCCCTGGCCCGTTCTCCTGTACCGGAACTCGTTACCCTGTGCCCTGGCCCGTTCTTCTGTACCGGAACTCGTTACCCTGCGCCCTGGCCCAATCTCCTGTACCGGAATTCGTTACCCTGGGCCCTGGCCTATTCTCCTGTACCAGAACTCGTTACCCTGTGCCCTGGCCCGTTCTCCTGTACCGGAACTCGTTACCCTGTGCCCTGGCCCGTTCTCCTGTACCGGAACTCGTTACCCTGTGCCCTGGCCTGTTCTCCTGTACCGGAACTCGTTACCCTGTGCCCTGGCCTGTTCTCCTGTACCGGAACTTGTTACGCCATGCCCTGGCCTGTTCTCCTGTACCGGGCTCGTTACCCTGTGCCCTGGCCCGTTCTCCTGTACCAGGCTCGTTACCTTGTGCCCTGGCCCGTTCTCCTGTACCGGAACTAGTTACCCTGTGCCCTGGCCCGTTCTCCTGTACCGGAACTCGTTACCCTGTGCCCTGGCCCGTTCTCCTGTACCGGAACTCGTTACCCTGTGCCCTGGCCTGTTCTCCTGTACCGGAACTCGTTACCCTGTGCCCTGGCCTGTTCTCCTGTACCGGAACTTGTTACGCCGTGCCCTGGCCTGTTCTCCTGTACCGGGCTCGTTACCCTGTGCCCTGACCCGTTCTCCTGTACTGGAACTCATTACCCTGTGCCCTGGCCCGTTCTCCTGTACCAGGCTCGTTACCTTGTGCCCTGGCCCGTTCTCCTGTACCGGAACTAGTTACCCTGTGCCCTGGACCGTTCTCCTGTACCGGAACTCGTTACCCTGTGCCCTGGCCCGTTCTCCTGTACCGGGCTCATTACCCAGTTCCGGGCTTGTTAAGAGGACTTATATTTTGTCATCTGTAGAGAATTGATAATATCTCAGATGCTGAGTGACATCTGCTGCGATGAGGACCATCTGGTGTAATATGTACCGAAATAGAGATTCATTAACTCTTCTCTGTCTGCTAATTCCTGTATACCCCCAATCATACATTTACACACAGACACGTGTACCCCCGATCATATATGTACACACAGACACGTGTACCCCCAATCATACATGTACACACAGACACGTGTACCCTCAATCATACATGTACACACGGACACGTGCACCCCCAATCTTACATGTACACACAGACATGTGTACCCCCAATTATACATGTACACACAGACACGTGTACCCCCAATTATACATGTACACACAGACACATGTACCACCAACCATACTTGTACACACAGACGCATGTACCACCAATCATGCATGTACCCCTGATCTTACATGTACACACAGACACATGTACCACCAATCATACATGTACCACCAATCATACATGTACACACAGACATGTGTACGCCCAATCATACATGTACACACAGACACGTGTACGCCCAATCATACATGTACACACACACACGTATATGCCCAATCATACATGTACACACAGGAACGTGTACCACCAATCATACATGTACACACAGACACGTGTACCCCTGATCATACATGTACACACAGACACATGTAGCCCCGATCATACATGTACACACAGACACGTGTACCCCAGTCACGACTCCTTCATCTCCACATCTAATATGTCACAGGCCAGATTGGCGATGGCCTAATTCATCTCTGTACGCAGTGGGCGATGTTCACGCCGCAGAGTGGTTATCCGCGGACTGTACGCGTTCTCCGATTGTGCGCCTGTGATCCCGCTCGCACTGAGAACTCTGTTGCAGAGTGATTGACAGGAAGTGGCTGCGTGCAGGTGGTACGGGGAGTGGTTGGGGAAACACAGGCATCATGGCCCGTTTTGAGGTGTATCATCTCTTTTGACAGTGCCAGATCGTACGTGAAAATACACAGCATATGAACCGCGACTGCTGTGACCGGCGGCGCAGCCATAGACCAACCCTGAGCTTATGTGTATTTTCATATAAGCTGCGAATGTTTACACAACTGCAAATGAGCTCGTGGTTGCACCATGGGGGGCGGCAGTGCTGTTTGCTGACATTAGCAGCTCTGTAGGCTGGAGCATCAAAAACATGAATCAGGCCCTATAAGCGGAACGTTCCTATTTAGGCCGTGTGGTACTTTATTTGTCGTTCCTTAGATTTCTTTATCTATTTCCCAGTGCGGGCAGCTGGTGAGAGGAGAGCTATGTGATGTCGCTGTGGAAAGGAATTATAGAGGCAGCGTGGAGCTAAGCAGCGCTCAGGGAGTAATATCATTCCAGGGATGAAAGGAAATTTATGCAGCTCGGCTGATGTATGGGGGCAGGGGGGTTACACAGCCAGTATATATGACAGAGGCTGGGGTGTATGGAGCTAGGCTCATGTATGGGGGCAGGGGTGTTACACAGCCGGTATATGTGACAGAGGCTGGGGTGTATGGAGCTAGGCTGATGTATGGGGGCAGGGGGGTTACACAGCCGGTATATGTGACAGAGGCTGGGGTGTATGGAGCTAGGCTCATGTATGGGGGCAGGGGTGTTACACAGCCGGTATATGTGACAGAGGCTGGGGTGTATGGAGCTAGGCTGATGTATGGGGGCAGGGGGGTTACACAGCCGGTATATGTGACAGAGGTTGGGGTGTATGGAGCTCTGCTGATGTATGGGGACGGGGGGGTTACACAGCCAGTATATGTGACAGAGGCTGGGGTGTATGGAGCTAGGCTGATGTGTGGGGGCAGGGGGGTTACACAGCCAGTATATGTGACAGAGGCTGGGGTGTATGGAGCTAGGCTGATGTATGGGGGCAGGGGGGTTACACAGCCAGTATATGTGACAGAGGCTGGGGTGTATGGAGCTAGGCTGATGTATGGGGGCAGGGGGGTTACACAGCCGGTATATGTGACAGAGGCTGGGGTGTATGGAGCTAGGCTGATGCATGGGGGCAGGGGGGTTACACAGCCGGTATATGTGACAGAGGCTGGGGTGTATGGAGCTCGGCTGATGCATGGGGGCAGGGGGGTTACACAGCCGGTATATGTGACAGAGGCTGGGGTGTATGGAGCTCGGCTGATGCATGGGGGCAGGGGGGTTACACAGCCAGTATATGTGACAGAGGCTGGGGTGTATGGAGCTAGGCTGATGTATGGGGGCAGGGGGGTTACACAGCCAGTATATGTGACAGAGGCTGGGGTGTATGGAGCTAGGCTGATGTATGGGGGCAGGGGGGTTACACAGCCGGTATATGTGACAGAGGCTGGGGTGTATGGAGCTAGGCTGATGTATGGGGGCAGGGGTCTTACACAGCCGGTATATGTGACAGAGGCTGGGGTGTATGGAGCTAGGCTGATGTATGGGGGCAGGGGTGTAACACAGCCGGTATATGTGACAGAGGCTGGGGTGTATGGAGGTAGGCTGATGTATGGGGGCACGGGGTTACACAGCCGGTATATGTGACAGAGGTTGGGGTGTATGGAGCTCCGCTGATGCATGGGGGCAGGGGGGTTACACAGCCAGTATATGTGACAGAGGCTGGGGTGTATGGAGCTAGGCTGATGTATGGGGGCAGGGGTGTTACACAGCCGGTATATGTGACAGAGGCTGGGGTGTATGGAGCTCGGCTGATGTATGGGGGCAGGGGTGTTACACAGCCGGTATATGTGACAGTGGCTGGGGTGTATGGAGCTAGGCTGATGCATGGGGGCAGGGGGGTTACACAGCCGGTATATGTGACAGAGGCTGGGGTGTATGGAGCTAGGCTGATGCATGGGGGCAGGGGGGTTACACAGCCGGTATATGTGACAGAGGCTGGGGTGTATGGAGCTCGGCTGATTTATGGGGGCAGGAGTGTTACACAGCCGGTATATGTGACAGAGGCTGGGGTGTATGGAGCTAGGCTGATGTATGGGGGCAGGGGGGGTTACACAGCCGGTATATGTGACAGAGGCTGGGGTGTATGGAGCTAGGCTGATGTATGGGGGCAGGGGGAGTTACACAGTCGGTATATGTGACAGAGGTTGGGGTGTATGGAGCTCGGCTGATGCATGGGGGCAGGGGGGTTACACAGCCGGTATATGTGACAGAGGCTGGGGTGTATGGAGCTAGGCTGATGTATGGGGGCAGGGGGGTTACACAGCCGGTATATGTGACAGAGGTTGGGGTGTATGGAGCTCGGCTGATGCATGGGGGCAGGGGGGTTACACAGCCGGTATATGTGACAGAGGCTGGGGTGTATGGAGCTAGGCTGATGTATGGGGACAGGGGGGTTACACAGCCAGTATATGTGACAGAGGCTGGGGTGTATGGAGCTAGGCTGATGTATGGGGGCAGGGGTGTTACACAGCCGGTATATGTGACAGAGGCTGGGGTGTATGGAGCTCGGCTGATGTATGGGGGCAGGGGTGTTACACAGCCGGTATATGTGACAGAGGCTGGGGTGTATGGAGCTCGGCTGATGTATGGGGGCAGGAGTGTTACACAGCCGGTATATGTGACAGAGGCTGGGGTGTATGGAGCTAGGCTGATGCATGGGGGCAGGGGGGTTACACAGCCGGTATATGTGACAGAGGCTGGGGTGTATGGAGCTCGGCTGATGCATGGGGGCAGGGGGGTTACACAGCGCAGCATGGTGTTACCCAGGGGCACATGTTACAATTGCCCCAATGCAGCGCAGCATGGTGTTATCCAGGTGCACATGTTACATCCACCCCCCCCCCCCCAGCAGCGCAGCATGGTATTGTCCAGATGTGTGCTTTTTTGGTACTTACAGATGGGGCTTGTTTTAACGCCAGCCCCGCCATCACGCCAGCGCCGTCAACGCGCCCCCCTGGGCAACGGAGCCTGCCTTCGGTCCCCACCGCCTCCCCCACCGTCGCCGCCCATCGCCCTCGCCTTCCTAACCCTGCCCGTCTCCCTGAAGTGGAGACGGGCAGGGACACGCAGCGTCCCCACCGAGAGTCTGGGACGCGCATGCGTGTGAGACGCATGCGCGTCCCAGTTCAGTGTAGCCTCTACCGCCGGCGCTCGCCAGCAGGGAGGGTCTGGCGAGCCCCGGCCAAGGATGACAGGGGCTACATCTGTATATGTTAGTTGGGTGCCCACTATAGTTAGTACGCTCTACCCCCACTATCCATGTCGGCATGAAGTTGATGTTATATAGTGTGGCGAGCGTAGCGAGCCCCGCAAGGGGACGCGGAAAACTAAGCAAATAGCTTAGTGGGCGCCCAACTAACATATGAGTACCACTTTTTTATTTACTTACAAATATGAATATGGAAGGGTGTAAATGACTGACGTGAAGGTATACCCAGGCGTCTGCCAGGACATGTGTGGCATAGGTGGTGTGACAGCCTGCCAGTCTCCTGCAGCATGCGACCTCAGATGGTCTCCTTGGTGCCAGTGAAGGGCAGGTAATGTTACCACGGGCGTGTGGGTAGGTAACCGCGTTCTATACCACGTGCAGGCTACCGGCCGGGTGCCAGGTTATACAGCTGCAGCAACCACAAAGTACTAGAGCTGCCGATAACACACAGGGTAACCCCCTCGCACGGTGATCCGAGCCGGCTGTGACTTCTCTCTTGGTATTGATCTCTGTGCTCCGGCAAGATAAAGCAGTGCAGAGTATTTAATTATATAACGTGATGCTGTCACTGAGCAGGAGGCAATCACAGCGAGCAGGCGCATCTTCTCCGGAACCTGCAGCCATCACCCACTGACTGGCCAGCGACTGCGTTATTGTCGCAATCTGCATATAAGGGATGTAGGGTTACTATGGTTACTGTTGGGATCATATATCTGTATATTGCTGCTCTGGCACAAATAAAGCTGATTCTCCTTATGAAGAAATGCTTTGCTAATGCAAGTACAGATGCATCTTCCTATATCCACGCAGCGCAAGGTGTCTCCTATATCCGCACATACCTGTATACTGTGTATGACTGAGGCTGTGTACGCAGCAGGATAGAACTTGTATACTGTGTGTGACTGAGGCTGTATACTCAGCAGGACAAAACGTGTATACCGTGTGTGACTGAGGCTGTATACTCAGCAGGACAAAACGTGTATACTGTGTGTGACTGAGGCTGTATACTCAGCAGGACAAAACGTGTATACCGTGCGTGACTGAGGCTGTATACTCAGCAGGACAGAATGTGTATACTGTGTGTGACTGTGGCTGTATACTCAGCAGAACGTGTATACCGTGTGTGACTGAGGCTGTATACTAAGCAGGACAGAACGTGTATACTGTGTGTGACTGTGGCTGTATGCGCAGCAGGACAGAACGTGTATACTGTGTGTGACTGATGCTGTTTATGCAGCAGGACAGAACGTGTATACCATAGGTCCTCAAACTGCGGCCCTCAAGATGTTGTGAAACTACAAATCCCAGCATGCCTTGCCACAGTTTTGCTATAAGGGAGTGTTAAAACTGTGGCAAGGCATGCTGGGATTTGTAGTTTCACAACATCTGGAGGGCCGCAGTTTGAGGACCCATGGTGTATACTGTGTGTGACTGTGGCTGTATACGCAGCAGGACAGAACGTGTATACTGTGTGTGACTGAGGCTGTATATGCACTAGGACAGAACGTGTATACTGTGTGTGACTGTGGCTGTATACGCAGCAGGACAGAACGTGTATACTGTGTGTGACTGATGCTGTGTATGCAGCAGGACAGAACGTGTATACCGCATGTGACTGAGGCTGTGTATGCAGCAGGACAGAACTTGTATACTGTGTGTGACTGAGGCTGTATACGCAGCATGACAGAACGTGTATACACAGCAGGACAGAACGTGTATACTGCATGTGACTGAGGCTGTGTACGCAGCAGGACAGAACATGTATACTGTGTGTGACTGAGGCTTTATACGCAGCAGGACAGAACGTATATACTGTGTGTGACTGTGGCTGTATACGCAGCAGGGCAGAACATGTATACTGTGTGTGACTGATGCTGTATATGCAGCAGGACAGAACATGTATACTGTGTGTGACTGAGGCTGTATACGCAGCAGGACAGAACTTGTATACCATGTGTGACTGAGGCTGTATACACAGCAGGACAGAACGTGTATACTGTGTGTGACTGAGGCTGTATATGCAGCAGGACAGAACGTGTATACTGTGTGTGACTGAGACTGTATACGCAGCAGGACAGAACGTGTATATCGTGTGTCTCTGAGGCTGTATACGCAGCAGGACAGAACGTGTATACTGTGTGTGACTGAGGCTGTATACACAGCAGGACAGAACGTGTATACTGTGTGTGACTGAGGTTGTATACTCAGCAGGACAGAACGTGTATACCATGCGTGACTGAGGCTGTATACGCAGGAGGACAGAACGTGTATACTGTGTGTGACTAAGGCTGTATACACAGCAGGACAGAACGTGTATACCGTGTGTGACTGAGGCTGTATACGCAGCAGGACAGAACCTGTATACTGTGTGTGACTGAAGCTTTATACGCAGCAGGACAGAAAGTGTATACTGTGTGTGACTGAGGCTGTATATGAAGCAGGACAGAACGTGTATACTGTGTGTGACTGAAGCTTTATACGCAGCAGGACAGAACGTGTATACTGTGTGTGACAGAGGATGTATATGCAGCAGGACAGAACGTGTATACTGTGTGTGTCTGAGGCTGTATACGCAGCAGGACAGAACGTGTATACTGTGTGTGACTGAGGCTGTATACGCAGCAGGGCAGAACGTGTATACTGTGTGTGACTGAGGCTGTATACGCAGCAGGACGAAAGTGTATACGCAGCAGGACAGAACGTGTATACCGCATGTGACTGAGGCTGTGTACGCAGCAGGACAGAACATGTATACTGTGTGTGACTGAGGCTTTATAAGCAGCAGGACAGAACGTGTATACTGTGTGTGACTGAGGCTGTATACGCAGCAGGACAGAACTTGTACACTGTGTGTGACTGAGGCTATATATGCAGCAGGACAGAACGTGTATACTGTGTGTGACTGAGGCTATATATGCAGCAGGACAGAACTTGTATACCGTGTGTGACTGAGACTGTATACGCAGCAGGACAGAACGTGTACACTGTGTGTGACTGAGGCTATATATGCAGCAGGACAGAACGTGTATACTGTGTGTGACTGAGGTTGTATACGCAGCAGGGCAGAACGTGTATACCGCATGTGACTGAGGCTTTATATGCAGCAGGACAAAACGTGTATACTGTGTATGTCTGAGGCTGTATACGCAGAAGGACAGAACGTGTATACCGCATGTGACTGAGGCTGTGTACGCAGCAGGACAGAACCTGTATACTGTGTGTGACTGAGGCTTTATACGCAGCAGGACAGAACATGTATACTGTGTGTGACTGAGGCTGTGTACGCAGCAGGACAGAACGTGTATACCGTGTGTGACTGAGGCTGTATACGCAGCAGGACAAAACGTGTATACTGTGTGTGACTGAGACTGTATACACAGCATGACAGAACGTGTATACTGTGTGTGACTGAGGCTGTGTTCGCAGCAGGACAGAACGTGTATACTGTGTGTGACTGTGGCTGTATACGCAGCAGGACAGAATGTGTATACTGTGTGTGACTGAGGCTGTATACGCAGCAGGACAGAACGTGTATACTGTGTGTGACTGTGGCTGTATACGCAGCAGGACAGAACATGTATACTGTGTGTGACTGAGGCTGTATACTGTGTGTGACTGAGGTTATATACACAGCAGGACAGAACGTGTATACTGTGTGTGACTGTGGCTGTATACGCAGCAGGACAGAACGTGTATACTGTGTGTGACTGAGGCTATATATGCAGCAGGACAGAACGTGTATACCGTGTGTGACTGAGGCTATATATATGCAGCAGGACAGAACTTGTATACTGTGTTTGACAGAGGCTGTATATGCAGCATGACAACGTGTATACTGTGTGTGACTGAGGCTGTATATGCAGCATGACAACGTGTATACTGTGTGTGACTGAGGTTGTATACGCAGCAGGACAGAATGTGTATACTGTGTGTGACTGAGGCTGTATATGCAGCATGACAACGTGTATACTGTGTGTGACTGAGGCTGTATACGCAGCAGGACAGAACGTGTATACTGTGTGTGACTGATGCTGTATACGCAGCAGGACAGAACGTGTAAATCTCACTATGTGTACGCACCAGATGCATTTTTGGGAAACGTACGCCTGGTGCTAGCAGATTCTCCCACAACCTGGCACCAAGAGGCGCTGCGACTGCTACAGTGATGTATGGAGACACAGCTGGAACATCTTTATTTCCTGAGTCTTGTGATTGCAGAGACATTCAGGAACTGATACTATTGGTATATAAATGTCGGCTGCGCGGTGCGAGATGCTCCTGATTCTGACACCTACAAGGTGGTGTAACTGGTGTCCTTGCTTTATGTTATATGATGCAGCTTATCTCCTTAGGAAATGAAAGTCTCCAATACACAGAGATGAATGAGGAGCGATTCCGAGAGATAATAGCCCCAGAGACATGAGAGATGGAAGCAGCCGCTGAGTATCAGAGGCTGGCTCTAGGAACAGAAATGCGCCGTCGCTCTTGATAGAGCGATATCATTATCGGCTGAATACAGTATATTCATTAGTGCAGGTGGCTCACCCATCCGCCGTGCCCATTTATGTACCTAATGGCTCGTTGCTCCTTAAGTGTCAGTCTGAGGATGGAGGTTTTTAGATGCTGAACAGAGCTAAAACTACAGGCTCAGTAGAAGGCATTAATGACGCGTTTCACAGCTGCTGCAGTTTCATCCGCTGAGATCAGACACAGAAGCCGATTATCGATGAACTGCACATGTGTATGGGCGACAGTGTCCCTCGATAAAGTCCTGGTACTAGTGGTACTCTTTACCTAGAACGGCGCCCACGATTGAAATCGCGGGCGTCGGGGGTAAAAATCGCGGTCATCGCGGGCATCGCGGGTAAATCGGGATGGCCGCGATGACCGCGATGACCGCGATTTTCCCATAGGGAACAATGTTAAAAAGCCTGATTGACCGCGATTTTACACTTAAATGCCTCAATGGACCCGATTTGGGCATAGAAATCAATGTAAAATGGGCCACACAGCCCAAATAGGGCCAATGAACCGTTAAATGTCCCCCCAAATTTTTAACGCCACCCCACGATCCACGCCAACCCGAAGCGTGGCGAGCGCAGCGAGCCCGCGAGGGGCGGCGGTACGCGTCCTCCGACCTTTTCATGCCCTACTATCCACGTCGGCGTGGTGTGAGAATATAATAGTGTGGCGAGCGCAGCGAGCCACCGAGCCCGAAGCGTGGCGAGCGCAGCGAGCCCCGCGAGGGGACGCGGATACCTTCACAGGTAGACGCGTCCCCTCGCGGGCTTCACAGGTGTCTGGGTCGCCACGGACACCTGTGAAGCCCGCGAGGGGACGCGTATAACTGTGAAGGTATCCGCGTCCCCTCGCGGGGCTCGCTGCGCTCGCCACGCTTCGGGCTCGGTGGCTCGCTGCGCTCGCCACACTATTATATTCTCACACCACGCCGACGTGGATAGTAGGGCATGAAAAGGTCGGAGGACGCGTACCGCCGCCCCTCGCGGGCTCGCCACGCTTCGGGTTGGCGTGGATCGTGGGGTGGCGTTAAAAATTTGGGGGGACATTTAAGGGTTAATGGGCTCTGTGGCCCATTTAACATTGATTCCTATGGCAAAATCGGGTGGATTGAGGCATTTAACAGTAAAATCGGGTCCATCGCGGCTTTTAACATTGATTCCTATGGGAAATCGGGAGCATCGCGTCGCGGGCATCGCGGGTGCATTTATGGCCGGCCGCGACGCGACCGACACGATTTCCAAGTTTAACATTGGTTTCAATGGGAAATCGCGGGCATCGCGTCGGTTGCGTCGCGGCCATACATAAATGAACCCGCGATGCCCGCGACGGGCGCCGTACTAGGTAAAGAGTACCGTACGTTTTCTAGATGCAAGCCGTTCACAAAGTGATTGACATGAAGTTGGTGTCTGTGGGTGGTAACCGCACGATCATAGCGGTGAAGCAGCGGTCAGTCATGCAGCAGAGAGGGCGGGAGAGGGTGGGTGTACCAGAGCAGAGGGCAGCACAGGAGGAGTCCTGGATGTGGAAGGGAGAGGAGGTGATCATAGCGAAGGTCGGGCAGCAGTCAGTCATGCAGCAGAGGGCGGGAGAGGGTGTACCAGAGCAGGGGGCAGCACAGGGGAAGTCCTGAATGTGGAAGGGAGAGGTGATCATAGCAGTGAAGCAGCGGTCAATCATGCAGCAGAGAGGGCGGGAGAGGGTGTACCAGAGCAGGGGGCAGCTCAGGGGAAGTCCTGAATGTGGAAGGGAGAGGAGGTGATCATAGCAGTGAAGCAGCGGTCAGTCATGCAGCAGAGGGCGGGAGAGGGTGTACCAGAGCAGGTGGCAGCACAGGGGAAGTCCTGAATGTGGAAGGGAGAGGTGATCATAGCAGTGAAGCAGCGGTCAGTCATGCAGCAGAGGGCGGGAGAGGGTGTACCAGAGCAGGTGGCAGCTCAGGGGAAGTCCTGAATGTGGAAGGGAGAGGAGGTGATCATAGCAGTGAAGCAGCGGTCAGTCAGGCAGCAGAGGGCGGGAGAGGGTGTACCAGAGCAGGGGGCAGCACAGGGGAAGTCCTGAATGTGGAAGGGAGAGGTAATCATAGCAGTGAAGCAGCGGTCAATCATGCAGCAGAGAGGGCGGGAGAGGGTGTACCAGAGCAGGGGGCAGCACAGGGGAAGTCCTGAATGTGGAAGGGAGAGGAGGCGATCATAGCAGTGAAGCAGCAGTCAGTCATGCAGCAGAGGGCGGGAGAGGGTGTACCAGAGCAGGGGGCAGCTCAGGGGAAGTCCTTAATGTGGAAGGGAGAGGAGGCGATCATAGCAGTGAAGCAGCAGTCAGTCATGCAGCAGAGGGCGGGAGAGGGTGTACCAGAGCAGGGGGCAGCACAGGGGAAGTCCTGAATGTGGAAGGGAGAGGTGATCATAGCAGTGAAGCAGCGGTCAGTCGTGCAGCAGAGGGCGGGAGAGGGTGTACCAGAGCAGGTGGCAGCTCAGGGGAAGTCCTGAATGTGGAAGGGAGAGGAGGTGATCATAGCAGTGAAGCAGCGGTCAGTCATGCAGCAGAGGGTGGGAGAGGGTGTACCAGAGCAGGGGGCAGCACAGGGGAAGTCCTGAATGTGGAAGGGAGAGGAGGTGATCATAGCAGTGAAGCAGCGGTCAGTCATGCAGCAGAGGGTGGGAGAGGGTGTACCAGAGCAGGGGGCAGCACAGGGGAAGTCCTGAATGTGGAAGGGAGAGGAGGTGATCATAGCAGTGAGCAGCGGTCAGTCATGCAGCAGAGAGGGCGGGAGAGGGTGTACCAGAGCAGGTGGCAGCTCAGGGGAAGTCCTGAATGTGGAAGGGAGAGGAGGTGATCATAGCAGTGAAGCAGCGGTCAGTCATGCAGCAGAGGGTGGGAGAGGGTGTACCAGAGCAGGGGGCAGCACAGGGGAAGTCCTGAATGTGGAAGGGAGAGGAGGTGATCATAGCAGTGAAGCAGCGGTCAGTCATGCAGCAGAGGGTGGGAGAGGGTGTACCAGAGCAGGGGGCAGCTCAGGGGAAGTCCTGAATGTGTAAGGGAGAGGAGGTGATCAAAGCGGAGGTGAATGGTGGTCAGTCATGGAGCAATGCGGGCGGAAGAGGTGAACAGTGCCTGGTAGAGTGAAATCCCACCCTGTGTGTACGCCTTGTCGCAGCTGAGCAAAAATGTCCAAAACCCTTCATTAGAGGCTGAGCATTCAATACTGAGCACCGGTGTAGTATTGTCTGTGATCCCAGTCACGGCTGCGGGATGCCATCTATATTGATGGCAGCTATGAGGATCTAAAGGAGCGCGGGAACCCACCTCGGATTGGAGGAAAATGACATGCGATGTGACACTTCTCCTGATCCCACTTCCCGCTCGGTTTCACATGAGAAGTGACCATATCGCACTAGTCTTTACTCATCACACAGGGGGCTGACGTCATGCACCCTCCCCTAACACGCTTTTGCACGCCTGCGGTTTCCCTGACACGCCCACTAAGCAGCCGGTTCGCACCAACCAGACGCTGACTTCCTGTCAATCACCTTGCAAATGGCTAGCAAAGAAATGGCACCCTGGCGTCGTGCACGCCCATTGCAGCCCATATGCATGCACAGTGTATCGATAATCGGCTGTGCAATCAGGTCTGATTTACACACACACAGAGGGATGGAAGTGATGCTGTAACAGTATCCGCATCTCTATCACTAATAATCACACAGCACCAATGGGAATCTCCTCCTTACATCCAGCGCTTGCCATCCCATCATCTACTAAGCCATTGCCAATTAGCCAGCTCCCTCACATCCCGAGCCTTTGTAGTCTGCTCAGAGAATGCTCACATCAAATTGAATTAATGACTGAGACAAGTGAGGAGAGAGGGGGATCCCCCATCACTATCTGATGTTTTATTCAGAGCTCAGACTTAATACATACAGAGGGAAGGAGAAAGCATTGCACTGTCTAGCTGCCTATATAAATATGTATATATAATCCCCCCGCGTGCTAGGTCCTACACCCCCCATACTAAAATGCCAGCAGCGAAGTGCTCACATATTAATATCAGCCCCCTGTCTGCGCAGCACCTATATATGACATCACGCAGCCGAATATATCTGCCTACCTCACCCTCACAACGCCGTCCAATCACATTGTCGCTGCCCCTATTGTTGCTCCAATTTATCTGCATGCGCAGATGGCGGAAAATCGTGCCGTAAATCAGTATCGTGCTTCAATTACGGAGTGACAGGCCTGTCCTGGGCGGGGATGACTTTCCTCTTGGCTTGCTGGGACCTGTAGTCCTACATCAGCGGTCCAGGTTTTAAGGATATCCATGGCTCAGGACAGACTGGTAAATCAAATTGACTGAGATATTAATTAAATCAACTTTGGCCACGCAGAGATATACTTAAAACCTGGACTGTTGGGGTGTGTTGAGGACCGCTTTGTGAACCCCTGGTTTAATGTATACACTATAGCTACAAATTGCACAATCCCTCCACTAACTTGGCAATACCATCCGGCAACCTATGCTGCTGTTTAGAGTTACAGTTACAGTGCTATCCAGATACACAGTCCCACCTCCTGCTCCCCGGGTAGGTGTGAGGATGGCTGGTGGTCGCCCCAGGCCAGGGAGAGATGTGCAGCAATGAGGAGTTAATAAGACCATGAATCTGAGTCAGTCACGTCTATCTGCATGAGGATGTGACCCATCCAGCGGTCACAAGCGTGACTAAGCTGATGTGAGCTAAGTGACAGCCTTGTGTGACAGGGGCTGGGGGTCCTTCCAGGAGTGCCTAGTACAAATACGCATCACTGCACCACCGCCCAGCGCTCATTCAGCTCCGCTATTTGTTAGGAGAACATAACGGGAGATAAAACAATTCGCTAATTATAGGCTGAGTGTCGATGCGTCCCCCTCATAGGTTCACTCAGCAGGGTTTGGCCCTGCAGCCTGGCACAGCTGAAGACATGTGACTGATCAAAACAGAGCAGGGTCTTTTGCCCAGCAGTATGGGGGGGAGGAGTACACGGTAAAGAAGACTGTCTGGGCCGTTTGTCTGTATGACCGATGCTCGGAAAGCTGGCCGAGGCCGGGGCTAGTGGGAATGGCTCGGATACATAGTATTAGGGCTAGGAACATTTAAGGGCAGTATGTACTAAAGGAGAGTTTCCAAATGTACTAAAGTGCCAATGCCAGGGCTCTGATGGAGAGGGTAACACCAGCTATAGCTAGCATTGTGCAGCCTGGGGGTATATGTTCTCTGTGTGACACTGTACTGTCCCTGCTTATATTGTCACCTACCTGGCTGCTGCAGTGACCAGTGGCGCCGCTGATGGCTGCCTAGGCGCTGTGCAGCTTGGCGGGTATATGTTCTGTGTGATACTGTAATGTCCCTGCTCATATTGTCACCTACCTGGCTGTGCGGTGCCTAGGCGCTGTGCAGCTTGGCGGGTATATGTTCTCTGTGTGATACTGTACTGTCCCTGCTTATATTGTCTCCTACCTGGCTGCTGCAGCGACCAGTGGCGCCGCTGATGGCTGCCTAGGCGCTGTGCAGCCTGGTGGGTATATGTTCTCTGTGTGACACTGTACTGTCCCTGCTTATATTGTCACCTACCTGGCTGCTGCAGCGACCAGTGGCGCCGCTGATGGCTGCCTAGGCGCTGTGCAGCTTGGCGGGTACATATTCTCTGTGTATACTGTACTGTCCCTGCTATACAGCTGTGCTACTCGATGAGCATGTGTTGCCAGCAAGAAATGTGTCTGTAACCTATGTAATGCCTCTCCCCCCCCTTTATCCCTGCTTGATGCTGCACTGTATATCCACAACAAATTCCGAGTGTGCGCAAGCACACCTGGCCAATAAAGTTGATTCTGATTCTGATTCTGATTACCCTATAGTAGAGTATGGGCTTCTTTCTGCAAAGCACTGTCCAAATGGATTCCTCCCAGCATGCCCAGATATCCTTGCTAGCAGGCGTCACGCATGCGTACTATGAGCCGTACGCATGTGTATCGATAATGGGCCACTGTCTGCAGTCACACTGCAGCAATGTCTGTACACTGTACTCCGCATACCCTCCAACATGACCCATTCCATTAGGAACAAAATGCTCTGTTACAGAGGTGGGACTCCAGCACAGTCCAATGTTCAAAAAGGGGAGCCACCCCAAACATAACTGTCCCGGACTCACTGGCAGTTGATGTGACTCCTCCTCTTTGAATTTTGGACTGTGCTGGAGCCCCACCTCTGTAGCTGCCAATGGCAGGGAAGTCCAGGAACAGAGCATTTTGGGCCCTATTTAGCATTGATCACATTTACAATGCGATCTGGGTGGAATATTACCGGCCAGGATCGAATTGTAAAATGTGATAATTTCGCCCCAATGTATTATCAGCTGTGCGCAGGGACAGGGCTCCGAAAGGAGCCCGTCCCTGCGAATCGCTGACCCGGAAGCCGGGGGGGTCTGCGATAATCCAGGGGTGCGATGCCGGGCTGCCCAATGTTGATACATCGGGCAGCTTCGCATCCCCATAGAAACCTATGGGGGATGTGGCCGGCGACGCTGCAGGGGGGATCCCTCTTAATACATCTCAGTGCTACTTAATCCGTTTTCGGGGATTTAACCGCAAATATTACTTGATAAATGGGCCCCTTTGTACCTAATGGAATGGGCCATGTTGGAGGGTATGTGTACTGCACCCTTATATAATATACAGCAGGCTGGGTCTGAATGAAGCATATGGAAGTCTGCACTGGAAAGCCTTTATTTGCCCTTGGGGTGTCATCTCTTATGCATTCTCCTCCGCTGTAATGATTATATAATTACTATGATTATGTAATAGACAAACAGGAGACGCAGCTCCACAGGAAGATGGCAATACTCTTCCTGCCTTTCCTGTGCTCTTCAGTGTCTGCTCAGTGGCCGTTGTGGGGTCAGGACAGGGGAGAGAGAGACGTAGCAGCTGCCACATTCCAGCAACAGGAGAGTCCTGCGCCATATACTCAGCGCTAGGCAACCGCCAGCAATGGGGAAGAGCGCCTGCTTCTTCGTGTGTTACGTGTTGTGGCCATAAGGGCGGGATTACGGGCATGGGTGTGGTCTCCTCATCTATAGATCTGTGGCTGCTGAGAGAGATGGGTGCGGGTGTGGTCTCCTCAGCTATAGGTCAGTGCCTGCTGAGAGAGGGGTTTGGGGGTGGTCTCCTCATCTGTAGGTCAGTGCCCTCTGAGTGGGGGGGGGTGGATGTGTGGGGGTGGTCTCCTCATCTAAAGGACAGGGCCCATCGAGAGGGGGGGGTGGGGTGGTCTCCTCAGCTATAGGTCAGTGGCCGCTGAGAGGGGGGTGGGTGTGGTCTCCTCATCTACAGGACAGGGCCCACTGAGAGGGGGGTGTGGGGGCGGTCTCAGCTATAGGTCAGTGGCCGCTGAGAGGGGGGTGGGTGTGGTCTCCTCATCTACAGGACAGGGCCCACTGAGAGGGGGTGTGGGGTTGGTCTCCTCATCTACAAGTCAGGGGGACTCCGCAGCAGCAGATAATATGAGAGAGGGGGTCTGGCCCATTATAGACGCGATGAGATGCGCGTAGGAATTAGCGCAGGCCTCATGTCTGATCACATCCCTGTAATGTAATGGTATATGCACTTTGTTTCATACCTTAAAGGGCGTTGGTGGCCGTAGCCTTAGGCAACTGTCCCAACTCACCCAGGGCACAGTGGCAGCCATGCCCACTCTGCCACACAATGCTGGGCAGACCATGGCATATGGTGCATATCTCCTGCCTGGATTATTGGCACCCCCTGCTGGCGTTGACAGCTGTTATCCTGGCATGACATCTATGCCACCTAACCTCTGCTTTCCCCCTTCTCTGTCTTTAATTAAAGAAAGATGTTTGATTGGCTGTCTGCCCAATGCGTTCTGTCTGGATAATATTCTGCCACCTGGTGATCTCCACTGCCCTCGGCCTCCTGACCCTGCGCCATGAAGGGCGGGCGCTGTAATGTAGTAACGCGGCGCTGGTGCGCTGTGTTCTCCAATAACTCCCTCTGCGTGAGATCCCAGTGACGGAATCGGCAATGTCTGGAGATTGATGTTATGATGAAGCAGCCTGGCGGGGGTCATGTCTGCCCCGTGCCTTCCCCGCTCGCTGATTAAGTTAAATAGAGATGGGAGAGAATTGGATGGAGATGAGCTGGAACACGGCGTCCCGTGAAGGCCAGGATTATTGCTTCCTCTTCCTCCGTGTTCTGAATTTGTGACATCGCCGAGGACACTGGGAATGGCAAATGGCGGGGGTGGGGTGGGGGAAGTGGAGGAATCTGCTGATCTGTCAGATACTAGGACAGCGGGCATTGACCCTCTTGCTGCCAGGCGTGGGGGCTGATTCTGCATCTCGTGTCGCCAAAGCAGATAATCAGGATATAGCTGTTCTGCTAGGGAAATATTTTCTGTGTGCTGCTGTCCGCAGAGTATGCCACCGGTAATGCCCAGTAATATCATACCAGTAATGTTGTCCAGTCGTTCAGTAGTGGTAGTGCCTTTCATGCCAGGGACAATGCATGTGCCCTATTCCTGTATGTATTCTCACCTGACTCCATGCCAGGGACATGGGTGTACTCCAGTCCTGTCCTGTACATGTTCTCTCCTGTCTCCATGCCAGGGACATGCGTGTACTCCAGTCCTGCACGTGTGCTTTCCTGTCTCCATGCAAGGGACATGTGTGTGCCCTATTCCTGTATGTATGCTCTCCTAGCTCCATGTCCGGTACATGTGTGTACTCTAGTCCTGTCCTGTACATGTGCTCTCCTGTCTCCATGCCAGGGACATGCGTGTGCTCTAGTCCTGTACATGTTCTCTCCTGTCTCCATGCCAGGGACATGCGTGTGCTCTAGTCCTGTGCGTGTGCTCTCCGGCTGCTACTTTCTCTCTCCAATGTTTAGTAAATAGACCCCTTTATCCACCCAGCTGGAGGTGTATGGTGGGGAAACACTTGTACTTGGTTTAGTGGCCTAGGGAGATGTAATGTAGGTTCCGGTAATGGGCGGTAGGTGGTGCAGAGTGTTACCGGTAATGGCGGCTCTGGTAATGGGCGGTAGGTGGTGCAGAGTGTTACCGGTAACGGAGGCTCTGGTAGTGGGCGGTAGGTGGTGCCGAGTGTTACCGGTAATGGAGGCTCTGGTAATGGGCGGTAGGTGGTGCAGAGTGTTACCGGTAACGGAGGCTCTGGTAATGGGCGGTAGGTGGTGCAGAGTGTTACCGGTAATGGAGGCTCTGGTAATGGGCGGTAGGTGGTGCAGAGTGTTACCGGTAACGGAGGCTCTTGTAGTGGGCGGTAGGTGGTGCAGAGTGTTACCGGTAATGGAGGCTCTGGTAATGGGCGGTAGGTGGTGCAGAGTGTTACCGGTAATGGAGGCTCCGGTAATGGGCGGTAGGTGGCGCAGAGTGTTACCGGTAATGGAGGCTCTGGTAATGGGCGGTAGGTGGTGCAGAGTGTTACCGGTAATGGAGGCTCCGGTAATGGGCGGTAGGTGGCGCAGAGTGTTACCGGTAATGGAGGCTCCGGTAATGGGCGGTAGGTGGCGCAGAGTGTTACCGGTAATGGCGGCTCTGGTAATGGGCGGTAGGTTGTGCAGAGTGTTACCGGTAATGGAGGCTCCGGTAATGGGCGGTAGGTGGCGCAGAGTGTTACCGGTAATGGCGGCTCTGGTAATGGGCGGTAGGTGGTGCAGAGTGTTACCGGTAATGGCGGCTCTGGTAATGGGCGGTAGGTTGTGCAGAGTGTTACCGGTAATGTAGGCTCTGGTAATGGGCGGTAGGTGGTGCAGAGTGTTACCGGTAATGGAGGCTCCGGTAATGGGCGGTAGGTGGTGCAGAGTGTTACCGGTAATGGAGGCTCCGGTAATGGGCGGTAGGTGGCGCAGAGTGTTACCGGTAATGGAGGCTCTGGTAATGGGCGGTAGGTGGTGCAGAGTGTTACCGGTAATGGCGGCTCTGGTAATGGGCGGTAGGTGGTGCAGAGTGTTACCGGTAATGGAGGCTCCGGTAATGGGCGGTAGGTGGTGCAGAGTGTTACCGGTAATGGAGGCTCCGGTAATGGGCGGTAGGTGGTGCAGAGTGTTACCGGTAATGGAGGCTCCGGTAATGGGCGGTAGGTGGTGCAGAGTGTTACCGGTAATGGAGGCTCTGGTAATGGGCGGTAGGTGGTGCAGAGTGTTACCGGTAATGGAGGCTCCGGTAATGGGCGGTAGGTGGCGCAGAGTGTTACCGGTAATGGAGGCTCTGGTAATGGGCGGTAGGTGGTGCAGAGTGTTACCGGTAATGGAGGCTCCGGTAATGGGCGGTAGGTGGCGCAGAGTGTTACCGGTAATGGAGGCTCCGGTAATGGGCGGTAGGTGGCGCAGAGTGTTACCGGTAATGGCGGCTCTGGTAATGGGCGGTAGGTGGTGCAGAGTGTTACCGGTAATGGAGGCTCCGGTAATGGGCGGTAGGTGGCGCAGAGTGTTACCGGTAATGGCGGCTCTGGTAATGGGCGGTAGGTGGTGCAGAGTGTTACCGGTAATGGCGGCTCTGGTAATGGGCGGTAGGTTGTGCAGAGTGTTACCGGTAATGTAGGCTCTGGTAATGGGCGGTAGGTGGTGCAGAGTGTTACCGGTAATGGAGGCTCCGGTAATGGGCGGTAGGTGGTGCAGAGTGTTACCGGTAATGGAGGCTCCGGTAATGGGCGGTAGGTGGCGCAGAGTGTTACCGGTAATGGCGGCTCTGGTAATGGGCGGTAGGTGGTGCAGAGTGTTACCGGTAATGGCGGCTCTGGTAATGGGCGGTAGGTGGTGCAGAGTGTTACTGGTAATGGAGGCTCCGGTAATGGGCGGTAGGTGGTGCAGAGTGTTACCGGTAATGGAGGCTCCGGTAATGGGCGGTAGATGGTGCAGAGTGTTACCGGTAATGGAGGCTCCGGTAATGGGCGGTAGGTGGCGCAGAGTGTTACCAGTAACAAAGGCTCTGGTAATGGGCAGTAGGTGGCGCAGAGTGTTACCGGTAATGGAGGCTCCGGTAATGGGCGGTAGGCGTCGCAGTGTGTTACTGGAAATGTAGTCTCCGGTAATGGGCAGTACTGTAGGTGGCGCAGAGTGTTACCAGTAATCCTGGTAATGGGTAGTAGGTGGCACAGATCGGGCACGGTTACCGTAGTGTTACCGGCAGTTGCAGAGAACATGTATCATACAGTCACTGTATTCTCCCACTAGGCTGACTTACAGTATACGGTTATTGATGGGAATCTCCGCAGCCTCTGCTGCTGCAATACTATAGAAGTAGGGCACTGCGAGACGGCGGTAACATTGCAGGTAGCCTTGGAGAGCTGATGGATGGGCTCTTAGCACTGGCGTAAACAGTGTAAGCGCGCGCTGAGGCATGGAGGAATATAGCGGTCGCTGTAGCAGGGTGGAAGTTATGGGATGGAACTGGGAGGCGGCTGGAAGTTCTCTCTCAGGACTCTCTTCACTTGTAATAAAGCTTTTAAACTATTTTACGGTCCAGGAGGATGAATTAACAATTCATCAGGATTCTCGCCGGCTGCCCGAGCGTGTGCGGTGCGATCGTTATCCTCTCTGCAGCACACACTCCAGGCCGCCTAATGCTGATCCCGTATCACCTGCAGCCGCTCGCTGTGAGTGTCAGGGTGGTCCTCACAGTATCCGGGCGTGTACGGTGCGATCGTTATCCTCTCTGCAGCACACACTCCATGCCTCCTAATGCTGATCCCGTATCACCTGCAGCCGCTCGTTGTGAGTGTCAGGGTGGTCCCCACAGTATCCGGGCGTGTTCGGTGCGATCGTTCTCCTCTCTGCAGCACACACTCCAGGCCGCCTAATACTGATCCTGTATCTCCTGCAGCCGCTCGCTGTGAGTGTCAGGATGATCCCCACAGTATCCGGGCGTGTTCGGTGCGATCGTTATCCTCTCTGCAGCACACACTCCAGGCCTCCTAATGCTGATCCCGTATCACCTGCAGCCGCTCGCTGTGAGTGTCAGGGTGGTCCTCACAGTATCCGGGCGTGTACGGTGCGATCGTTCTCCTCTCTGCAGCACACACTCCAGGCCTCCTAATGCTGATCCTGTATCTCCTGCAGCCGCTCGCTGTGAGTGTCAGGGTGGTCCCCACAGTATCCGGGCGTGTACGGTGCGATCGTTATCCTCTCTGCAGCACACACTCCAGGCCGCCTAATGCTGATCCCGTATCACCTGCAGCCGCTCGCTGTGAGTGTCAGGGTGGTCCCCACAGTATCCGGGCGTGTTCGGTGCGATCGTTATCCTCTCTGCAGCACACACTCCAGGCCGCCTAATGCTGATCCCGTATCACCTGCAGCCGCTCGCTGTGAGTGTCAGGGTGGTCCCCACAGTATCCGGGCGTGTACGGTGCGATCGTTATCCTCTCTGCAGCACACACTCCAGGCCTCCTAATGCTGATCCTGTATCTCCTGCAGCCGCTCGCTGTGAGTGTCAGTGTGGTCCCCACAGTATCCGGGAGTGTACGGTGCGATCGTTATCCTCTCTGCAGCACACACTCCAGGCCGCCTAATGCTGATCCTGTATCTCCTGCAGCCGCTCGCTGTGAGTGTCAGGGTGGTCCCCACAGTATCCGGGCGTGTACGGTGTGATCATTATCCTCTCTGCAGCGCACACTCCAGGCCTCCTAATGCTGATCCTGTATCTCCTGCAGCCGCTCGCTGTGAGTGTCAGTGTGGTCCCCACAGTATCTGGGCGTGTACGGTGTGATCATTATCCTCTCTGTAGTAAAGCACAGAGTACAGTGTCTGGTCAGCGGGTGCTGGTGGATGAGGCTGTTAATGGGCTGGACCTGCTAGTAATTTGGGGACAGAATGAAGGCTCCATTCTGTTCCTGTAGCCAGCGCTCATGTGTCTGAACCCAGGATGTGCACAGGGAGTGCACTACAATCTTCCACTCACTCACCTGTCTGCCCTTATTCCTGAATGTACAGTTCTTGCACCCTCACGGTCTGCCACTGGGGGGCAGCAGTGATCTGTGTCTCAGTAATGAAACAGCTGAGTGATGTGGATTTGTTACACTGTTGTTGGGACCAGGCACCACAGATACCAGTGTAATTATTGGGAGAGACAGGAAGACATTGGGGGCAGGAGGAGAAGGGGGGGAGGTGTGTGATTATGTAACAGTGGCATAATCTGATCATTGTCTTCCCCGTGTTCTCGGCTTTACCATCGGTTCGCTGGCACATGAATGCTCCTTATCTGTGCTGATACCGCTTCTGCCCCGTGTTATGAATAGGAGATCAGCAGGTGACAGCACCCCCATAGCAGCAGGTGACAGCACCCCCATAGCAGGGGCAATGTATCAGCGGTCACATCTGCAGATATTGAGGATGACGTCATTATTGGCCCAATTAAACAAATTAAAATCTCTCAAATGCCTTAGACATTTGGGGGGAATTGGGATCACGCTCGCTCCTATACACATACCCCCCTCCTGTTGTCTATGTACAGAGACGCACACTTCCTGCACCCACTGCTTGGTACATATAACCCTTATTCCTTACCCAGGCTGGTACAAACCCCTCCTCACCTCCAGTGGGCATCCTGCTGCCCACCCACTGGTAGTGAGCGAGCCAGCCTGCTACTGGGATGTAGTCAGAGATCTGGCACATTATGGGGTGCTGCTACACACATGTCTCATTGTGTTCATCCATTGTGTGTCATCATAGGGGGGTCAGGAGCCCGGAACCCGCCCAGAGGCAAAATGCAGCTGATACAAAGAAGAAAGACATCCTATATAATCAATGAATAATGCTGCTCCTCACCTCTATGGGGGAATTCAAGGGCGGCACATGCCGACAACCCACTAGATGCCACCAGATGGGGCAATTCAAGTGTTGCTGTGTTCGCGGACTCACAGCCGTCGGCGGATAAGCTGGGAACTAATATTTAGTAACGTAAACTTGGATGTGTCCGGAATGTAACCCGCTGAGCACATAATCCAGGTATTGGCAGCTGATATTTGTATAGTGCCTTTGGTGTGCGCGCCGACGCGCGGAGCGTCTACCGGTGCCCATTGCTCAGTGGGGCTATGATATTACATCTGGTTTGTTTCTGCAAAGCGCACATGTGCCGCAAAATGCACATCTCAGTCGTTTCTCTCCGCCCACGAGTAGGCGTTACTATGTGGCAGCCCAATAAGGAGTGTGCACATAAACAGCCATACAGTGGGCATGTTGTATCTCCTGCGGTGGGCATGGTGCCAGTAAACACAGGGCAGAGGTCAGTGCTGCCGGACTCGGGCAGATACGTGACAAATACGCGTGCGGTCGTTGTGCGCTGCGATCACCTTGTTTTTGGCTCTGTGGTCTTCCAGTAGCCATGTACAGTGAGCAGTTGGGTACAGGGAGGGCGCTGCCGTCTGGGTGTGTAGTCAGCTGTAGCACGGTGCTGGACAATTAGTCCTGTGTGGCATTGTGTGATCTGCGTCTGTACTCGGAGCTCAGTGTAAATAGTCTGAGATCGGGAGAAAGTCCTGCAAACAGGAGACGTCCATTTCTGTGTCTGAGACAGAAACCCAATATTGGAGGAGAGCGAGTGAGACGGTCTGCGGACGTCAGGCCTCTCGCTGGCCGCACACAGGGAGCTTTGTCTGCTCCGACAATAACAGATGTGGTCCTGCCCGTACGTGTGCCAAGGCCGGCGTGGTAATCCCGTCCTTTCCTCTGCTTCAGCACTGGCAGATGAGATGAGGTATTGTTCTAAGTGGAGTTTTTATATTCTGTGAAGTCAGGCGTTGCTGTGGGGTATCCAAAGAGAGGGCTCGTTCATCCTGGATGAAGGGCTGCCCGGACAGAATCCGTATGAGGGGATGATCTCTTGCCAGCTGAGCTGACGATCTGACGATACAGCCCAGTTCCCTTTTAGTTACAGTATTAATGGAATTAACAATCTGTTCCATTATACCATTAACTGAACCCAGGTCCTACCTTGGGAAGAGGCAATAAAGGGTGTCTAAGCCTGTGGCCTGTAACAAAGTCCAGGAATAGGCACAACCACAGGTGACATCCTGGTGTAAGCATACCCTCCAACTGTACCGGATTTGCCGGTATAGTACCGTTTTTTAACGGTCTGTACCGGCAAATAAAGATTGTACCGAATGTACCAATTATTTTGCTGTTCCCCCCGGCTCCTGTCAGTCACCGACTGGTGCTTTCTCCAATATGCCCGACTCCGTCCTCGTCCTGGCTCCTCCGCTCCGTGAGACACTGTGCACCTCTCTCCCCTGGTGCCAGCGTCATGATGTCACGCCTCACGCGCTGGCACTGCGGACCCCAGGAAGTACTACTCCCTAAAGAAGTTAAGCGCATGTACTCCGCTGACACTGCGCTCCCGGCAGGCGCCTCACAGCGTCATCCGGAAGCTGCAGTTGTCAGTGTAGAAGTCACACGGATCTACAAACTGACCACCTCTGCCAGGCCAGCCGAGGGACGGTCAGAAGGATAGGATGTGTTACTAGTGCCCCACCAGAGGTTCAGGGACGCCTGCCTCTGGTGCCACTCCGGCACCACCTTGACCCAATCAGAGACTCTACCCCTACATTCACCCGGGACTCTGCATTACACCCACTTGGCATCACTTATCCCTACCCACCCTCCGAGACTTTTCCAAACCCCCCCCTCTCGATCCAGTGATCTATCAACTATGGCCAGGCTCAGCGAGCCACACTGGCCCCCAAGCCCACTTTCCCCTTACCCTACCTACTTCTGTTGTACACTTATTGAGAGATATCAATAAATCTTTTTTTACCCTCATCTCTTGCACCATACTACTTTCATTTACCGTTTAAGGGGTCATATATACAATATATAGCGCAGGTCTCCATACTGTATTTTCTATTGGTACCACTTTGAAGAGGGTGGCCTCCCCCCTTCCTTGGGAGACCAGCAGCTGCACATGTAGACCATACAGAGAGAGCGCCAACCTCCTTCTATATATATAAAAACACATATCTGAAAAAAAATGACCATTATACATTCGGAAAGGGGGCATGACCACGCCCCCTTTATCCATGACCACGCCCCTATCCGTATGTGTACCGACTTCTGCCCTAAAAATGTTGGAGGGTATGTGTAAGACACAGCGCTGGCTACAATCAGGCAATAAGAGGCGAGAATGGTGCATTGTACGCCCTCATTAAGCCGATAACCCCTTAGGCCACCCGGCTTAGCAGTCTTTTGTCCTTCTCTCATCTCCAATTTCCGGTATTGATCAGTCAGATGCTCAGCGAGAAGCGCGGAGGTGAAGGAAGTGATACAGGACAGGTAGAAGGCACCTAAGAGACGCCATTTTAAGGCCATAGCCATAACTTACAGCTGTATTACCACCTCTGATGATGTCTGTGTGAGCGAAAGGACCCATCCGACACTGTTATGTTCTGCAAATCATTATAGAGAGGTCAGGTAATGAATAAATAATGATTAGGTTCTCTGTGGCCCAGATTCACTTACTCTGGCTCCGGAAGTGCACTACCATCTGTGACCAGCAGGTGGCACTACAGGGTGAAATGTCCGCAGTATTAGTTTGGAAGCCACATTAGGGCAGGATTCCTGTGTACATTACAAGCTGGAAGCTTCTGGAATGATGGACTGCGCTATTACAGCAAATCCATTTTCTGCGGTTTGCCAAGTGCCATCTTTGTTGCTGAAATATAATCTTTAACCCATGACCTTTGTATTGAGAGGTTGCGGCTGCCTCGAGGTCTCTGCGTTAATGATTTATTAGAGCTGGAAAGGTCCCAGTTATACAATGAATGCCAATTGGATTTATCACATCCTCAGGTCCAACATAAAGGGTGGGCGATAATGAGCCGGTGCATTACGCCATGTGCACTGTGCGTACATTTCCTTATCGGTGAGGCTGCGCACATACAGATTATGGGGCGATTCACATCTGCTCGGTCGGGTACAAGTTCATCCCCGTTTTCGGGGGGGGGGGGACGGCGCACACTGCAGAACCCCTTTGCGAAAAAGTATGGGCTTACTTTTCAGTGCGAGGGTTGCAGAAATCATCCGATGATTTCTTCTTTCGGCCACATGCTAGCCTCATATGTTAGCGATGGAATTTGGGCGCCGAATGACAAAGCCAAATGCTGCACATGCTTTATAACAGGTCGCCTGTGCGAGGGGCAGCGCTATGCCCTACCACAGGGTAATCTCCGTCAGTAAGCACAACATTGCTGGGTTGTATGTGGTCACCAGACCAGGGAGTATTAGGGTTAGGTACTAGGGGGGGGGGAGGCTTAGGCTGCGGGAGGGGGGAGTTTGGTTAAGAATATTCACCAAAATTCATCTGGATTTTGATGGTGTGAATTCTCTGAATTGTGACAGTCAGGCTGTGATGGTGCCAGACCAAGTACCACTTCCTGCATGGTGTTCTGATGCTGCCGGTGTTATTAATAGGCTGTGAGCAATGTTTGCTTCCTGCCTGGTGCTGTGATGGTGTCAGTAATAGGCTGTGAGCAATGTTTGCTTCCTGCCTGGTGCTGTGATGGTGTCAGTAATAGGCTGTGAGCAATGTTTGCTTCCTGCCTGGTGCTGTGATGGTGTCAGTAATAGGCTGTGAGCATGCCCTGTGCGCTTCCTGCCTGGTGCTGTGATGGTGTCAGTAGTAGGCTGTGAGCATGCCCTTTGTGCTTCCTGCCTGGTGCTGTGATGGTGTCAGTAATAGGCTGTGAGCAATGTTTGCTTCCTGCCTGGTGCTGTGATGGTGTCAGTAATAGGCTGTGAGCATGCCCTGTGCGCTTCCTGCCTGGTGCTGTGATGGTGTCAGTAATAGGCTGTGAGAATGCCCTGTGCGCTTCCTGCCTGGTGCTGTGATGGTGTCAGTAATAGGCTGTGAGCATGCCCTTTGTGCTTTCTCCCTGGTGCTGTTATGGTGTCAGTAATAGGCTGTGAGCATGCCCTGTGCGCTTCCTGCCTGGTGCTGTGATGGTGCCAGTAATAGGTTGTGTGCATGCCCTGTGCGCTTCCTGCCTGGTGCTGTGATGGTGTCAGTAATAGGCTGTGAGCATGCCCTGTGCGCTTCCTGCCTGGTGCTGTGATGGTGTCAGTAATAGGCTGTGAGCAATGTTTGCTTCCTGCCTGGTGCTGTGATGGTGTCAGTAATAGGCTGTGAGCATGCCCTGTGCGCTTCCTGCCTGGTGCTGTGATGGTGTCAATAGTAGGCTGTGAGCATGCCCTTTGTGCTTCCTGCCTGGTGCTGTGATGGTGTCAGTAATAGGCTGTGAGCAATGTTTGCTTCCTGCCTGGTGCTGTGATGGTGTCATTAATAGGCTGTGAGCATGCCCTGTGCACTTCCTGCCTGGTGCTGTGATGGTGTCAGTAATAGGCTGTGAGCATGCCCTGTGTGCTTCCTGCCTGGTGCTGTGATGGTGTCAGTAATAGGCTGTGAGCATGCCCTGTGCGCTTCCTGGCTGGTGCTGTGATGGTGTCAGTAATAGGCTGTGAGCATGCCCTGTGCGCTTCCTGCCTGGTGCTGTGATGGTGTCAGTAATAGGCTGTGAGCATGCCCTGTGCGCTTCCTGCCTGGTGCTGTGATGGTGTCAGTAATAGGCTGTGAGCATGCCCTGTGCGCTTCCTGCCTGGTGCTGTGATGGTGTCAGTAATAGGCTGTGTGCATGCCCTTTGTGCTTCCTGCCTGGTGCTGTGATGGTGTCAGTAATAGGCTGTGAGCATGCCCTGTGCGCTTCCTGCCTGGTGCTGTGATGGTGTCAGTAATAGGCTGTGAGCATGGCCTGTGCGCTTCGTGCCTGGTGCTGTGATGGTGTCAGTAATAGGCTGTGAGCATGCCCTGTGCGCTTCGTGCCTGGTGCTGTGATGGTGTAGACCCAGGGGAGCGAGTGTTTCTGAGCAGCATTACTATCTTTCCTATGCATGAGACAATCTGGTAGAAATGAGAAAAGGAGCCAGATCGAGGATCATTAATCAGCGAGATCATGGCCCTGATTGATTCTTAGGTAGAATTCTGCACATCTGCATAATACGGATTATAGAAGGGACATTAATCTCCTTAATCTGCATTAGAGACAGCTTCAGGCGCAGATCAGATCTGTGACTGCCAGAGACATTCATCTCACAGAATAAGTACAGAAAGAAGTGACAACGATCTGTGTCACATTGCAGAGCCACTGGTGGTACTCCTGCAGGTGGCAGTGGCCCTGTTATGTATTATAGAGCTGCATCTGACACCACTCTGATATGCTGTCTCTATCCTATATACTTGTGTAGATGTGTCACAACCTGTGTTCTGTCTGTCTCTATCCCATATACATCTGTAGATATGTCACATCCTGTGTTCAATGTGTCTCTATCCTGTATACTTCTGTAAATGTGTCACATCCTGTGTTTTCTCTGTCTCTATCCTGTATTCTTGTGTAGATGTGTGTCACATCCTGTGTTCTGTGTGTCTCTATCCTGTATACTTGTGTAGATGTGTCACATCCTGTGTTCTATGTGTCTCTATGCCGTATACTTGTGTAGATGTGTGTCACATCCTGTGTTCTATGTGTCTCTATCCTGTATACTTGTGTGGATGTGTGTCATATCCTGTTCTATTATCCTGTATACTTGTGTAGATGTGTCACAACCTGTGTTCTGTCTGCCTCTATCCTGTATACTTGTGTAGATGTGCCACATCCTGTGTTCTATGTGTCTCTATCCCGTATACTTGTGTAGATGTGTCACATCCTGTGTTCTATGTGTCTCCATCCTGTATACTTGGGTAGATGTGTCACAACCTGTGTTCTGTCTGTCTCTATCCCATACACTTGTGTAGATGTGGGTCACATCCTGTGTTATATGTATCTCTATCCTGTGTTCTATGTGTCTCTATCCCTTATACTTGTGTAGATGTGTCACAACCTGTGTTCTATGTGTCTCTATCCCATATATACTTGTGTAGATGTGTCACAACCTGTGTTCTGTCTGACTCTATCCCGTATACTTGTGTAGATGTGTGTCACGTCCTGTGTTCTATGTATCTCTATCCTGTGTACTTGTGTAGATGTGTCACAACCTGTGTTCTGTCTGTCTCTATCCCATACACTTGTGTAGATGTGGGTCACATCCTGTGTTATATGTATCTCTATCCTGTGTTCTATGTGTCTCTATCCCTTATACTTGTGTAGATGTGTCACAACCTGTGTTCTATGTGTCTCTATCCCATATATACTTGTGTAGATGTGTCACAACCTGTGTTCTGTCTGACTCTATCCCGTATACTTGTGTAGATGTGTGTCACGTCCTGTGTTCTATGTATCTCTATCCTGTGTACTTGTGTAGATGTGTGTCACGTCCTGTGTTCTATGTGTCTCTATCCCATATACTTGTGTAGATGTGTCACAACCTGTGTTCTGTCTGTCTCTATCCCGTATACTTGTGTAGATGTGTGTCACATCCTGTGTTCTATATGTCACATCCTGTATACTTGTGTAGATGTGTCACAACCTGTGTTCTGTCTGTATCTTGTATACTTGTGTAGATGTGTGTCACACCCTGTGTTCTGTCTGTCTCCATCCTGTATACTTGTGTGGATGTGTGTCACATCCTGTGTTCTATTATCCTGTATACTTGTGTAGATGTGTCACAACCTGTGTTCTGTCTGCCTCTATCCTGTATACTTGTGTAGATGTGTCACATCCTGTGTTCTGTGTGTCTCTATCCCGTATACTTGTGTAGATGTGCCACATCCTGTGTTCTATGTTTCTCTATCCCGTATACTTGTGTAGATGTGTCACATCCAGTGTTCTACTGTATGTGTCTCTATCCCGTATACTTGTGTAGATGTGTCACATCCTGTGTTCTGTCTGTCTCTATCCCGTATACTTGTGTAGATGTGTGTCACATCCTGTGTTCTATGTATCTCTATCATGTGTACTTGTGTAGATTTTTGTCACATCCTGTGTTTTATGTGTCTCTATCCTGTATACTTGTGTAGATGTGTGTCATATCCTGTTCTATTATCCTGTATACTTGTGTAGATGTGTCACAACCTGTGTTCTGTCTGCCTCTATCCCGTATACTTGTGTAGATGTGTGTCACATCCTGTGTTCTATGTATCTCTATCATGTGTACTTGTGTAGATTTTTGTCACATCCTGTGTTCTATGTGTCTCTATCCTGTATACTTGTGTAGATGTGTGTCACATCCTGTGTTCTATGTGTCTCTATCCCATATACTTGTGTAGATGTGTCACAACCTGTGTTCTGTCTGTCTCTATCCCGTATACTTGTGTAGATGTGTGTCACATCCTGTGTTCTATGTGTCTCTATCCCGTATACTTGTGTAGATGTGTGTCACATCCTGTGTTCTATGTGTCTCTATCTTGTATACTTGTGTAGATGTGTCACATCCTGTGTTCTATGTGTCTCTATCCTGTATACTTGGGTAGATGTGTCACTTCTTGTGTCGCCGAGCAGATACACAAGATATTTTGTAAGATGATTTTTAGATGACTAATAATCTTTTCCTGTCTCTTAGGTGGTTAATGGAGAAACGGTCGAATGACAGCTGGGACTGTGGTCATCACCGGTGGAATCTTAGCGACTGTTATACTTCTGTGTATTATCGCAGTCCTCTGCTATTGCAGGCTACAGGTAAGGTGGCGACCTCTGAGGACGCAGGTGGAGCAGATCCGCCTGCATGATTAATAACAAGTAGGCCCCTACAACCTTTACAAAGTCTCACTTCAGTGCTCCTCAGCATCGTGTTTATATCACCAGGCCAATCGGTAAATTGGTTGTTTCTTACCCAATTGTATGTGACAGGAATACAGCTTAAGCCAGGGCTATGCTAATGTGTGGCTCTTCCAGCAGCTGGAGAACAACACATCCCAGCATGCCGTCCAGAAAAAAATAGTGGTAGGGCATGCTGGGATGTGTAGTGCCACAGAAGGTGGTGTGTGTCAGACGTTGCCCTACCCCTGTCTTAGGTAAAGCGCAGGTCCTAGGTGATTTGCAGCAGGTTCCAATGAGGAGGATCTGTACATAGATTTTATAAAAACTTTGCTGAAGAGCAAAGCGATAAATGTAGGAAAAGTCAGAAGACGGAGCAGCCGCACGAATACCATAAGGTCCTGTGTAGGTGCAGCCACCGTCACACGAGTACACAGTATAACTTATCCGCTCAGTATCACTTCCACCGCCCATTTCCTGCCATTGACTAGAGTGCTAATTGTCTGGCTGCATTGGTTACACTGTGTTTTCCCCCCCTCAGTATTACTGCTGCAAGAAGGAGGACTCGGAAGAGGATGAGGAAGAGCCAGATTTCGCTGTCCATTCCCGATTCCCGCCGGTACATTGCAATCGTAATGTAGTGTTGGCCAATGGCCCCTCCGTCTACGCTTCCCCCTACAACAAAAAGCACCCGGCCTACCGGAGCGTGTGTCATGGCTGCTCCTACAATGAGCCGCCGGCTTTCCTCCTGCAACCGCCGGAGGAGATCCGAAATGGCGGCGAGCGAATCACCTACAAGACGATCAGCCAAGAAGAGATCGAACTGCCGGTTAACCTGAGCAGCTTGCAGGTGCTCAATCCCAACCGCCTGACCGCAATGAGGGAGGCCTTCTCCCGCAGCCGCAGTATCAGCACTGACGTGTGACGTGGCAATGCTCAGTACCACTTCTCTGCTCACCACTAATCCGTTCTTGCCGAAGGGAATACACCAAAACCTTGTCTTAAAAATGAAATCCAGAAGCTTCTGTTGCCCGCGTACGGCCATATTGTGCCAGGACAGTAACGCACAGTATAACTACAGCGTTTCCCATTCTGCACCAGTCTCCCCAGTGTTATACTCTATCAACTTTTACATTAATGGCAAAGTGTTTTTAAAACTATGAATGTATTTATACATTATGTACCGATATGAGTATATACATATATAATATGTCACTTTAATGTCAAGCAAAAAAAAAGAATGAGAAAAAACCAAGTGGTCGGAAATATCCGGATCGTGGTGGGGGCTGGTGGTTAATTACTTATTTCCTTTATAACGTGTACGTGTCGGAATGCTCAGTATTGTGTCGGCATTCACGTCTTACGTCTGCAAATTACTATTGATGCAACTTTGTGATGTAGCCGATGTTTGTATGGTTGGGATGCAGTTACCAGGACAGTATCGGGGGTCCAGAATTTATGCAAAGGGAGAAGGGGGAACCTCTTATTTATATACACACCAATGTCAGGTAGGATACGGCAGCTGGGGGTGGGGGTGGGGGTGGTGTTGTTACCCAATGAAAGGAGACTCTCCTTAGTGTCCTCCAGGCCCGAAGGGAGAGTTTGAGCTGCAGTATATATATATATATATTTATAGACTGGGATGTTTTTATATAATATTATATAAAATACGGGGGGAGGGGGATCTGTTTATCTTCCGAAGTGGTAATATATATATATAATAAACTCAGTGCCGTAAATGTGAGAGTGGCGGGGTATTTTTTATAATGACTGTATGTATGGTGATCGTACAGGTTATGGGTACATGGTACACATAGGGTTGAATCAACATTTATTTTATCCATTTAATTGCCCGAGACAAAAAAACCCCCCCAAAACTAATGAACCTCAGCTGCTGAAGAACAGCTTGAGATGCACTGCTATAGGCCAGAGGGGGCTCTGAGACATCTCCTGTACAGTATCCTCATTCTCACAGGTGCGACCATTGCTGGACAAACCGCTAGCAGACATCGGGCCCATTTATCACATATTGGGGCATATGTATTAAGCTTTGAGAAGAGATAAACTGGGGATAAAGTGGAGAAAAAGTAAAAGGAGATAAAGCACCAGCCAATCAGCTGTGTTTGAAAAAGACAGTTGGGAGTTGATAGGCTGGTGCTTTATCTCATTTTACTTTTTCTCCACTTTATCTCTTCTCCAGGCTTAATACATCTGCCCCAATATTTGCAGCTAATTCACTGAAAACGCCCCTTTTCACCCGGATTAGCTGCAAATTTTAAGTATCATCAGAATCTATGTTGTTGCTGCTGCGATCCCTCCTGCTTTACTGGCTGCCGCATCCCCCAATGGTTGCGGCCACCACCATTCTGAGATGGTGGTAGCCCACTGTAACCTATGGGTGGTTTCACACACTCCGGCTCCTGCCGGACGGCGAAATCCCGCACGGCCAGAAAGCCGTGCCGTGCACAGTAGTTGTGAATGGACACTATTGTGTCCATTCACACGAGACAGCCACGGCCCGGCCGTCCGGTTGCAGCCGGATCCCGCCTCTGGAAGGGACGGCTGCCGGGCTGTGGCCATCCCCTCCATTCTAAACTGATGTGTGCAGCACGGCTTCCTAGCCGTGCGGGATTTCCGCCGCCCGGCAGGAGCCGAAAAGTGGGAAATTGCCCTATGGGCTACAGGCCGGACTGCCGATGGCGAGGCAGTGCGGTCTGTGCTAACCGTGCATGCACAGACCGCCGGCACCCAGAGAAGCAGCGCGCAGGGATGGGCTCCTCCTGCAGGGTGATACATTGAACCGAAAGCATTACATACAGTATTGCAATGTGATCCTGGGGGGTAAATGCCACCTAGCTCGCATTGCATGTGTGCTCCGATGATAAATGGGCCCATTAGCACCATACCATATAACTGGGGCTCAATCACCGTGGGGATTTACTGCAGCGTTGTCTGTCCGTGGTTTCCTAGTGCAACATTTCCGACCATGTAATCGCCTGTTCTTCAGCAGCAGCGTCACACGTGACGTATTTAGCAATAATGTTCCATTAAAGTGATCACCCACCATTACCATATTAATGATATTAGCAAGACATGAATCCTCTACACTCTCAAGCTACTAGTTGTTCCCGACAAACCATGTTTCACAGTTTACCTTCCGCGATCCCACCTGCTAAAATGATTGATTTCACTCGTTCACCTCTGCATGGTCTGGGAGATCTGGGACTTGGTATACACCAATCATTCAGCAGCACAGTAACCGGTTTCTGCAGCAATACTTCTGATTGGTCGTTATAAATACTATCTGTCCAGTAGTGAATATATCTTTCTTATTAGCATCTAACCAGGATCTGTAACAACATGAGACTGTGCAAAGCTCTGGTTCCCCGCCAAGTGACTGCGGGTAGCCAGCGATGTGCAAATAAGACCCATCCATTTTACTGCACCACAGACCGCAGGAAACAATGCGCAGGAAGGATATTACTCCAGTGTTTCCCAGTAGCACCGCGTGGTGTGGTCCACTTCATTTTACCATTGCCGCGGTCATCTCAAGCGATTTCTGGAAGGGATACGGCCTTCCATTCACAACAGAGGACGGGTGTGACCTGCTTGCGTTTCGCCGTTGGCTCAGGAAGTGACTTTTCTGCTCTGTACATTGATGGACTAATCATTTGTTTAAATGTATTACAGCGTCCTGTCACCTGCTCACAGCAAAAATAATAATGTCTTGGGCTGAATCATTATGCATGAGAATACAGCCTTCCACTAATGACTTCAATAGTAACGTGATGTCACGGGCTTCTAGTGACTGGATAGGCTACACTCTCGCTCAGTGATGTCACTGGCTCCTAGTGACTGGAAAGGCTGCACTCTCAGTGATGTCACTGGCTCCTAGTGACTGGAAAGGCTGCACTCTCAGTGATGTCACTGGCTCCTGGTGACTGGATAGGCTGCACTCTCAGTGATGTCACTGGCTCCTAGTGACTGGATAGGCTGCACTCTCGCTCAGTGATGTCACTGGCTCCTAGTGACTGGATAGGTTACACTCTCAGTGATGTCACTGGCTCCTAGTGACTGGAAAGGCTGCACTCTCAGTGATGTCACTGGCTCCTGGTGACTGGATAGGCTGCACTCTCAGTGATGTCACTGGCTCCTAGTGACTGGATAGGCTGCACTCTCGCTCAGTGATGTCACTGGCTCCTAGTGACTGGATAGGTTACACTCTCAGTGATGTCACGGGCTCCTAGTGACTGGAAAGGCTGCACTCTCAGTGATGTCACTGGCTCCTAGTGACTGGAAAGGCTACACTCTCAGTGATGTCACTGGCTCCTAGTGACTGGATAGTCTGCACTCTCAGTAATGTCACTGGCTCCTAGTGACTGGGCAGGCTGCACTCTCAGTAATGTCACTGGCTTCTAGTGAATGGAGAGACTGCACGCTCAGTGATGTCACTGGCTCCTAGCTGCACTCTGTCACTGGTTCCTAGTGACTGGATAAGGCGCACTCTCAGTGATGTCATTAGTGACTGGATAGGTTGCACTCTCCGTGATGTCACTGGCTCCTAGTGACCAGATAGGCCACATTCTCAGTGATGTCACTAGCTCCTAGTGACTGGATTGGCCGCTCTCTGTGATGTCACTGGCTCCTAGTGACCAGATAGGGCGCACTCTCAGTGATGTCACTGGCTCCTAGTGACCAGATAGGCAGCACTCTCATTGATGTCATTGGCTCCCAGTGACTGGATTGGCTGCTCTCTGTGATGTCACTGGCTTCTAGTGACCAGATAGGCTGGGCTCTCAGTGATGTCTCTGGCACCTAGTGATGTCACTGGCTCCTAGTGACATGATAGGCTGCATCCCTATGCAAATGGTTCAACCCATAGACATGGCTGTCTCAGCTACATGAAGAAAACAGGTGACTATAAAACATTTCGCCGACCATCTACTTTTGGAAAGTGCTTGCTTTTGCTTTAATTCTCTGTATACTGTACTCAATATTTATTTCAGTATATCTGCAAAAACGTCATGTTTCACAGTAATAAAAGATATTGCACCTTTGTTAATCTGTTGTAGGATTTATCAGGACTCACTGAGAAAGATGAAGTGAAATAAAGTACTCTATGGAAGTTTTGTAAAGACTTTTGTCATGTAATTTCAATGAGTCCTGACTGCGCAATAGCGGTGCTGCATGACAGCGGTGCTGCATGATAGCAGTGCTGCGCGACAGATGCATGACATCGGCCGTTACAGGAAGGTATTGCCAAAAAGAGAAGGAACACTATCAATCTTTTATAAATAATAATGTTTTATTACAATGTACAGAGAAGGTAAAATGACTGATGGTTATTATATGTGTTACAGTCAATTATGTATAGGCAAATATAATAAAGGCTTGTGTTCGTTCAGATAGAAAGGGCCGGCGGAGCTCCGTAACAGAGCAGTTAGCAGTTGCCCCTACATCGTATCCCCATGGGAAAGGCGTCTACAGAGAGCGCTGATCCCATCACATTGTTACACCGAGACTATATATATATATATATATATATATATATATATATATATATATATATATATATGAAAATAATTTTGAAAGCGTGAGATTCAGACACAAGGTGGCATCTCTGACGTCACAAGATCAGAAACCCACTCTAAGATTTAAGCATTTTTAGCCTGGTTCAGGTTTCTTGGCAAAACCATGCTGCGCTGCAGATGGGATAGATGTAACATGCAGAAAGCGTTAAGCCCCATACTCACCAGATGATATATCGTTCATACAGCCCAGTGTGTACACTCAGTATCATTAACGTTGTGCGCTCTATGATATCCACTGTCATCTGTACATGCCGGTCAATGTTGACCATATCGTCAGGGACTGCATGTTCAAGAGGGATACTGTCGGTTGGTCAACAGTCATTAGGTCGACATACTGCAAGGTCAACATGGGTCTAGGTCGACGTGGGACAAGGTTGACTGGTCATTAGGTCAACATGGGGTTTTTCACTGTTTTTTGAGCCGACGTGTGCCGACAGGCAGTATCTCATGCCCTACCATCCACTAGAGCGTGGTGTGAGAATAAAATTGTGTGCCGAGTGTAGCGAGCCATGCGAGGGGACACGGTGCACTTAATCATGTATCCATGTCGACTGTCGACATTCGGGTAAAAAAAAACGTGAAAACTCCCATGTCAACCTTTTGACTGTCGACCTAATGCTTGTGTCGACCTTGACCCATGTCGTCCTTGCAGTATATCGACCTAGTGGTGTCGACCTAATGACTGTCGACCATCTTTAGGTCGACCATACAATCCATACCCGCTCAAGAGGGACCACGGAAGATGTCACTGAACGATATCGCTCAGTGTTTACTGTATCATTTGCTCAGGAGTGCTGCCGATATCGGCTGGTGTGTATGGGGCTTTAGATTTGGGTGGGGTGTGCTCAAATCGAACTCTAAATGACAGTGTAAAAATAAAGCAGCCAGTACAATATCACCCACCCAAATCTGACGCTCTCTGCACACGTTACATCTTCCCCCCTGCAGCGCAGCATGGGCTTGCCCAGTTGTGTGCTCTTTTTTCCTTTGTTAGCAAACCTGTATCCGGCCCTGTGTCTTCCATGCTGCAGTGGTGTAATGAGCGATTATCTCACCAATAACGGTTCCGTACACACACACATCGGTCATACAAGTGACAGCACAATGGCAGGATGTTCTGGGGGCTTACTATAACCTCCATCCGATAGGTCACAGCTATTAGAGCCCTACAATAGGGGAGACCTACTGGAGTTTTCCTCGTCAGGGTCTCAATAAATAAAACCATTTACAGGAGATGTGAAATTCAGCAGCAAACCCCTCGGGCGTGGGCCGTCCTTCCTCTCGTGGTAACTCCGTATTTACCATGTCATCTCCCTCATTAGAATAGGCGTCTTGTAAGAGATGGTTTACACTTGGCTGATTGGACAAACTCTTCCAGTGGACTCTACTTCAATGTCCTCCGGCACCGCAAAGCCTCGCTCAAGATGCCGGTATGTCCCCTTCTTTGTCAGCAATGTAGCAGGGAGTCGGTGTAATCCGGGTCCTACGTACTGGACATGGTCCGATAAGATCAGCGATAGTGTTACGTTCCATGGGGTGTATCGGGTGATAATGGGGTGTCAGGGTCTGACTGCAGCTCTCAGCCACTGTTACATGTACGGAAAGTTTACACCTTCATATTACAAGTTCATCTGATAATACCGATACTTCTTTCCACACAGGGAATGCGTCTCAGGTCCAGCTAGGTGACTTCCGGATGTGTCTCCCATGATGCTCAGCGCCGGAGGCCGCCCGTTTGGGGGATACAGTTACATTACAGAAAACAGCACAGGCCAATTCCCTTCAGCCTGAAAGTAAATACGACTCTCCTGGTTTACAATGAAAGCCCCTTGCGTGCGCAGATGCGCAGGTCGTTGTCGCATCATGAATCTTATGGCAGATATGAGAAACATACAATAGGCGTGTGCACCCCCGCAGGAGACGTGTGAGGCTGTGTGATGCAGCCGATGCTCTATCGGGACTTGTAAAAACGATTTACTCATATGGCTGACCTGGCAACTCAGTCCGCAGGCAACGGAGGCATTCACTCTGGAACAACAGAAAACATGCACCTGTCAGTAGGATTTTTGTAGGCTTGTTATCAGTATAGACCTGGGGTAGCCAACCCTAGTCCTTGAGAGCTACCAACAGTGCATGTTTTGCAGGTCTCCTCACAGAATCACAAGTGAGCTAATTAGCTCCATCTGTGTATCTTAAAATGTGTCAGTGATTAATGAGTGCAGCTGTGCAGCAGCTACAGATGGGTCTTTTCCCATCTTGGCAGGGGATGGCGCTGGCGTCGCCAGCCGCCATCCCCCGCCAGCGCTATGGCGATCGTGAGAAGGGGACGCGCGCGCACGAGAGGCGCGCGCGTCCCCTTCCGACGGCGCTTCCATACGTTTCCCCGGGTCCCCGCCGGCTTGCCGGCGGTAACCCGGGGTCCCCGCCGACTGCCCGCACCCCCCCTAACCCCCCCCTAACCCTGTCCGTCTCCCTGAGGCGGAGACGGACAGGGTTTCCGTCGCGCTAGCGACGGAGACTGAGACGCGCGTGCGCGTGAGACGCACGCGCGTCTCAGTCTCCTCGCTGGCGTGGCTGCTGGCGGGTCGCCAGCGCAGACGCCATGGCGACCCGCCAGCAAGGATGGGACAAGACCCATCTGTAGGTTGTCTGGAAAATGTGAACTGATGGTAGCTCTCGAGGGCTAGGGTTGGCTATCACTGGTATAGACTGTGTCTGTATGGATTCAGTATTAAATCCCGGCATTCAGAATCCCGACGCTGGAATCCCGACCGCCGAAATCCCGACAAGGGGGGGACCTGTATTGCCCCCCCTTGCGGGCTCGCTGCGCTCGCCACGAGGCGGCCCTGGTGCCTCGCTACGCTCGGCACACTAATTTATTCTCCCTCCGAGGGTGTCGTGGACACTGCATCCCATCTGTATAGACCAGGGACTAATGACTTGTATATGATCTGGGTCTGTATAGACCAGGGACTAATGGCTTATGTGTGATCTGTGTCTATAGACCAGGAAATGGCACGTGATCTGTGTCTGTATAGACCAGGGACGACTGATGTGTGATCTGTGTCTGTAGAGACCAAAGACTGGCGTGTGATATGTGTCTTTATCAGGGCTATTTTTCAGCAGGCTCCAGCAGGAACTGAGGCCCTTATTCTAGTTCACTCTTTCTGACAAATTATTTCTTAGATGGACAAAACCATGTGCACTGCAGGTGAGGCAGGTGTAAAACCCCACCCAAATCTAATTCTCTCTGCACAAGTAACACCTGCCTCACCTGCAGTGCACATGGTTTTGTCCATCTAAGAAATATTTTGTCAGAAAGAGTGAACTAGAATAAGGGCCTCAGTTTCTGCTGGAGCCTGCTGAAAAATAGCCCTGGTCTTTATAGACCTGTGAGTGCAGAGGATGCCGTGTGTTACTAGGTGTTTCCCCGAGGGGTGTATATAACCATATATCTGCTATTTAGTCCCAACTAACTTCTCTGACTATTGGAAATGTTGACAAATAAACCACAAGCAGATTTGTCAGACACCGTTAACGTGCACTACATTCCAGGTGTGTACAGAGGTAATTATAGTATAGCGCTATAGTTGTGCTGTATTGTGTTCTGCCATGTCCCTGCTAGTAGAGGATAGCGGTAACGTGCGCTACATTCCAGGTGTGTACAGAGGTAATTATAGTATAGCGCTATAGTTGTGCTGTATTGTGTTCTGCCATGTCCCTGCTAGTAGTGGATAGCGGTAACGTGCGCTACATTCCAGGTGTGTACAGAGGTAATTATAGTATAGTGCTATAGTTGTGCTGTATTGTGTTCTGCCATGTCCCTGCTAGTAGAGGATAGCGGTAACGTGCGCTACATTCCAGGTGTCTTTTTGTGGTAAAACTTCTGCGCCTTCAGTGTTGACATATAATCAAGACGATTATGTGGTAATCTTTAAAGTGCTTTCTATGTGCGTACCAGATTGTTTCAGGCAATATCGCACGTAGAGGTATCTTTCACTCCGAAGTGCTCCCTCTTCCTTTTATTTTCAGGCTCCGCCGATTGCGTAGGGCATTCGATTGCGTATGAAAATTCCCAGAAGGAGATATTAGGAGTTTACAAAATATTTGTGAACATATGTGCAATCAAAGTGATGCCTTATAATAAAGTGCTTGTGCTTGTGCAAGAAAAATTATTATTAAGGGTGAACAAACGCCACCTTGTGGCTATCCTTATTTAATTTTCACACGTGTGATCACCCTGTGATAAAAAGACTTTTTTCAAAAAACAGGTACTGAACTCACACTGTGAATGCCTTTATCCGGATGTATTTCCCTTCGGGAGTAGTACAAGACCCTTAAAACCAAAAAAAGCTCCCACCAAGGGAAAGGCTGATAGCGTAATATTGTTTCATAAAATACATTTATTTAAAAACAAACACGCATATATAGAAAAAAACAGTAAAAAATGGACCCGTACATTTGACTTAAAAAGACATGCTTATCTGATATAGGTCAGCGGGAATGGAGAGGTGTATAGCCCGACCGGTTTCGTCCCTTCCTTGTGTTCTGGGACTTCCTCAGGGGTTTAGAGATGAGGTGACATGCATCTAGGGTGTATATATACCCTGTGCTAACTCTATTAATTGCTTGGCGTCTAGACTGGTGTAATGCGCATGCGCAGAACACCCGCGTTGTCATGACAACTTCAGTTATACTTCTAATTCAACAGCAATATATAAATCTTGCTGTTTCCTATGTAAGTTAGTTAGTTATATAAACAGCAAGATTTATATATTGCTGTTGAATTAGCCAACTCTCGCGTAGTTGCGAGCGTAATCCCGCGAGATCGCGGTAAACCCATCAATGAATATAACTAGGCTCTGACATCAGAGCATTCATTGAAGGCCAGTTCACGCTGGTGAATCAGCCAAGTCTCGCGCATTTGCGAGCGTGATCCCGCGAGATCGCGGCAAAGCTATCGAAGAATAGATTAAAGCTCTGACATCAGAGCAGTCACTGAAGACTCGCGTACTCTCGCGAGCTTTCGGGAGCCCCGCACATGCGCGTTAGCAGCACCTATAGTTAGAAGTATAACTGAAGTTGTCATGACAACGCGGGTGTTCTGCGCATGCGCATTACACCAGTCTAGACGCCAAGCAATTAATAGAGTTAGCACAGGGTATATATACACCCTAGATGCATGTCACCTCATCTCTAAACCCCTGAGGAAGTCCCAGAACACAAGGAAGGGACGAAACCGGTCGGGCTATACACCTCTCCATTCCCGCTGACCTATATCAGATAAGCATGTCTTTTTAAGTCAAATGTACGGGTCCATTTTTTACTGTTTTTTTCTATATATGCGTGTTTGTTTTTAAATAAATGTATTTTATGAAACAATATTACGCTATCAGCCTTTCCCTTGGTGGGAGCTTTTTTTGGTTTTAAGGGTCTTGTACTACTCCCGAAGGGAAATACATCCGGATAAAGGCATTCACAGTGTGAGTTCAGTACCTGTTTTTTGAAAAAAGTCTTTTTATCACAGGGTGATCACACGTGTGAAAATTAAATAAGGATAGCCACAAGGTGGCGTTTGTTCACCCTTAATAATAATTTTTCTTGCACAAGCACAAGCACTTTATTATAAGGCATCACTTTGATTGCACATATGTTCACAAATATTTTGTAAACTCCTAATATCTCCTTCTGGGAATTTTCATACGCAATCGAATGCCCTACGCCAGGGGTGTCAAACACAAGGCCCGCGGGCCAAATCCGGCCCGCCAGACCTCTTCATGTGGCCCACGCAGCCGCCGCCAGCCTTCACCTTTTATTCTCGTTTTTTTTTTTTTTAAAAACAAGAAAGCCGCCTCTTCAGCGCATGCACGGCAGCCAACAAGCCAGAGAACGTCTGCCCTCTAGCACAGTGCCGCCGGTCGTCAACCCCTCCTCCGCTCCCACCTGCTGTATAGGAGCCAGAGAGAGGAAAGAGCAGGTCCGTCGTGGTGAATGGTGCTGCTGCTGCTGTGCGCTCCAGGTCACTTACTGCTGAGTGTGCACTGCACAGTGACCGGGAGCACGCTGCCCCCCACTCCTGGATAGATAGTGCGAGGAGCGCTACTCACAGGAGGGAGGGGGAAATGCGCCTGTGTGAGAGCGCAGCTGTGTCCTTGGTGGTGGAGCAGCTCAGACTGGAGTGGACGCATCAGAGCGGGTAAGTGTCAAACTCTCTGCCTATATGTGTGTGTGTGCACTGGCACATTGCAGCCCATCATTAATTGCTGTGTCCCATGATAATAAGCAGGACATATGCCATAAGACTGAGTGCTGCCCCCCTGTGCAGGCAGCGTGTGCCCTGATGCACTGCAGTTCACAGCAATAGCAGGAGGGAAATGCTACTGCTGAGTTACAGTGGTATTATTTGGGACATACTTGTATGAAGGACACGATTATGATAATAAAGAGTGGACACATAGTCCTACAGATACAACTGGCCCTTTGAGGGTGACCAAACTGCTGATGCGGCCCCCGATGAATTTGAGGTTGACACCCCTGCCCTACGCAATCGGCGGAGCCTGAAAATAAAAGGAAGAGGGAGCACTTCGGAGTGAAAGATACCTCTACGTGCGATATTGCCTGAAACAATCTGGTACGCACATAGAAAGCACTTTAAAGATTACCACATAATCGTCTTGATTATATGTCAACACTGAAGGCGCAGAAGTTTTACCACAAAAAGACATTTTTTCGGTCCTACGGGAATTAGGCCAACCACAAAACTTTTGCAGACACATTATATAATCTGGAGTGTTGTTTATGTATCACGTATTTATATTTAATATAACAGTCACTAATACTAGTACTCACTAAGTGAGGGTTAGCGCTTTTTGTGCAATACACAAATATACATTCCAGGTGTGTACAGAGGTAATTATAGTATAGCGCTATAGTTGTGCTGTATTGTGTTCTGCCATGTCCCGGCTAGTAGTGGATAGCGGTAACGTGCGCTACATTCCAGGTGTGTACAGAGGTAATTATAGTATAGCGCTATAGTTGTGCTGTATTGTGTTCTGCCATGTCCCTGCTAGTAGTGGATAGCAGTAACGTGCACTACATTCCAGGTGTGTACAGAGGTAATTATAGTATAGCGCTATAGTTGTGCTGTATTGTGTTCTGCCATATCCCTGCTAGTAGAGGATAGCGGTAACGTGCGCTACATTCCAGGTGTGTGTAGAGGGTAATTATAGTATAGCGCTATAGTTGTGCTGTATTGTGATCTGCCATGTCCCTGCTAGTAGTGGATAGCGGTAAAGTGCACTACATTCCAGGTGTGTACAGAGGTAATTATAGTATAGCGCTATAGTAGTGCTGTATTGTGATCTGCCATGTCCCTGCTAGTAGTGGATAGCGGTAATATGTCCAGGGGGCAGATAAGCAGGCATGTTGGTGCTGTCTCTATAACCACGTTACCTATGAGGCGATACAGTCTCCCCTGCAGATTGTCATTACTAGGAGTGGGCAGAGCGGCAGGAGCGGCAGCAGGCCTTGCTGTAGTACCAGTGGCTGCACAGATTCACTTTGATGGCCAAAGCGCAGTTAGTTCCAGTTTGGTCCTGGCAGCTGTCATCTGCAGGAAGAGAGGGAGAGGATGGGGCACATATACCTGGAAGGTGGTATACAGCTATGGCACTACCCCTTGCCAGCCCTGAGAGGTTACATACCAGAGTAATGCCCATATACATATCATACATTATGGTATACAGCTATGGCACTACCCAGAAACATTAGAGCGACAGGACCCGGTGCGGCACTTGCTAGCGAAAGGCGACACAATAGACAATAATATGATTACTGTATTCCCGCCCCGTTACTGGACTAACCAATCAAATCAGCATTAATGAAAGGGTAATCCGAATGGGATACGGTCATTGGGTATACAGCAAGTTGGTCGACATGGGTTTATGCCGACAGATTATTAGGTTGACACAAGCATTAGGTCGATAGTGTCTAGGTCGACAGCCAAAAGGTCGACATGGGGTTTTTCACTGTTTTTTCAGCCGACATGTGCAGACAGGCGGTATTTCATGCCCTACCATCCACTAGGGTGCGGTGGGAGAATAAAACCGTGCCCAAAGCATTGCGAGCGAAGCAAGGGGATACAGTGCACTGGAAACTGTGTCCATGTCGACCTTTTGACTGTCGACCTAGACACTGTTGACCTAATACTTATGTTGACCTGTTGACCTAAATCCTTGTCGACCTAGTTCCATTTCGACCTTGTCCCATGTCAACCCAACGGTGTCAACCTAATGCTCCTCGACCAACTTGCTGTAGACCAAATGATCCCAACCCATCTGAATAGCACCATCACTATCTCCTCGCTGCCGCCAGAGACATGGGTACAGGCATACATGGGTACAGGCATACATTTCATGGGTACAGGCATACATTACATGGGTACAGGCATACATGGGTACAGGCATACATTACATGGGTACAGGCATACATTACATGGGTACAGGCATACATGGGTACAGGCATACATTACATGGGTATAGGCATACATTACTAGATACTGGGCATGCAGGTTAGCCGAGACAGAAGCACAGCAGAAACGTGGTGTAGCAGCGGCTGGTTAGTAACAGTGGGTTACCTCTGCCCTCTAGTGGCTGACAGCGGACTCACCAGGTGGATCAGTGGGACAAGGTTGCAAGTCACAGGTCTGTTTCCCGACAGGTTTCATCAATAGGTCACAGCCCCGAATTATGTCTCTGCCCTGGAAACACTTGACATCTCTCATTCGGACGCCCACCCCGCAGGTCTTGCTGCACTTTAACGTCAGAGAGAGTGGGGTCAGTATGACACGCTGGACGGGGCTAGGGATAGGCTATAGGGCTCAGCAGTACAATCCTGGATTGTGTCAGTGGAACCCCATTATCTATGGCGCATACATTACACTGTAACCCTATATGTCGCTCTGAAGACATACCAGCCCAATGTTACCATAACCGGGCGTTTATTGTACCGGCTGGAATAGGGCGGATGCGTCAGGAATCAGTGTTATTGGCTGCACCCTGACAGTGCTATAGGTTAGCACTGGCAGGGTTAGGAAATGACCTCTCTGTAATCAGGATGAGCCTTAAACTATAATAATAATTATCCCTGACAATGCGGCTGCAGATAGGCAACAGCATCATACGGGGGACTCTCACCTAATGGCACCTCACCAGCACCAGGCAGCGCCTCCTACCTCAGACCAGGGAGTAGTGTACCACTTGAAACATGGTCTCTCAAAGCACGTGGTCTCATCGGCCGGCTTCTTGGCTGCGTCACAGTCAGTGGGGCTGCGGGTTTTAACTTTCCCATTGGCCACCTCCAGGCACAGGATGATTCGCTGCTTGGCTCCCCGGCCGCAGGTTGTATTACACTGAGGGAAAGCAAGAAAAGAGATCCATAACCAGCCAGGGACAGAACACTGGCACCCAACTAGCAGCTGAGGCTCAGGGATGTCCCGAGAGCAGCACACCATGGGACAGATACAGGATACAGCAGCTCTGGATGTACCAGGAGCAGCACACCATGGGGCAGGGACAGGATACGGCAGCTCTGGATTCCCCAGTAGCAGCACACCATGGGGCAGGGACAGGATACGGCAGCTCTGGATGTCCCAGGAGCAGCACACCATGGGACAGGGACAGGATGCGGCAGCTCGGGTATGTCCCAGGAGCAGCACACCATGGGGCAGGGACAGGATACGGCAGCTCTGGATGTCCCAGGAGCAGCACACCATGGGGCAGGGACAGTATACAGCAGCTCTGGATGTCCCAGGAGCAGCACACCATGGGGCAGGGATAGGATACGGCAGCTCTGGATACCCCAGGAGCAGCACACCATGGGGCAGGGACAGGATACGGCAGCTCTGGATTCCCCAGGAGCAGCACACCATGGGGCAGGGACAGTATACGGCAGCTCTGGATTCCCCAGGAGCAGCACACCATGGGGCAGGGACACGATGCGGCAGTTCGGGATGTCCCAGGAGCAGCACACCATGGGGCAGGGACAGGATACGGCAGCTCTGGATTCCCCAGGAGCAGCACACCATGGGGCAGGGACACGATGCGGCAGTTCGGGATGTCCCAGGAGCAGCACACCCTGGGGCAGGGACAGGATATGGCAGCTCTGGATTCCCCGGGAGCAGCACACCATGGGGCAGGGACAGGATACGGCAGTTCGGGATGTCCCAGGAGCAGCACACCCTGGGGCAGGGACAGGATACAGCAGCTCAGGGATGTCCCGGGAGCAGCACACCATGGGACAGGATATGGCAGCTATGGATGTCCCGGAAGCAGCACACCATGGGACAGGGACAGGATACGGCAGCTCGGGTATGTCCTGGGAGCAGCACACCATGGGACAGGGACTGGATATGGCAGCTCTGGATGTCCCGGTAGCAGCACACCATGGGACAGGGACAGGATATGGCAGCTCTGGATGTCCCGGGAGCAGTACACCATGGTACAGTATACAGCAGCTCTGGATGTCCCAGGAGCAGTACACCATGGGACAGATACAGGATACAGCAGCTCGGGTATGTCCCGGGAGCAGCACACCATGGGACAGGGACAGTATACAGCAGCTCGGGTATGTTCCAGAAGCAGTACACCATGGGACAGTATACAGCAGCTCGGGTATGTTCCGGAAGCAGTAGATCATGGGACAGGGACAGGATATGGCAGCTCGGGGATGTCCCGGGAGCAGCACACCATGGGACAGGGACAGTATACAGCAGCTCGGGTATGTTCCAGAAGCAGTACACCATGGGACAGTATACAGCAGCTCGGGTATGTTCCGGAAGCAGTAGATCATGGGACAGGGACAGGATATGGCAGCTCGGGGATGTCCCGGGAGCAGCACACCATGGGGCAGGGACAGGATACGGCAGCTTGCAGATTTCCCAGGAGCAGTAGACCATGGGACAGGGTACGGCAGCTCGGGGATGTCCCGGGAGCAGTAGACCCTGGGACAGGATATGGCAGCTTGCGGATGTCCCGGGAGCAGTAGACCATGGGACAGGGATAGGATATGGCAGCTCGGGAATGTCCAGGGAGCAGTAGACAATGGGACAGGATACGGCAGCTCGGTGATGTCCCAGGAGCAGTAGACCATGGGACAGGATACGACAGCTCAGGGATGGCCTGGGAGCAGTAGACCATGGGACAGGGACAGCATATGGCAACTCGGGGATGTCCAGGGAGCAGTAGACATTGGGACAGGATATGGCAGCTCGGGGATGTTCCGGGAGTAGTAGACCATGGGACAGGGACAGGATACGGCAGCTCGGGGATGTCCCGGAAGCAGTAGACCATGGGACAGGGGAAGGATACGGCAGCTTGCGGATGTCCCAGGAGTATTAGACCAAGGGACAGGGACAGGATATGTCAGCTCCTGGATGGCCCGTGATCAGTAGACCATGGGACAGGGACAAAACACAGCAGCTCCTGATGTCCCGGAAGCAGCACACCATGGGGCAGGGATACAGCAGCTCACGTTCAGTAGTTAATAATTTGGGTCCTGTATAATAAATGAGTACACTATTATGAGATTACATTTTCCATAATCCCTGGCAACCAATCAAATGCTGAGGTTTCTGTTTATTCCAGTGTGTTGCATTGGCTGCTTAGTTCCTTTCATATACCGGCCAGGGTACCTTACCCGTTCCCAGTCCTGGCTCAGCCATTGTGGGGGGCAGTTCTTCTCCCCACAAGGATGGATGGCCAGCGGTTTGGTCTCCAGATTGCAGTGGGACTCGGGGACCACTCTTCCGTCGGCCGTTTTGCAGTATACGTGTCTTATCATCTTCCCCTGGCCGCAGGATCCGCTGCACTGTAAGAAGAGTGGGGATCCTTAGGTCATACTCACATAAAGAACATCATGGAACTGTAATAGGACGAGGAGGGGTGACACTTCCACCGCACAGAACAGACGGTCCCTATCCCAAATCTATTTTCTACCTCTATTGGTACTCATCAATTACCACTAAAAATAGGCAGTCTCCCTGGAAACCGTTGCCTAGCAATACCCGTTAAATGCCCGCAGCAGAGAATTACAAGTTGCTTTTAGCTTGAACATAATTGGATCATTTGTAGATTGTGGAATCTTTAAATGGACCAACATCATTTTAGCAACAGGGAAGCATTCAGCGCAGATAACATATACTATGGCGATGTTCTATGTCCAATGACTTGCATATAGAATGCAGGTGGTACGTGTGTCAGCCACAGCACGGTACAGGTACTTACAGGCCCCCAGTCTGACACCGTCCACTGCCGGTCACACGGAGGCCCCGTACAGTTCTTCTCCGATGGGGGCCTTGTTCCTGGGTCACAGAGCGCCTCGTCTTCAGAACAGCGCACATCCCTGATGACAACACTCCGCTCGCCGCACCTGGCTGTACACTGAGACAAACACACGTGTTATGGAACAGCAGACGGCAGTGTGCTCATATGACACGTGTTATATATGGAACAATGAGAGAGCTCAGGAGCATTACTATGTATTCCCTGCCTGGGAAACACTGATATATACGCTAATAACACCTGCAGCATTGCGCAGAAATAAGCGTACAAAGGCTTTATCTACTGAGGAACAGATTGCGCAGGATGCCAGAATGTAATCCACAGCGCCAGTATCCCTCCCATATGCAAGCTGGGTGTTCACAGTGACAGCAGCAAGAGTAAGGATAGACAGTGACAGCGACAAGAGTAAGGATAGACAGTGACAGCGACAAGAGTAAGGATAGACAGTGACAGCGACAAGAGTAAGGATAGACAGTGACAGCGACAAGAGTAAGGATAGACAGTGACAGCAGCAAAAATAAGTATAGACAGTGACAGCGACAAGAGTAAGGGTAGACAGTGACAGCAGCAAAAATAAGTATAGACAGTGACAGCAACAAGAGTAAGGATAGACAGTTATGGCTACAAGAGTAAGGGTAGACAGTGACGGCGACAAGAGTAAGGGTAGACAGTGACGGCGACAAGAGTAAGGATAGACAGTGACGGCGACAAGAGTAAGAGTAGACAGTGACGGCGACAAGAGTAAGAGTAGACAGTGATGGCAGCAAGAGTAAGGGTAGACAGTGATGGCAGCAAGAGTAAGGATAGACAGTGATAGCGACAAGAGTAAGGGTAGACAGTGACGGCGACAATAGTAAGGGTAGACAGTGACGGCAGCAAGAGTAAGGGTAGACAGTGACAGTGACAAGAGTAAGGATAGACAGTGACAGTAGTAAGGGTAGACAGTGACAGCGACAAGAGTAAGGATAGACAGTGACGGCAGCAAGAGTAAGGATAGACAGTGACAGCAGCAAGAGTAAGGGTAGACAGTGACAGCAGCAAGAGTAAGGATAGACAGTGACGGCAACAAGAGTAAGGATAGACAGCGACAAGAGTAAGGGTAGACAGTGTCATCGACAAGAGTAAGGATAGACAGTGACAGCAGCAAGAGTGAGGATAGACAGTGACGGCGACAAGAGTAAGGATAGACAGTGACGGCGACAAGAGTAAGGATAGACAGTGACAGCGACAAGAGTAAGGATAGACAGTGACAGCGACAAGAGTAAGGATAGACAGTGACAGCGACAATAGTAAGGGTAGACAGTGACAGCGACAAGAGTAAGGGTAGACAGTGATGGCGACAAGAGTAAGGGTAGACAGTGACGGCGACAAGAGTAAGAATAGACAGTGACGAAGACAAGAGTAAGGATAGACAGTGACGGTGACAAGAGTAAGGGTAGACAGTGACAGCAGCAAAAATAAGTATAGACAGTGACAGCAACAAGAGTAAGGATAGACAGTTATGGCTACAAGAGTAAGGGTAGACAGTGACGGCGACAAGAGTAAGGGTAGACAGTGACGGCGACAAGAGTAAGAATAGACAGTGACGGCGACAAGAGTAAGAGTAGACAGTGACGGCGACAAGAGTAAGAGTAGACAGTGATGGCAGCAAGAGTAAGGGTAGACAGTGATGGCAGCAAGAGTAAGGATAGACAGTGATAGCGACAAGAGTAAGGGTAGACAGTGACGGCGACAAGAGTAAGGATAGACATTGACGGTGACAAGAGAAAGGATAGACAGTGACAGCAACAAGAGTAAGGATAGACAGTGACGGCGACAAGAGTAATGATAGACCGTGACAGCGACAATAGTAAGGATAGATAGTGACAGAAACAAGATTGAGGATAGTGACAACAGCAAGCGTAAGGATACAGTGACGGCAGCAAGAGTAGGGATAGACAGTGACGGCAGCAAGAGTGAGGATAGACAGCGACGGCACCAAGAGTGAGGATAGACAGCGACAGCAGCAAGAGTAAGGGTAGACAGTGACAACAGAGTAAGGACAGACAGTGACAGCTAGACAGTGACAATAGTAAGGATAGACAGTGACAGCATCAACAGTAGCAGCATAAGGACAGAAAGGGGCAACAGAGACAGTGGCAACAAAGTAATGAAATACTGTGATAGCAACAACATAATAATAATTTATTTATTAACAGCTATTTATATAGTGAAAACCTATTCCGCAGTGTTGTACAGAGAATAGTTGGACAGTCACATCAGTCCCTGCCCCAGTGGAGCTTACAATCTATATTCCCTACCACATGTACACACACACACACACACACACAGTCATTCTAGGGTTAATGTTTATATATTTGGATTGTGGGAGGACACCGGAGTACCCGGAGGAAATCCACGAAAGTATGGGGGAGAACATACAAACTCCACAAAGTTAGGGCCATGGATGGAATTGAACCCATGACATCGGCGCCGTGAGGCAGTAGTGCTAGATAGAGAGTACACAATGACAAGTGTAGGGAACAACAATATACAATTGTAATAACAGGATGCTCTATGGCTATTTATGAGGCTTTGCAGAACTGTAAGACTACCAGCAGCCATTACACAAGTGGAGGGGGAGCTGCACCAATAACCTCACCTGGAGCAGTGATATCATTACCAGACCGGAAGGACAGTGTGACTA